>NC_086444.1:1248403456-1248707989 GCF_028390025.1 Pseudophryne corroboree
GCCGAATTCCTTCGGCCAATGGACAATGGGATTGTAGGACCAGGAGATTGCATTGTGTGTGGAGCATAAATAGGCAGGCCGACCACATCCAGCTCACTCTCTCATCAACGGTTATCTGCTGATAATCGGGAGCTGGATATCGAGGCGCTGGCGATCATACCCTTTGTGCGTAAGTTCTCTCCGTAATCATTGTCTTTCTGTGAGCAAATCTCTCTCTCTCTCTCTCTCTGTGTCTATTTCTCTCTCTCTATTCTCTCTTTTCTCTCATATCTCCCCTAGACTAAACTTTATAGTATTGTATTGTATTGTGTTAAACCAGGATAGCATTGTAGTTTATCCCTTAGTTAGGTGTTTGGTTAGGAAGTCTTTGTTATATTGTAGTGTATCATTTGTACTGTGTTACTCTTTTACAAGTATACTAGATATAATACAGATAATAGGCTTTGGAACCCTAAACCAGTATCAGTGTATTTACTATAGTGTTAAGTGTTCACTTGAGCGTCGGTGACGCTCAAACAGCTTTGTAGATAGTCAGGTTACACAAGGTTGCACTTACACCCTGTACTCACATTAAGGTATTCTGTGTATTTCATTGGTATAAGGTTTTTAACATAAAGGTATAGTGTTGTAAGCGTCTGCATCGCTGGTGACCTCCTCGTGGTCTCGAGCGTATGCTACGCTACAGCGAATCATTCCCCTAGACATAACCAATAACGTGTCCTGTGATCACTGGGCCGTGAGCGAATGTGACGCTTGAGCGTCTCGCCTACGGCTGAGCGATCGCTACGCAGATAGCGTACCATTACGGTACTTCTTAAGTAAACAGCGTACAGTGTTCTTAGCTTCATAAAGGGTTGTTTATACGACAAAGGAATTTAGCATTCTCAATTGCGGGCTCGTCCTATACTTCTCATATCTGCACTAGGTAGATCAGCAGACATTATCCCTCCAGCAAAGGGTGGGAGGTTGTCTCACAGTGCTGACGGGATAAGCGTCTGCTTCGCTTAGATAAAGAGTGCTGAAGGAATCCGGTAACCGGAAGTAAGAACAAAACGCTTGTGTCTTTTAAAACTGTTTATTTTTCTTTTGTCTTGCGTACGCACGCATATATCTGCATTTCTATTTCATTTTTTCGTATATCACTATTCCTGTTTGCCAAATTTTATAGTTGATAGAAAGGGCTAAAAGGAGATTTGCTGTTATTTAATAGTAGAGGTAATAGTTAAAGTATAGAACAACACACGGGTTGTCTGGAAAACAAGGCAGTCAGTGTGGATTGCGGTAGATGATCAGGGATCATCTACATTGATAAATAAATATATTGTGTTACGGTGGATCCTTTGCATTGCGTACACGTGTCGCTAACAAAGACTAGCGTACGCAATCCAAAAGGCAGACGCACGCAGCGTACACTACGCAACGTAGCGTCTGGTTACGCCCACGTAGCCCAAGTCACGAAAAGTTGAATTAGCGCAAAGCGATAATTAGCGCAAAGCGATAATTAGCACAAAAGCGATAAGTAACGCACAGCGGTAGATAACGCGACGCGGTAAATAACGCAAATCTATTTTTGGAAAATCTAAAATTTAGTTTAACAGATCCTGCTCCTAATTGGTAACACTCTTGGCCTGAAGACAATTTCTGCGCAGAAATAGATATAGAAACAAAAGTGTACATGTGTTGAGTGAGTGTGTTTTGTATACAAAAGTTTATACAATTTTAAAGGTGGAACCAAAAGGAAAGTCGGGTACTCGTTAAGGAACATACGTGTAAGTGACATATACGGTGGCCAGGGAGGCATCTCTGGTTAAATAATATTTGAGCATTAGAGTATAGCAGGTCATAAGGAACAAGACCAGGAGGTCGTAAGGTAAAAGGTCCGCTATAAAAGTCCAGTGGCACAACGCCTGGGGTGTTGGTGCAGAACCCATATAGGCCATACAAGCTCTGGCTGAAGGAATCGCAGCCGGAAACATAGATTCCATTGATCTTTCAGTACATGACAAGTAGTGCTCGTATACTGAACGATTGGACCGCACGTTATTGTGTGCAGTAGTTAGTAATCTGACCTAATACCATTAGAGTAAAGTGGTCACAAACGCTATCTGTACGTTCTGACGTGATTTGTGTAATTTTTTATTTTTGGAAGGGAAGTTCGCTGGTCACTCAGGAACTATCTAACAACCCCAACTTTACTGGAAAGAGTAAGTGTCCTGCGGGTAACCCTCATATGTTCCAGTAAACTAAAGGTTCACAGGGGCCCTGGGTTGGGTACCACAGCTCTGGTTTACAGTGATTGCGGCATAGGCCAACGTGGGCGAGAAGTAAGTGGGGTACTTGATAAACCACCACCGCCGGCCTGCCCAAGGACATCTTGGTTTGTTTGTAAGGGTGCGCTGAAAGCCTTGATATTCAAGGAGGAATAAGCAACGCCTGCAGATTATGGGGGCCATTTGTTCAGGTAGGGGGCGATCAACCCAGGTTCAGGTTGATTCAGAGAACCGATCCATCGGGTCGGCACGATATGTGATGTGTAAGAAATATGGAAATCACGCTGAAGTTTTTTGTGATGAATGGGAGAGAATGACTGTACAAGACAGGGACAAGTTCCCAAGAATAGGTAGCTTCAGTCCAGAGGTGTTACAAAATTTAAGGAGGAGGATAAGTCTCGTTGAACTAACGAAGAGACAAAATAAACATTATGAATATTTACAGTTATGGCAACAGGAAAGTGAATTACAAAGAGAGTCTATTGACTTTTCTGACTCTTATCTTGAGAGGAGAGACATGGCATCGGGAGAGGAGTTGATTGCGGAGAGAAAAGCACAAGGGTGGAACAATAAAAATGCTCTTAGCAACTGTAATATAGATTATAAGAATAAGTGTAATAAATGTAACAATGATTATTGTAATACTGTTGAATGTACAACTATTAACCTGTGCCAGTTGCACCCCATGTCAAACCTCCCTCAGGAATACAAACAAGACAGTGAGCCCAGAACGATGTCAGCACCTCTTCCAACAACCATCACAGAAGCCATCCAGGTGGACACGACCAAATGGGTAAAGGCAATAATCGAACCCCCTAACGGAGGGTCAGGTGAGGTCGTGTCCACAGGTACGTACAATGTTTCATATCACGCACAAACAGATGTACCCCATATTGTAAGGCCAACACAAGATGATGGAACTGAGCTCAATCTGGCCAGGGTGATCTCAGTCCCCAATGGGAAGACTGACGATCAGGGAATCATTCCCGTCAAGGACAGTGCAATGCGCTGTCTCTTGTCCCGGACCGAATTGAGATCAATTGTGTCTGAATTTCCTGATCCTAGGAAAAATCTAGCCAAATGTCAAAGGTTTATAAAAGAACTAGGAAACGCCACAGAACCCACCAACAAAGAGTGGCGGACAGTGCTGAGGGCATGTTTGCCCTCCAGGGTTGACCCTGAAAAGTTCATTGCTGATTGTAAATTAAACACAGAGGTACCTTGTACGGAGGAACACAATCAGGAATGTATTAGGCAGATTAACCGACAGTTAGGAATATATTTCCCAGCTGCTGTCAAGTGGAATGAAATTTTCTCCATAAGACAAAACGAAAGGGAAAATGTTTCTAATTATTTCAATCGAGCACTGCAAATAATGGCTGGAAACACTGGGATCACGGACATCAAGACAAATGCGCAACATAGAAGAATAGCGGTTAAGGTATTAATGAATGGTTTAAAAGATGAATTAAAAACAAGGGTACAGACCACCAACCCAAACTGGAGAGATATCTCGGTGACTGCACTAAGAGAGGCCGTCATCAATCAGGATCAGAATATCACCAGATACAGAGAGTCACAAAGAGATAAGTTAATGGCAGCAAAAATACAGGCCCAAACCACAAGACCACCCCAACAAAAGCCCCACACCCCTGCGAGAAATCCAGATATGGTAGTCTGTTACCATTGTCATAGAAAGGGACACATTGCAAGAGATTGTAGATCACGAGAAAGACCACACCATAATCATAAAAACCAAGGAACCAGGGAAGCACAGGGGAAACGATTGATGATGATGAGCATCCGAGCGTTTGAGGAGGCATCAAATCAGCCAAGACCCCATTTCACTGACACTTGGAGGAAGCCCAGGATTTGTTACCATTGTAGGAGAGAAGGGCATTATGCCCACAACTGCAACAGCCCACATAAAGTTAGACCCCCTAGACCAAGAAATGAGCAAAATTACAACACACACCATTATAATCAAGAATCACATAGGCAGGAAAGGTGATTGTTAGGAATGGAGGCAAGCCTGAGGTAACGGTTAATGAAGTGGGAGGTCATTCACTGAAGACACGGGAATGACCAGGTTAAACGTTGTAAATGTATTTGTGAAAAATGTTTTTCTCTTTTCTCACTCTCTATCCCCATCTCTGACGATTATTGGTAAGAATTCAAACATTGCATATTCGCTTGGTCCTTGCAGAAGTCTACCAAACCCCAGCATGACCTATCCACCACAATGTATTCTGGCCAGATACAGACAGTGGAATAATGCAAGTGCTGGTGGGGAGGGACTGCTCAAGGAAACCATTAGACACGTAGATACGACAGCCAAATAGTCTGACAATGTTTTCTTAATGTTGACAATGTTTAAAAATGCTTTGTTTCTCTTCTCTTATTGATGGTTATTGTCGAGTTATGTAATGTATATATGCACATGAATTGTTCTCTATCTCTTTTGTTTTTATTTTCTCTCTCTTCTCACTCATGTTTCCATGATTTAAAGATGGTATGTCACCCCTCAGTTGGACCAATGGTAATGCCAGATTTTTGCTCCTTACAGAAAGATCGTCGGTTAGGAAGGAATATTGCGTCACCAGAATGATCGTTTTTGAAGACTGAGAGACAGCACCTTTTGAGAGGACAGCAGAACAAGAAGAACAACAAAACGAGAGAACTTATTATCGTAACGAGTTCTCTCCCCCTCAAACTGATTATCTTATACCCCCTTTACAAATTTCTTCTTTTCTCCTCCTGTAAGATGGACTTGCCCCAAGAGACTGTGATATGGATTTTTCCCGTTAACCATGATGTTGACCAGAGCAGTCTGTTTCGGTGAGAGTACCAGTGAGGTCGAGAAAGGATCCAGAAAGGTCCTGATGACTGAGACGGAGGTGTAAAATTTCCAATAGCAACCCAATCACCAAGCAAAGGCGAGTACCGGGCACGATCTAACAACCATGTTATTTGTAAACAACTGTGAAGGAATGTTAGTTCAAAAAGAAAGTTGTATCTGTAGGCTCTGTAACAAAGTAATGCCAATCCAGTTTTAATATCCATATGGACCGGCATCCATTGAGTGACTATCACTCCTTAGTGGGTAATGTGTTAAATAAGACCGATTGTTGGGTATGCTCCCAAGTACCTCAGGGTCATAGTAAATCAGGGCTAGTACCATTTCCTTTAACGGTAGGGGAGGTACTTGAGCTAAGTGGTGGGAGACCGGTGGACCGGAGGTTTAACATCTCCAGCCCTCCTAGTTTAAAGCTCCACCAATACCATGTGGATAGGTCCCTCATATGTTTTAACATCTCCAATCCCAGAAAACCGGGAAATTGGGAAGTGTCATGGAGCAACCTTACCATGACCTTTTCACACAGAGCAGATAGAATGCCTACAGATACAGAGCTCGTACGCCACATAGCCAGTAGAGGAAAATCTTTCCGGTATCGATATACCTTAGGAAATAGGATTACTAAAGTTGGAGAGGTATCACCAGGATACTGTGCACATATCGTACAAACCGATACGTGCGTTAGGCAGATGGAAGAATTAGGGTCAGGAGATTTCACCTGGAAGGTTTGTAACATGGTCATGTCCTTCTCCGTCCCATATGTTCTCCCCGATGATGCATATTTCATATGCGGGAGAAAGGCGTACAAGTGGCTTGCCCCAAACTCTGAAGGATTGTGTTATATTGGAAAAGTATTGCCTGAAGTGATGACTGTTACACATGACAAAATGAAGGACATACACCGTGGTGCCCAAGCTCCTTATACTCACACTCATTACGAACACCGAGTTAAAAGACAACTGTCAGAAAGGTTAGAGCATCCGGCCTCTGATCTTATCCATGAATCCACCGGGATTCAGGTTCTGGTAGCGTTAGATTTCACTCGTACCGCTCGAGGAGTGATGAATTATAGATACATTTCCGCACTCGCCAATTTGTTAGATAATATCACTGAAATGTATGATGACACGTTTAGATACACTGGAAGAGAACTTCAAGCTTACAAAACAGAACTAGTTCAGCATAGGATGGTTCTTAATTATCTTACAGCAGTAACAGGCGGATATTGTGTTACATTGGCAACACAGTACGGCATAAAGTGTTGCACGTATATCACAAATAGCACCGAGGATCCGGTAGAGGTCATAGACCAAAAGATGGATGATATTCTGCAATTAAAGTGGGAATTTCGTCGAAAACACAATCTCACCCTTGCTGCTGTAGGTAATGAGCTGACTGGTTGGGTGTCATGGTTGAACCCGCGAAATTGGTTCTCCGGTTTGGGAGAGTGGGCTCAAGGAGTCATAATGGATGTTGGAAAGTTTCTACTGTGTATTTTGGGTGTCGTTATATCGTTTGGATTGATATTTAGATGCGGGCAGGCTTTGATGAGGTGTAAACAAAGTACGAAAGTGATGAGCTTGAGGAGTGAGGAAACTGTAATTAACCTGGATTTGATTTATGACCCAATGCTAGAAACCATGACGTAATGATGTAATGAGTATACGGTCCGTCTTTCACCCATTTCTATGTTTTCCTCCGAGGTACAAAGACCCACGTAGACGAAGGATTTGATGAGCCAAGGGGCCGACAACGGAAAGATGGAAAGAAGAAGAGCAGTCGACCTGATATACAAGATTTTGATGGACAATGCCATGGGTACCCCAGTTTCCCTAGGAACTTTAAAATCACGATAGCCCAACATTTTTTGTAAATCCATGGACGTTGTTTGCTTTACTCACGATTTATGAGCAAAAGCACAAAGAAGAAGACTCCAATCAACCGACACCAATCAAGACCTCAATCGACGAATGTACATTTCCCTGACATAGAATACCATTGCATTTTTCATAAGTGTTCTCTATCTTCATCTCTACAACCCTCAGGTAATGACACACATAGACGATAGGGAATTCAGGCACAGATATCAGCAACCACATACCTCCCCCATTCATGTATCATCAACTAAAATGTGCATCCCCATTTTGTTACAACTACAGCCGAAATGAGCTCGGTAAAGTTTGACAGCCCATCCACAGACCTGTACCACAGGATAAGAAGGAATTCAAATGTATACTTCGCAATACCTCGAAGCTTGATCTACCACACGTACGGCACGATGATACATGACCCTCCAAACATGGACTCATACACACATGCTCCTGCTTTCTCACTAGGTCATACCCTCTTCACACCTTCTCCTCTCTCCTCCCCTACCCAACCATGGAAATCAATTAACCCCTGACTTACATTTTTCTCCTTAAATGTTTTGTGGCAGTTATTATTGACTGCCAAAGGGTGGACTGTCAAAGTCAGAAAAATGTCTCAATGCACGTTGCCATATTTGCACCGCACACTGGTCCGTGCTGCGCATGCGTACGCTCTCCCGTGGAAGCGCATACCCGCAATAGCGTGCACTCGCACGCGCAGTATGCGCATTTACGGTAGAGTTTATGTGATCGTAGCGTGCGACTCATTAGTTACAAATGTTCACAATTAATGTAGTTTATAGATCATGATCCCTTTGATAGTTTCTGTAAGTTTGGTTAAAGTATAATGTCCCAGAGCTGAGGAATCCCTCTTTGCATCGTACGAAGGGTTTAACAGGAATCATACTGCAGTGTTTGGTACCCATCGGAAGAGTATTTAATTAGCAATATTCCGGTGTTGGTTTGGAGCGTATTAATCGCTCGTGCGAATAGTTATGGACATAAGAAGTTTATGTCCATTTCTATGATTTGCACATACTCAGGTATGCGGCGGGAAACCCAGTTTCCCACCCACCTGAGCTGTTGGAAATCGTCACAGCCCACCTGTATGAATCACCCTATGACCTTTTGTTATGATGCAGGGCCGAATTCCTTCGGCCAATGGACAATGGGATTGTAGGACCAGGAGATTGCATTGTGTGTGGAGCATAAATAGGCAGGCCGACCACATCCAGCTCACTCTCTCATCAACGGTTATCTGCTGATAATCGGGAGCTGGATATCGAGGCGCTGGCGATCATACCCTTTGTGCGTAAGTTCTCTCCGTAATCATTGTCTTTCTGTGAGCAAATCTCTCTCTCTCTCTCTCTCTGTGTCTATTTCTCTCTCTCTATTCTCTCTTTTCTCTCATATCTCCCCTAGACTAAACTTTATAGTATTGTATTGTATTGTGTTAAACCAGGATAGCATTGTAGTTTATCCCTTAGTTAGGTGTTTGGTTAGGAAGTCTTTGTTATATTGTAGTGTATCATTTGTACTGTGTTACTCTTTTACAAGTATACTAGATATAATACAGATAATAGGCTTTGGAACCCTAAACCAGTATCAGTGTATTTACTATAGTGTTAAGTGTTCACTTGAGCGTCGGTGACGCTCAAACAGCTTTGTAGATAGTCAGGTTACACAAGGTTGCATTTACACCCTGTACTCACGTTAAGGTATTCTGTGTATTTCATTGGTATAAGGTTTTTAACATAAAGGTATAGTGTTGTAAGCGTCTGCATCGCTGGTGACCTCCTCGTGGTCTCGAGCGTATGCTACGCTACAGCGAATCATTCCCCTAGACATAACCAATAACGTGTCCTGTGATCACTGGGCCGTGAGCGAATGTGACGCTTGAGCGTCTCGCCTACGGCTGAGCGATCGCTACGCAGATAGCGTACCATTACGGTACTTCTTAAGTAAACAGCGTACAGTGTTCTTAGCTTCATAAAGGGTTGTTTATACGACAAAGGAATTTAGCATTCTCACCACCTAACCGTGGTTTTTTTTCCATTCTTTATACCGTCATAGTGTCATACTAGTTGTTACGAGTATACTACTATCTCTTTATCAACCAGTGTACAGTGCGGTAGTTCACGGCTGTGGCTACCTCTGTGTCGGCAGTCGGCAGGCAGTCCGTCCATCCATAATTGTATTATTATTATAATATATACCACCTAACCGTGGTTTTTTTTTCATTCTTTATACCGTCGTCATAGTGTCATACTAGTTGTTACGAGTATACTACTATCTCTTTATCAACCAGTGTACAGTGCGGTAGTTCACGGCTGTGGCTACCTCTGTGTCGGCAGTCGGCAGGCAGTCCGTCCATCCATAATTGTATTATTATTATAATATATACCACCTAACCGTGGTTTTTTTTTCATTCTTTATACCGTCGTCATAGTGTCATACTAGTTGTTACGAGTATACTACTATCTCTTTATCAACCAGTGTACAGTGCGGTAGTTCACGGCTGTGGCTACCTCTGTGTCGGCAGTCGGCAGGCAGTCCGTCCATCCATAATTGTATTATTATTATAATATATACCACCTAACCGTGGTTTTTTTTTCATTCTTTATACCGTCGTCATAGTGTCATACTAGTTGTTACGAGTATACTACTATCTCTTTATCAACCAGTGTACAGTGCGGTAGTTCACGGCTGTGGCTACCTCTGTGTCGGCAGTCGGCAGGCAGTCCGTCCATCCATAATTGTATTATTATTATAATATATACCACCTAACTGTGGTATTTTTTTTTCTTTCTTTATACCGTCGTCATAGTGTCATACTAGTTGTTACGAGTATACTACTATCTCTTTATCAACCAGTGTACAGTGCGGTAGTTCACGGCTGTGGCTACCTCTGTGTCGGCAGTCGGCAGGCAGTCCGTCCATCCATAATTGTATTATTATTATAATATATACCACCTAACCGTGGTTTTTTTTTCATTCTTTATACCGTCGTCATAGTGTCATACTAGTTGTTACGAGTATACTACTATCTCTTTATCAACCAGTGTACAGTGCGGTAGTTCACGGCTGTGGCTACCTCTGTGTCGGCAGTCGGCAGGCAGTCCGTCCATCCATAATTGTATTATTATTATAATATATACCACCTAACCGTGGTTTTTTTTTCATTCTTTATACCGTCGTCATAGTGTCATACTAGTTGTTACGAGTATACTACTATCTCTTTATCAACCAGTGTACAGTGCGGTAGTTCACGGCTGTGGCTACCTCTGTGTCGGCAGTCGGCAGGCAGTCCGTCCATCCATAATTGTATTATTATTATAATATATACCACCTAACCGTGGTTTTTTTTTCATTCTTTATACCGTCGTCATAGTGTCATACTAGTTGTTACGAGTATACTACTATCTCTTTATCAACCAGTGTACAGTGCGGTAGTTCACGGCTGTGGCTACCTCTGTGTCGGCAGTCGGCAGGCAGTCCGTCCATCCATAATTGTATTATTATTATAATATATACCACCTAACTGTGGTATTTTTTTTTCTTTCTTTATACCGTCGTCATAGTGTCATACTAGTTGTTACGAGTATACTACTATCTCTTTATCAACCAGTGTACAGTGCGGTAGTTCACGGCTGTGGCTACCTCTGTGTCGGCAGTCGGCAGGCAGTCCGTCCATCCATAATTGTATTATTATTATAATATATACCACCTAACTGTGGTATTTTTTTTTCTTTCTTTATACCGTCGTCATAGTGTCATACTAGTTGTTACGAGTATACTACTATCTCTTTATCAACCAGTGTACAGTGCGGTAGTTCACGGCTGTGGCTACCTCTGTGTCGGCAGTCGGCAGGCAGTCCGTCCATCCATAATTGTATTATTATTATAATATATACCAACTAACCGTGGTATTTTTTTTTCTTTCTTTATACCGTCGTCATAGTGTCATACTAGTTGTTACGAGTATACTACTATCTCTTTATCAACCAGTGTACAGTGCGGTAGTTCACGGCTGTGGCTACCTCTGTGTCGGCAGTCGGCAGGCAGTCCGTCCATCCATAATTGTATTATTATTATAATATATACCACCTAACCGTGGTATTTTTTTTTCTTTCTTTATACCGTCGTCATAGTGTCATACTAGTTGTTACGAGTATACTACTATCTCTTTATCAACCAGTGTACAGTGCGGTAGTTCACGGCTGTGGCTACCTCTGTGTCGGCAGTCGGCAGGCAGTCCGTCCATCCATAATTGTATTATTATTATAATATATACCACCTAACTGTGGTATTTTTTTTTCTTTCTTTATACCGTCGTCATAGTGTCATACTAGTTGTTACGAGTATACTACTATCTCTTTATCAACCAGTGTACAGTGCGGTAGTTCACGGCTGTGGCTACCTCTGTGTCGGCAGTCGGCAGGCAGTCCGTCCATCCATAATTGTATTATTATTATAATATATACCACCTAACCGTGGTTTTTTTATACCACCTAACCGTGGCAGTCCGTCCATAATTGTATACTAGTATCCAATCCATCCATCTCCATTGTTTACCTGAGGTGCCTTTTAGTTCTGCCTATAAAATATGGAGAACAAAAAAGTTGAGGTTCCAAAATTAGGGAAAGATCAAGATCCACTTCCACCTCGTGCTGAAGCTGCTGCCACTAGTCATGGCCGAGACGATGAAATGCCAGCAACGTCGTCTGCCAAGGCCGATGCCCAATGTCATAGTACAGAGCATGTCAAATCCAAAACACCAAATATCAGAAAAAAAAGGACTCCAAAACCTAAACTAAAATTGTCGGAGGAGAAGCGTAAACTTGCCAATATGCCATTTACCACACGGAGTGGCAAGGAACGGCTGAGGCCCTGGCCTATGTTCATGGCTAGTGGTTCAGCTTCACATGAGGATGGAAGCACTCAGCCTCTCGCTAGAAAAATGAAACGACTCAAGCTGGCAAAAGCACAGCAAAGAACTGTGCGTTCTTCGAAATCCCAAATCCACAAGGAGAGTCCAATTGTGTCGGTTGCGATGCCTGACCTTCCCAACACTGGATGTGAAGAGCATGCGCCTTCCACCATTTGCACGCCCCCTGCAAGTGCTGGAAGGAGCACCCGCAGTCCAGTTCCTGATAGTGAGATTGAAGATGTCAGTGTTGAAGTCCACCAGGATGAGGAGGATATGGGTGTTGCTGGCGCTGGGGAGGAAATTGACAAGGAGGATTCTGATGGTGAGGTGGTTTGTTTAAGTCAGGCACCCGGGGAGACACCTGTTGTCCGTGGGACGAATATGGCCGTTGACATGCCAGGTGAAAATACCAAAAAAATCAGCTCTTCGGTGTGGAGGTATTTCACCAGAAATGCGGACAACAGGTGTCAAGCCGTGTGTTCCCTTTGTCAAGCTGTAATAAGTAGGGGTAAGGACGTTAACCACCTCGGAACATCCTCCCTTATACGTCACCTGCAGCGCATTCATAATAAGTCAGTGACAAGTTCAAAAACTTTGGGTGACAGCGGAAGCACTCCACTGACCAGTAAATCCCTTCCTCTTGTAACCAAGCTCACGCAAACCACCCCACCAACTCCCTCAGTGTCAATTTCCTCCTTCCCCAGGAATGCCAATAGTCCTGCAGGCCATGTCACTGGCAAGTCTGACGAGTCCTCTCCTGCCTGGGATTCCTCCGATGCATCCTTGCGTGTAACGCCTACTGCTGCTGGCGCTGCTGTTGTTGCTGCTGGGAGTCGATGGTCATCCCAGAGAGGAAGTCGTAAGACCACTTTTACTACTTCCACCAAGCAATTGACTGTCCAACAGTCATTTGCGAGGAAGATTAAATATCACAGCAGTCATCCTACTGCAAAGCGGATAACTGAGGCCTTGACATCCTGGGTGGTGAGAAACGTGGTTCCGGTATCCATCATTACTGCAGAGCCAACTAGAGACTTGTTGGAGGTACTGTGTCCCCGGTACCAAATACCATCTAGGTTCCATTTCTCTAGGGTTGCGATACCGAAAATGTACACAGACCTCAGAAAAAGAGTCACCAGTGTCCTAAAAAATGCAGCTGTACCCAATGTCCACTTAACCACGGACATGTGGACAAGTGGAGCAGGGCAGGGTCAGGACTATATGACTGTGACAGCCCACTGGGTAGATGTATGGACTCCCGCCGCAAGAACAGCAGCGGCGGCACCAGTAGCAGCATCTCGCAAACGCCAACTCGTTCCTAGGCAGGCTACGCTTTGTATCACCGGTTTCCAGAATACGCACACAGCTGAAAACCTCTTACGGCAACTGAGGAAGATCATCGCGGAATGGCTTACCCCAATTGGACTCTCCTGTGGATTTGTGGCATCGGACAACGCCAGCAATATTGTGCGTGCATTACATCTGGGCAAATTCCAGCACGTCCCATGTTTTGCACATACCTTGAATTTGGTGGTGCAGAATTTTTTAAAAAACGACAGGGGCGTGCAAGAGATGCTGTCGGTGGCCAGAAAAATTGCGGGACACTTTCGGCGTACAGGCAGCACGTACAGAAGACTGGAGCACCACCAAAAACGCCTGAACCTGCCCTGCCATCATCTGAAGCAGGAGGTGGTAACGAGGTGGAATTCAACCCTCTATATGCTTCAGAGGTTGGAGGAGCAGCAAAAGGCCATTCAAGCCTATACAACTGACCACGATATAGGAGGTGGAATGCACCTGTCTCAAGCGCAGTGGAGAATGATTTCAACGTTGTGCAAGGTTCTGCAACCTTTTGAACTTGCCACACGTGAAGTCAGTTCAGACACTGCCAGCCTGAGTCAGGTCATTCCCCTCATCAGGCTTTTGCAGAAGAAGCTGGAGACATTGAAGGAGGAGCTAAGACAGAGCGATTCCGCTAGGCATGTGGGACTTGTGGATGGAGCCCTTAATTCGCTTAACAAGGATTCACGGGTGGTCAATCTGTTGAAATCAGAGCACTACATTTTGGCCACCGTGCTCGATCCTAGATTTAAAACCTACCTTGGATCTCTCTTTCCGGCGCACACAAGTCTGCTGGGTTTCAAAGACCTGCTGGTGAGAAAATTGTCAAGTCAAGCGGAACGCGACCTGTCAACATCTCCTCCTTCACATTCTCCCGCAACTGGGGGTGCGAGGAAAAGGCTCAGAATTCCGAGCCCACCCGCTGGCGGTGATGCAGGGCAGTCTGGAGCGACTGCTGATGCTGACATCTGGTCCGGACTGAAGGACCTGACAACCATTACGGACATGTCGTCTACTGTCACTGCATATGATTCTATCACCATTGATAGAATGGTGGAGGATTATATGAGTGACCGCATCCAAGTAGGCACGTCACACAGTCCGTACTTATACTGGCAGGAAAAAGAGGCAATTTGGAGGCCCTTGCACAAACTGGCTTTATTCTACCTAAGTTGCCCTCCCACAAGTGTGTACTCCGAAAGAGTGTTTAGTGCCGCCGCTCACCTTGTCAGCAATCGGCGTACGAGGTTACATCCAGAAAATGTGGAGAAGATGATGTTCATTAAAATGAATTATAATCAATTCCTCCGCGGAGACATTGACCAGCAGCAATTGCCTCCACAAAGTACACAGGGAGCTGACATGGTGGATTCCAGTGGGGACGAATTGATAATCTGTGAGGAGGGGGATGTACACGGTGATATATCGGAGGATGATGATGAGGTGGACATCTTGCCTCTGTAGAGCCAGTTTGTGCAAGGAGAGATTAATTGCTTCTTTTTTGGTGGGGGTCCAAACCAACCCGTCATTTCAGTCACAGTCGTGTGGCAGACCCTGTCACTGAAATGATGGGTTGGTTAAAGTGTGCATGTCCTGTTTTGTTTATACAACATAAGGGTGGGTGGGAAGGGCCCAAGGACAATTCCATCTTGCACCTCTTTTTTCTTTTATTTTTCTTTGCGTCATGTGCTGTTTGGGGAGGGTTTTTTTGGAAGGGACATCCTGCGTGACACTGCAGTGCCACTCCTAGATGGGCCCGGTGTTTGTGTCGGCCACTAGGGTCGCTTATCTTTCTCACACAGCTACCTCATTGCGCCTCTTTTTTTCTTTGCGTCATGTGCTGTTTGGGGAGGGTTTTTTGGAAGGGACATCCTGCGTGACACTGCAGTGCCACTCCTAGATGGGCCCGGTGTTTGTGTCGGCCACTAGGGTCGCTTATCTTTCTCACACAGTCAGCTACCTCATTGCGCCTCTTTTTTTCTTTGCGTCATGTGCTGTTTGGGGAGGGTTTTTTGGAAGGGACATCCTGCGTGACACTGCAGTGCCACTCCTAGATGGGCCAGGTGTTTGTGTCGGCCACTAGGGTCGCTTATCTTACTCACACAGCGACCTCGGTGCAAATTTTAGGACTAAAAATAATATTGTGAGGTGTGATGTTTTCAGAATAGGCTGAAAATGAGTGTAAATTATATTTTTTGAGGTTAATAATACTTTGGGATCAAAATTACCCCCAAATTCTATGATTTAAGCTGTTTTTTAGGGTTTTTTGAAAAAAACACCCGAATCCAAAACACACCCGAATCCGACAAAAAAAATTCGGTGAGGTTTTGCCAAAACGCGGTCGAACCCAAAACACGGCCGCGGAACCGAACCCAAAACCAAAACACAAAACCCGAAAAATTTCCGGCGCTCATCTCTATTGCAGACTGTGACTTCATGTACTTCCGCACTGTGACTTCATGTACCCCCCGCACTGTGACTTCATGTACTTGCAGACTGTGACTTCATGTACTTGCAGACTGTGACTTCGTGTACTCGCAGACTGTGACTTCATGTACTCTCACACTATGTCGTCATGTACTCCCTCACTGTGACTTCATGTACTCGCAGACTGTGACTTCTTGTACTCCCAAATTGTGACTACATAAACTCCAACACTGTGACTTCATGTACTTGCATACTGTGACTTTGTGTACTCTCACACTGACTTCATGTACTACGTCACTGTGACTTCATGTACTTGCAGACTGTGACTTCATGTACTCGCAGACTGTGACTTCATGTACTCCCGCACTGTGACTTCATGTACTCCCTCACTGTGACTTCATGTACTTGCAGACTGTGACTTCGTGTACTCTCACACTGTGACTTCATGTACTACGTCACTGTGACTTCATATACTCGCACACTGTGACTTCATGTACTTGCAGACTGTGACTTCGTGTACTCTCACACTGTGACTTCATGTACTACGTCACTGTGACTTCATGTACTCGCAGACTGTGACTTCTTGTACTCCCACATTGTGACTTCATGTACTCCCACACTGTGACTTTATATACTCGCAGACTGTGACTTCATGTACTCCCACACTGTGACTTCATGTACTCGCAGACTGTGACTTCATGTACTCCCGCACTGTGACTTCATGTTCTCGCAGACTGTGACTTCATGTACTCGCAGACTGTGACTTAATGTACTCTCACACTGTGACTTCATGTACTCCCATACTGTGACTTCATGTACTCCCACACTGTGACTTCATTAACTCGCATACTGTCACTTCATGTTCTCGCACACTGTGACTTCATGTACTCCAACACTGTGACTTCATGTACTCGTAGACTGTGACTTCATGTTCTCGCACACTGTGACTTCATGTACTCCCATACTGTGACTTCATGTACTCCCACACTGTGACTTCATTAACTCGCATACTGTCACTTCATGTACGCCCACACTGTGACTTCATGTACTCGCAGACTGTGACTTCATGTACTCCCAACTGTGACTTCATGTACTCCCACACTGTGACTTCATGTACTCCCGCACTGTGACTTCATGTACTCGCAAACTGTGACTTCATGTACTCCCGCACTGTGACTTCATGTTCTCGCAGACTGTGACTTCATGTACTCGCAGACTGTGACTTAATGTACTCCCTCACTGTGACTTTATGTACTCGCAGACTGTGACTTCTTGTACTCTCGCATTGTGACTTCATGTACTCCAACACTGTGACTTCATGTACTCGCATACTGTGAATTTGTGTACTCGCAGACTTTGAATTCATGTTCTCTCACACTGTGACTTCATGTACTCCCGCACTATGACTTCATGTACTCCCACACTGTGACTTCATGTACTTGCAGACTGTGACTTCGTGTACTCGCAGACTGTGACTTCATGTACTCTCACACTGTGACTTCATGTACTATGTCACTGTGACTTCATGTACTCGCAGACCTTGACTTCTTGTACTCCCACAATGTGACTTCATGTACTCCCACACTGTGAATTCATGTAATTGCATACTGTGACTTTGTGTACTCGAGACTTTGACGTCATGTTTTCTCACACTGTGACTTCATGTACTCCCACACTGTGACTTCATATACTCGCAGACTGTGACTTCATGTACTCCCACACTGTGACTTCATGAACTCGCATACTGTGAATTCATGTACTCCCGCACTGTGACTTCATGTACTCCCACACTGTGACTTCATATACTTGCAGACTGTGACTTCATGTAATCCCACACTGTGACTTCATGTACTCACGTACTGTGACTTCATGAACTCGCAGACTGTGATTTCATGAACTCCCGCACTGTGACTTCATGTACTTGCAGACTGTGACTTCATGTACTTCCGCACTGTGACTTCATGTACTCCCGCACTGTGACTTCATGTACTTGCAGACTGTGACTTCATGTACTTGCAGACTGTGACTTCGTGTACTCGCAGACTGTGACTTCATGTACTCCCAAATTGTGACTACATGAACTCCAACACTGTGACTTCATGTACTCGCATACTGTGACTTTGTGTACTCGCAGACTTTGACTTCATGTTCTCTCACACTGTGACTTCATGTACTCCCACACTGTGACTTCATGTACTTGCAGACTGTGACTTTGTGTACTCTCACACTGACTTCATGTACTACGTCACTGTGACTTCATGTACTTGCAGACTGTGACTTCATGTACTCGCAGACTGTGACTTCATGTACTCCCGCACTGTGACTTCATGTACTCCCACACTGTGACTTCATGTACTTGCAGACTGTGACTTCGTGTACTCCCACACTGTGACTACATTAACTCGCATACTGTCACTTCATGTACGCCCACACTGTGACTTCATGTACTCCCAACTGTGACTTCATGTACTCACAGACTGTGACTACATGTACTCCCGCACTGTGACTTCATGTACTCGCAAACTGTGACTTCATGTACTCCCACACTGTGACTTCATGTACTCCCGCACTGTGACTTAATGTACTCCCTCATTGTGACTTCATGTACTCGCAGACTGTGACTTCTTGTACGCTCTCATTGTGACTTCATGTACTCCAACATTGTGACTTCATGTACTCGCATACTGTGACTTTGTGTACTCGCAGACTTTGAATTCATGTTCTCTCACACTGTGACTTCATGTACTCCCACACTGTGACTTCATATACTCGCAGACTGTGACTTCTTGAACTCCCGCACTGTGCCTTCATGTACTTGCAGACTGTGACTTCATGTACTCGCAGACTGTGACTTCATGTACTCACGCACTGTGACTTCATGAACTCGCAGACTGTGACTTCTTGAACTCCCGCACTGTGACTTCATGTTCTCGCAGACTGTGACTTCATGTACTCGCAGACTGTGACTTCATGTACTCCCGCACTGTGACTTCATGTACTTGCAGACTGTGACTTCATGTACTCCCGCACTGTGACTTCATGTACTCCCACACTGTGACTTCATGTACTTGCAGACTGTGACTTCGTGTACTCGCAGACTGTGACTTCATGTACTCTCACACTGTGACTTCATGTACTATGTCACTGTGACTTCATGTACTCGCAGACTGTGACTTCTTGTACTCCCACATTGTGACTTCATGTACTCCCGCACTGTGACTTCATGAACTCGCAGACTGTGACTTCATGTACTCCCACACTGTGACTTCATGTACTCGCAAATTGTGACTTCATGTTCTCACGCACTGTGACTTCATGTACTCGCAGACTGTGACTTCTTGTACTCCCACACTGTGAATTCATGTACTCGCAGACTGTGACTTCATGTACTCCCGCACTGTGACGTCATGTACTCGCAGATTGTGACTACATGTACTCCCGCACTTTGACTTCATGTACTCCCACACTGTGACTTCATGTACTCGCAGACTGTGACTTCATGTACTCCCACACTGTGACTTCATGTACTCCCGCACTGTGACTTCATGAACTCGCAGACTGTGACTTCATGTACTCGCAAATTGTGACTTCATGTTCTCACGCACTGTGACTTCATGTACTCGCAGACTGTGACTTCTTGTACTCCCGCACTGTGAATTCATGTACTCGCAGACTGTGACTTCATGTACTCCCGCACTGTGACTTCATGTACTCGCAGATTGTGACTACATGTACTCCCGCACTTTGACTTCATGTACTCCCACACTGTGACTTCATGTACTCGCAGACTGTGACTTCTTGTACTACCGCACTGTTACTACATGTACTCCCACACTGTGACTTCATGTACTCCCACACTGTGACTTCATGTACTCCCACACTGTGACTACTTGTACTCGCAAACTTTGACTTCATGTACTCCCGCATTGTGACTTCATGTACTCGCAGACTGTGACTTCATGTACTCACAGACTGTGACTTCATGTACTCCCGCTCTGTGACTTCATGTACTCGCACACTGTGACTTCATGTACTCCCACACTTTGACTTCATGTACTCCCACACTGTGACTTCATGTACTTGCAGGCTGTGACTTCATGTTCTCCGCACTGTGACTTCATGTACTCCCACACTGTGACTACATGTACTCGCAAACTTTGACTTCATGTACTCCCGCATTGTGACTTCATGTACTTGCAGACTGTGACTTCATGTACTCCCGCTCTGTGACTTCATGTACTCGCACACTGTGACTTCATGTACTCCCACACTTTGACTTCATGTACTCCCACACTGTGACTTCATGTACTTGCAGACTGTGTCTTCATGTACTCGCAGACTGTGACTTGATGTACTCGCAGGCTGTGACTTCATGTTCTCCGCACTGTGACTTCATGTACTCGCAGACTTTGACTTGATGTACTTCCGCACTGTGACCTCATGTACTCGCAGACTGTGACTTCATGTACTCACAGACTGTGACTTCATGTTCTCCCGCACTGTGATTTCATGTACTCCCACATTGTGACTTCATGTACTCGCAGACTGTGACTTCATGTACTGCCCGCACTGTGACTTCATGTACTCGCAGACTGTGACTTCATGTACTCCCGCACTGTGACTTCATGTACTGGCAGAATGTGACTACATGTACTCGCAGACTATGACTTCATGTACTCCCACACTGTGACTTCATTTACTTGCAGACTGTGACTTCATGTACTCCCGTACTGTGACTTCATGTACTCCTACATTGTGACTTTATGTACTCCCACACTGTGACTTCATGAACTCACATACTGTGACTACTAGTACTCCAACACTGTGACTTCATGTACTCCCACACTTTGACTTCATGTACTCCCACACTGTGACTTCATGTACTCGCAGACTGTGAGTTCTTGTACTCCCACACTGTGACTTCATGTACTCGCATACTGTGACTTCATGTACTCGCAGACTGTGACTTCTTGTTCTCTCACACTGTGACTTCATGTACTCCCACACTGTGACTTCATATACTCACAGACTGTGACTGCATGTACTCCCGCACTGTGACTTCATGTACTCGCAGATTGTGACTTTATGTACTCGCAAACTGTGACTTCATATACTCCCGCACTTTGACTTCATGAACTCCCGCACTGTGACTTCATGTACTCGCAGACTATGACTTCATGTACGTCCGCACTGTGACTTCATTTACTCGCAGACTGTAACTTCATGTACTCGAACACTGTCACATCATGTACTCCCGCGCTGTGAGTTCATGTACTCCCTCACTGTGACTTCATGTACTCGCAGACTGTGACTTCATGTACTCCCGTACTGTGACTTCATGTACTCCTACATTGTGAGTTTATGTATTCCCACACTGTGACTTCATGTACTCCCACACTGTGACTTCATGTACTCGCAGACTGTGACTTCATGTACTCCCGTACTGTGACTTCATGTACTCCTACATTGTGAGTTTATGTATTCCCACACTGTGACTTCATGTACTCCCTCACTGTGACTTCATGAACTCGCATACTGTGACTACTAGTACTCCCGCACTGTGACTTCATGTACTCGCAGACTGTGACTACATGTACTCCCGCACTGTGACTTCATGTACTCCCAGACTGTGACTACATGTACTCCCGCACTGTGACTTCATGTACTCGCAGACTGTGACTACATGTACTCCCGCACTGTGACTTCATGTACTCGCAGACTGTGACTTCATGTACTCGCAGACTGTGACTTCATGTACTTGCAGACTGTGACTTCATGTACTTGCAGACTGTGACTTCATGTACTCCCGCACTGTGACTTCATGTACTCGCAGACTATGACTTCATGTACGCCCGCACTGTGACTTCATTTACTCGCAGACTGTAACTTCATGTACTCGCACACTGTGACTTTATGTACTCCTGCACTGTGAGTTCATGTGCTCCACACTGTGAGTTCATGTACTCCCACACTGTGACTTCATGAACTCGCATACTGTGACTACTTGTACTCCCACACTGTGACTTCATGTACTCGCAGACTGTGACTTCATGTACTCCCGCATGGTGACTTTATGTACTTGCAGATTGTGACTACATGTACTCCCGCTCTGTGACTTCATGTACTCCCGCACTGTGACTTCATGTACTCCCAGACTTTGACTTCATGTACTCCCACACTGTGACTTCATGTACTCCCGCTGTTAGGGTCTCCTGCCCTGTGCTGCCACGTCGTCATGGCAACCGGGAGACAAGTGCTAGCGGAATAACCTGAGCGCAGCTGATACTCCAGTTCGGGTCTTTTTCTGTGCAGTGGTTACAGGCTCTGTGCACGGCAGGGGATCCGGTGCTGGTTTTTGTGCTCACAGTCTGTGAGGTCTGAGTGGGGCGTGGACAGCACCTGCTATATAAGGCCTCTTCTCAGGTTAAGCAGATGCTGCTGAATCTTTGTTGGTTAGTCAGTTCCTGAAAGTTAGCCAGTACTGTGTAACTTTGTATTTGTTGTTGCTTACTGCAAATTGTCCTGGGGATTTGGTACTACACTCTGCCAATCCAGACCTAGCAGTAAGACTGGAGTCAGTCGTTTAGCCTGCTGAGGTTCTTTTGCTATTCTGTGAACCCAGCAGGTTTGTGGCTGTACTTTCAGACCTGCATGCTTAATCCTCTCTCACTGTGCAGGGCTATGTGTCAGTTTAGTGGCAGTAAGCTGAACCTGGGCCCTGCAAGTGAGAATTAGGATTGTGGAGACTCTCCTTGTGTCTACTATTCCATCTCTGACCAAGGAGTTTACTGCCACACCCGTTGGTAACCCTTTAGGGTTTTGCTGTTGCCCTTAGCAACAGCATTTCGGGTTCTCTACGTATTAAAACACCACATCTTGCTTTTTCCATCTGAGCATTTCTAATACTAGGGAGACACCCAGTTTCTTAGCCTCTGGGCTTCTCTGTTCACTTTGTGTTGGTTTTGTTACCCTATCACCTTCTGTGTACGTAATGTCATATTTCCCAGTCTGTCTGTGAGTTCATTTGTTTTGCATCCCTCTCTGTTCAGAGACCAGTACATTCCTGCAGGCACTGGTGTGCATAACAGTTCAAATACCAGTACATTCCTGCAGGCACTGGTGTGCATAACACCCGCACTGTGACTTCATGTTCTCCCACACTTTGACTTCATGTACTCACAGACTGTGACTTCATGTACTCCCACACTTTGACTTAATGTACTCTCACAGTGTGACTTCATGTACTCGAACACTGTGACTTCATGTACTCCCAAACTGTGACTTCATGTACTACCGCACTGTGACTTCATGTACTCCCACACTGTGACTTCATTTACTCGCATACTGGGACTTCATGTACTCGCAGACTTGACTTCATGTACTCAAGCACTGTGACTTCATGTATTCACAGACTGAATTCATGTACTCGCAGACGGCGACTTCATGTACTCCCACACTGTGACTTCATTTACTCGCAGACTGTAACTTCATGTACTCGAAAACTGTGACTTCATGTACTCCCGCGCTGTGAGTTTATGTACTCATACACTGTGACTACATTTACTTGCAGACTGTGACTTCATGTACTCCCGTACTGTGACTTCATTTACTCCTACATTGTGACTTTATGTACTCCCACACTTTGACTTCATGAACTCGCACACTGTGACTACTAGTACTCCCACACTGTGACTTCATGTACTCGCAGACTGTGACTTCATGTACTCCCGCACTGTGACTTCATGAACTCGCAGACTGTGACTTCATGTACTCGCAAATTGTGACTTCATGTACTCACGCACTGTGACTTCATGTACTCGCAGACTGTGACTTCATGTACTCGCACAGTTACTTCATGTACTCGCAGACTGTGACTTCATGTACTCCCGCACTGTGACTTCATGAACTCGCAGACTGTGACTTCATGTACTCGCAAATTGTGACTTCATGTACTCACGCACTGTGACTTCATGTACTCGCAGACTGTGACTTCATGTACTCCCACACTGTGACTTCATGTACTCCCTCACTGTGACTTCATGTACTCACACACTGTGACTTCATGTACTCCCGCACAGTTACTTCATGTACTCGCAGACTGTGACTTCATGTACTCGCACACTGTGACTTCATGTACTCACACACTGTGACTTCATGTACTCCCGCACAGTGACTTCATATACTCCTGCAGTGTGACTTCATGTACTCGCAGACTGTGACTTCATGTACTTGCATACTCTGACTTCTTTTACCCACGCACTGTGACTTCATGTACTAACACACTGTAACTTCATGTACTCGCAGACTGTAACTTCATGTACTCCTGCACTGTGACTTCATGTACTCCCGCACTGTGACTTTATGTACTCCCACACTTTGACTTCATGTACACACAGACTGTGACTTCATGTACTCCCACACCATGACTTCATGTACTCGCAGACTGTTACTTCATGTACTCGCATAATGTGACTTCATGTACTCGCATACTCTGACTTCATGTACTCGCACACTGTGACTTCATGTACTCACACACTGTTACTTCATGTACTCCCGCACAGTGACTTCATATACTCCTGCAGTGTGACTTCATGTACTCGCAGACTGTGACTTCATGTACTTGCATACTCTGACTTCTTGTACCCACGCACTGTGACTTCATGTACTAACACACTGTAACTTCATGTACTCGCAGACTGTAACTTCATGTACTCCTGCACTGTGACTTCATGTACTCCCGCACTGTGACTTTATGTACTCCCACACTTTGACTTCATGTACACACAGACTGTGACTTCATGTACTCCCACACCATGACTTCATGTACTCGCAGACTGTTACTTCATGTACTCGCATAATGTGACTTCATGTACTCGCATACTCTGACTTCATGTACTCGCACACTGTGACTTCATGTACTCACACACTGTTACTTCATGTACTCCCGCACAGTGACTTCATATACTCCTGCAGTGTGACTTCATGTACTCGCAGACTGTGACTTCATGTACTTGCATACTCTGACTTCTTGTACCCACGCACTGTGACTTCATGTACTAACACACTGTAACTTCATGTACTCGCAGACTGTAACTTCATGTACTCCTGCACTGTGACTTCATGTACTCCCGCACTGTGATTTCATGTACTCGCAGACTGTGATTTCATGTACTCGCACACTGTAACTTCATGTACTCACAGACTGTGACTTCATGTACTCGCAGACTGTGACTTCATGTACTCCCGCACTGTGACGTCATGTATTCCCACACTGTGAATTCATGTACTCGCAGACGTTGACTTCATGTACTCGCAGACTGTGACTTCATGTACTCGCAGACTGTGACTTCATGTACTCGTACACTGTGATTTCATGTACTCGCAGACTGTGACTTCATGTACTCCCACACTGTGACTTCATGTACTCGCAGACTGTGACTTCATGTACTCGCAGACTGTGACTTCATGTACTCCCACACTGTGACTTCATGTACTCGCACACTGTGACTTCATGTACTTGCAGACTGTGACTTTAAGTACTCCCAAACTGTGACTTCATGTACTCCCGCACTGTGACTTCATGTACTCCCGAAATGTGACTTCATATACTCCCGCACTGTGGCTTCATGTACTCACACACTGTGACTTCATGTACTCGCAGACTGTGACTTCATGTACTCGCACACTGTGATTTCATGTACTCGCAGACTGTGACTTCATGTACTCACACACTGTGATTTCATGTACTCGCAGACTGTGACTTCATGTACTCCCACACTGTAACTTCATGTACTTGCAGACTGTGACTTCATATACTCGCAGACTGTGATTTCATGTACTCGCACACTGTAACTTCATGTACTCACAGACTGTGACTTCATGTACTCCCACACTGTGACTTCATGTACTCGCAGACTGTGACTTCATGTACTCCCACACTGTGACTTCATGTACTCACACACTGTGACTTCATGTACTCCCGCACAGTGACTTCATATACTCCTGCAGTGTGACTTCATGTACTCGCAGACTGTGACTTCATGTACTTGCATACTCTGACTTCTTGTACCCACGCACTGTGACTTCATGTACTAACACACTGTGACTTCATGTACTCGCAGACTGTGACTTCATGTACTCCCACACTGTGACTTCATGTACTCCCACACTGTGACTTCATGTACTCCCGCACTGTGACTTCTTGTACTCCCACACTGTGACTTCATGTACTCGCAGACTGTGACTTCATGTACTCCCGTACTGTGACTTAATGTACTCGCAGACTGTGACTTCATGTACTCCCGCACTGTGACTTCTTGTACTCCCACACTGTGACTTCATGTACTCGCAGACTGTGACTTCATGTACTCCCGTACTGTGACTTAATGTACTCGCAGACTGTGACTTCATGTACTCCAACACTGTGACTTCTTGTACTCCCACACTGTGACTTCATGTACTCGCAGACTGTGACTTCATGTACTCCCACACTGTGACTTCATGTACTCCCACACTGTGACTTCATGTACTCCCGCACTGTGACTTCATGTACTCCCACACTGTTACTTCATGTACTCGCAGACTGTGACTTCATGTACTCCCGCACTGTGACTTCTTGTACTCCCACACTGTGACTTCTTGTACTCCCACACTGTGACTTCATGTACTCGCAGACTGTGACTTCATGTACTCCCGCACTGTGACGTCATGTATTCCCACACTGTGAATTCATGTACTCGCAGACGTTGACTTCATATACACTCGCAGACTGTGACTTCATGTACTCGCTTACTGTGACTTCATTTACTCCATCACTGTGACTTCATGTACTCGCAGACTGTGACTTCATGTACTCCCGATCTGTGACTTCATGTTCTCCCACACTGTGACTTCATGTACTCGCAGACTGTGACTTCATGTACTCCCGCACAGTGACTTCATATGCTCCTGCAGTGTGACTTCATGTACTCCCGCACTGTGACATCATGTACTCGCAGACTGTGACTTCATGTACTCGCAGACTGTAACTTCATGTACTCCTGCACTGTGACTTCATGTACTCCCACACTGTGACTTCATGTACACACAGACTTTGACTTCATGTACTCCCAGATCGTGACTTCATGTACTCGCAGACTGTTACTTCATGTACTCGCATACTGTGACTTCATGTACTTGCATACTCTGACTTCATGTACTCCCGCACTGTGACTTCATGTACTCCCGCACTGTGACTTCATGTCATACTTGCCTACTCTCCCGGAATGGCCGGGAGGCTCCCGAAAATCGGGTGACCCTCCCGGCCCCACGGAAGAGCAGGCAAGTCTCCCGTTTTTTTAAGTCCCCCCCTGCCCGGCCGCCCACTTTGAGAGTAAAGTGGGCGGTCCGGACAGTAGATGACGCGATTCTTGTTGAATCGCGTCATCATAGTCACGCCCCCTTGCTGTAAAATGCCGGTTATCGCGGCACTACAGAGCGGGGGGCGTGGTTTAAATTGGGTCCGCTATAACCCCGCCCTCGTTCCGCCTCCTCTCCGCCCCCTCCACTCGACATTGCCCAGCCCAGCCCTCCACTGAGCCGTCATGGCAGCTCTCTCCCGGAGAGAGCTGCCAAAAGGTAGGCAACTATGCTTCATGTACTCCCACACTGTGACTTCATGTACTCCCACACTGTGACTTCATGTACTCCCGCACAGTGACTTCTTGTACTCCCACATTGTGACTTCATGTACTTGCAGACTGTGACTTCATGTACTCCTGTACTGTGACTTCATGTACTCTCAGACTGTGACTTCATGTACTCCAACAATGTGACTTTATGTACTCCCACAATGTGACTTCATGTACTCCCATACTGTGACTTCATATACTCCTGCAGTGTGACTTCATGTACTTGCAGACTGTGACTTCATGTACTCGCAGACTGTAACTTCATGTACTCGCAGACTGTAACTTCATGTACTCCCACACTGTGACTTCATGTACACACAGACTGTGACTTCATGTACTCCCACACCGTGACTTCATGTACTCGCAGACTGTTACTTCATGTACTCGCATAATGTGACTTCATGTACTCTCACACTGTGACTTCATGTACTCCCATACTTTGACTTCATGTACTCGTACACTGTGACTTCATGTACTCGCACACTGTGACTTCATGTACTCGCACACTGTGACTTCATGTACTCGCATACTGTGACTTCATGTACTCCTGCACTGTGACTTCATGTACTCCCACACTGTGACTTCATGTACTCGCAGACTGTGATTTCATGACTCACGCACTGTGACTACATGTACTCCCACACTGTGACTTCATTTTCTCGCACACTGTGACTTCATGTACTTGCACACTGTGACTTCATGTACTCCTTCACTGTGACTTCATGTTCTCGCACACTGTGACTTCATGTACTTGCAGACTGTGACTTCATGTACTCCATCACTGTGACCTCATGTACTCGCAGACTGTGATTTCATGTACTCACGCACTGAGACTTCATGTACTCCCGCACTGTGACGTCATGTATTCCCACACTGTGACTTCATGTACTCGCAGACTGTGACTTCATGTACTAACAGACTGTGACTTCATGTACTCCCGCACTGTGACGTCATGTATTCCCACACTGTGACTTCATGTACTCGCAGACTGTGACTTCATGTACTCCCGCACAGTGACTTCATGTACTCGCAGACTGTTACTTCATGTACTCCTTCACTGTGACTTCATGTTCTCCCACACTGTGACTTCATGTACTCGCACACTGTGACTTCATGTACTCGCAGACTGTGACTTCATGTACTCGTATACTGTGAATTCATGTACTCGCAGACTGTGACTTCATGTACTCGCAGACTGTGACTTCATGTACTCGTATACTGTGACTTCATGTACTCGCAGACTGTGACTTCATGTACTCGCAGACTGTGACTTCATGTACTTGTATACTGTGACTTCATGTACTCGCACACTGTGACTTCATGTACTCGCAGACTGTGACTTCATGTACTCGTATACTGTGACTTCATGTACTCGTATACTGTGACTTCATGTACTCGCAGACTGTGACTTCATGTACTCGTATACTGTGACTTCATGGACTCGCAGACTGTGACTTCATGTACTCGCAGACTGTTACTTCATGTACTCCTTCACTGTGACTTCATGTTCTCCCACACTGTGACTTCATGTACTCGCACACTGTGACTTCATGTACTCGCAGACTGTGACTTCATGTACTCGTATACTGTGACTTCATGTACTCGCAGACTGTGACTTCATGTACTCGCAGACTGTGACTTCATGTACTCGCAGACTGTGACTTCATGTACTCGCAGACTGTGACTTCATGTACTCGTATACTGTGACTTCATGTACTTGCAGACTGTGACTTCATGTACTCGCAGACTGTGACTTCATGTACTCGTATACTGTGACTTCATGTACTCGCAGACTGTGACTTCATGTACTCGTATACTGTGACTTCATGTACTCGCAGACTGTGACTTCATGTACTCGCACACTGTGACTTCATGTACTCGCAGACTGTGACTTCATGTACTCGTATACTGTGACTTCATGTACTCGCGCACAGTGACTTCATGTACTCGCACACTGTGACTTCATGTACTCCCACACTGTGACTTCATGTACTCGCAGACTGTGACTTCATGTACTCGCATACTGTGACTTCATGTACTCGCATACTGTGACTTCATGTACTCGCACACTGTGACTTCATTTACTCGAACACTGTGACTTCATGTACTCGCAGACTGTGACTTCATGTACTCCCACACTGTGACTTCATGTACTCGCAGACTGTTAAGAAACACCTGAGGAGTGATTATATAAGTACACTAGAGTAACACAAGCAAAGGTCTTGGCTATATGTGTGAGCTTTACACTTGATAACAGCCACTCTGACGGGTTCCTGTATCGCTGATAGAAGTCTTTTGATGTGGGCTGCATGCGCTACGGGTGTGCCAGCTGCCGTCATGAAATTTCTAAGGCGCCATAGGGCCCCGAGATCATGAACTACTCCAAAGGCGTGCCTAGAATCCGTGTAGATATTGGCTGACTTACCTTTGGCCAATTCACACGCTCTGGTTAAGGCGACCAGCTCATCCACTTGTGCTGAGTGAGGTGGGCCCAGAGGTTCTACTTCTATGGTACCTTTGTCATCTATGACTGCGTATCCGGTACACAAGTCTCCCGAGTCTGTCTGTGGCAACTAACATCAGTGTAAAAGGTAAAATCTACACCTTCTAGTGGGTTGTCACTGATGTCAGGCCTTGCCGTGAAATTTTGGCTCAAATATTCCATACAATCATGCGTGTCATCCCCTGTACTAAATCCTCCTTCACCATCACTCTCATCCTCCACCCTTTGTGCCTGTCCAGGCACACCTGGGAGATATGTTGCAGGATTTAGTGTGCTGCGTCTCCTTATGGTGATGTTTCCAGGGGCCATTAATGCCAATTCCCACCTTGTAAACCGTGCTGATGAGACGTGTCTGGTTTGGGCTGAATTTAGTAAGGCTGACACAGCATGAGGTGTATGGATTGTCAGGTTGTGTCCCAACACTACATCTTCGCTTTTACTCACTAGCAAAGCTATCGCTGCAACACTTCGCAAGCATGTGGGGAGAGATCGCGATACTGTGTCTAGATGAGCGCTATAGTGGGCTACCGGCCTGCTGGCATCACCATGTCTCTGGGTTAAAACACCTGCCGCACACCCAGCACTTTCCGTACCATATAGTTCAAAGGGTTTCCCATAATCTGGCATACCTAAAGCTGGTGCCTGTGATAGGCACTGTTTGAGTCTCTCAAATGCCAGTCCGGACTCATCTGTGTGCGAAATCCGATCTGGTTTGTTTGATGAGACCATTTCTTGTAAAGGCAAGGCTAGTATGGAAAACCCTGGGATCCAGTTGCCGGCAATACCCACACATTCCTAGGAAAGTGCGGATTTGTTGTTGGGTTTGTGGCAGAGTCATGTTGCGAATCAGATTTGTGAAAATATCCTCACTTAAGTGTGGATTACCACGAGCTTAGTATGAACTGGTTTTCCAAGCAGCTGTACCAAATGGGATAGTCAATCCCAATAAGACAATATATATTAGAGATGTGCACCGGAAATTTTTCAGGTTTTGTGTTTTGGTTTTGGGTTCGGTTCCGCGGCCGTGTTTTGGGTTCGAACGCGTTTTGGCAAAACCTCACCGAATTTTTTTTGTCGGATTCGGGTGTGTTTTGGATTCGGGTGTTTTTTTTTCAAAAAAACCTAAAAAACAGCTTAAATCATAGAATTTGGGGGTCATTTTGATCCCAAAGTATTATTAACCTCAAAAACCATAATTTCCACTCATTTTCAGTCTATTCTGAACACCTCACACCTCACAATATTATTTTTAGTCCTAAAATTTTCACCGAGGTCGCTGGATGACTAAGCTAAGCGACCCAAGTGGCCGACACAAACATCTGGCCCATCTAGGAGTGGCATTGCAGTGTCAGACAGGATGGCAGATTTAAAAAATAGTCCCCAAACAGCACATGATGCAAAGAAAAAAAGAGGCGCAATGAGGTAGCTGTGTGACTAAGCTCAGCGACCCAAGTGGCCGACACAAACACCTGGCCCATCTAGGAGTGGCACTGCAGTGTCACACAGGATGGCCCTTCCAAAAAACACTCCCCAAACAGCACATGACGCAAAGAAAAAAAGAGGCGCAATGAGGTAGCTGTGTGAGTAAGATAAGCGACCCTAGTGGCCGACACAAACACCTGGCCCATCTAGGAGTGGCACTGCAGTGTCACGCAGGATGGCCCTTCAAAAAAACACTCCCCAAACAGCACATGACGCAAAGAAAAATTAAAGAAAAATGAGGTGCAAGATGGAATTGTCCTTGGGCCCTCCCACCCACCCTTATGTTGTATAAACAGGACATGCACACTTTAACCAACCCATCATTTCAGTGATAGGGTCTGCCACACGACTGTGACTGAAATGACGGGTTGGTTTGGACCCCCACCAAAAAAGAAGCAATTAATCTCTCCTTGCACAAACTGGCTCTACAGAGGCAAGATGTCCACCTCATCATCATCCTCCGATATATCACCGTGTACATCCCCCTCCTCACAGATTATCAATTCGTCCCCACTGGAATCCACCATCTCAGCTCCCTGTGTACTTTGTGGAGGCAATTGCTGCTGGTCAATGTCTCCACGGAGGAATTGATTATAATTCATTTTAATGAACATCATCTTCTCAGTACGGACTGTCCGACGTGCCTACTTGGATGCGGTCACTCATATAATCTTCCACCATTCTTTCAATGGTGAGAGAATCATATGCAGTGACAGTAGACGACATGTCAGTAATCGTTGTCAGGTCCTTCAGTCCGGACCAGATGTCAGCATCAGCAGTCGCTCCAGACTGCCCTGCATCACCGCCAGCGGGTGGGCTCGGAATTCTGAGCCTTTTCCTCGCACCCCCAGTTGCGGGAGAATGTGAAGGAGGAGATGTTGACAGGTCGCGTTCCGCTTGACTTGACAATTTTCTCACCAGCAGGTCTTTGAACCCCAGACTTGTGTCTGCCGGAAAGAGAGATCCAAGGTAGGTTTTAAATCTAGGATCGAGCACGGTGGCCAAAATGTAGTGCTCTGATTTCAACAGATTGACCACCCGTGAATCCTTGTTAAGCGAATTAAGGGCTCCATCCACAAGTCCCACATGCCTAGCGGAATCGCTCCATGTTAGCTCCTCCTTCAATGTCTCCAGCTTCTTCTGCAAAAGCCTGATGAGGGGAATGACCTGACTCAGGCTGGCAGTGTCTGAACTGACTTCACGTGTGGCAAGTTCAAAGGGCAGCAGAACCTTGCACAACGTTGCACAATTCTTTCAATGGGGAGAGAATCATTTGCAGTGACAGTAGACGACATGTCCGTAATCGTTGTCAGGTCCTTCAGTCCGGACCAGATGTCAGCATCAGCAGTCGCTCCAGACTGCCCTGCATCACCGCCAGCGGGTGGGCTCGGAATTCTGAGCCTTTTCCTCGCACCCCCAGTTGCGGGAGAATGTGAAGGAGGAGATGTTGACAGGTCGCGTTCCGCTTGACTTAACAATTTTCTCACCAGCAGGTCTTTGAACCCCAGCAGACTTGTGTCTGCCGGAAAGAGAGATCCAAGGTAGGTTTTAAATGTAGGATCGAGCACGGTGGCCAAAATGTAGTGCTCTGATTTCAACAGATTAACCACCCGTGAATCCTTGTTAAGTGAATTAAGGGCTCCATCCACAAGTCCCACATGCCTAGCGGAATCGCGCCGTGTTAGCTCCTCCTTCAATGTCTCCAGCTTCTTCTGCAAAAGACTGATGAGGGGAATGACCTGACTCAGGCTGGCAGTGTCTGAACTGACTTCACGTGTGGCAAGTTCAAAGGGCAGCAGAACCTTGCACAACGTTGAAATCATTCTCCACTGCGCTTGAGACAGGTGCATTCCACCTCCTATATCGTGCTGAATTGTATAGGCTTGAATGGCCTTTTGCTGCTCCTCCATCCTCTGAAGCATATAGAGGGTTGAATTCCACCTTGTTACCACTTCTTGCTTCAGATGATGGCAGGGCAGGTTCAGGCGTTTTTGGTGTTGCTCCAGTCTTCTGTACGTGGTGCCTGTACGCCGAAAGTGTCCCGCAATTCTTCTGGCCACCGACAGCATCTCTTGCACACCCCTGTCGTTTTTTAAAAAATTCTGCACCACCAAATTCAAGGTATGTGCAAAACATGGGACGTGCTGGAATTTGCCCATATTTAATGCACACACAATATTGCTGGCGTTGTCCGATGCCACAAATCCACAGGAGAGTCCAATTGGGGTAAGCCATTCCGCGATTATCTTCCTCAGTTGCCTTAAGAGGTTTTCAGCTGTGTGCGTATTCTGGAAACCGGTGATACAAAGCGTAGCCTGCCTAGGAAAGAGTTGGCATTTGCGAGATGCTGCTACTGGTGCCGCCACTGCTGTTCTTGCGGCGGGAGTCCATACATCTACCCAGTGGGCTGTCACAGTCATATAGTCCTGACCCTGCCCTGCTCCACTTGTCCACATGTCCGTGGTTAAGTGGACATTGGGTACAGCTGCATTTTTTAGGACACTGGTGACTCTTTTTCTGAGGTCTGTGTACATTTTCGGTATCGCCTGCCTAGAGAAATGGAACCTAGATGGTATTTGGTACCGGAGACACAGTACCTCCAACAAGTCTCTAGTTGGCTCTGCAGTAATGATGGATACCGGAACCACGTTTCTCACCACCCAGGATGCCAAGGCCTCAGTTATCCGCTTTGCAGCAGGATGACTGCTGTGATATTTCATCTTCCTCGCAAAGGACTGTTGGACAGTCAATTGCTTGGTGGAAGTAGTAAAAGTGGTCTTACGACTTCCCCTCTGGGATGACCATCGACTCCCAGCAGCAACAACAGCAGCGCCAGCAGCAGTAGGCGTTACACGCAAGGATGCATCGGAGGAATCCCAGGCAGGAGAGTACTCGTCAGAATTGCCAGTGACATGGCCTGCAGGACTATTGGCATTCCTGGGGAAGGAGGAAATTGACACTGAGGGAGTTGGTGGGGTGGTTTGCGTGAGGAAGGGATTTACTGGTCAGTGGACTGCTTCCGCTGTCGCCCAAAGTTTTTGAACTTGTCACTGACTTATTATGAATGCGCTGCAGGTGACGTATAAGGGAGGATGTTCCGAGGTGGTTAACGTCCTTACCCCTACTTATTACAGCTTGACAAAGGCAACACACGGCTTGACAAATGTTGTCCGCATTTCTGTTGAAATACTTCCACACCGAAGAGCTGATTTTTTTTGTATTTTCACCAGGCATGTCAACGGCCATATTCCTCCCACGGACAACAGGTGTCTCCCCGGGTGCCTGACTTAAAGAAACCACCTCACCATCAGAATCCTCCTTGTCAATTTCCTCCCCAGCGCCAGCAACACCCATATCCTCCTCATCCTGGTGTACTTTAACACTGACATCTTCAATCTGACTATCAGGAACTGGACTGCGGGTGCTCCTTCCAGCACTTGCAGGGGGCGTTCAAATGGTGGAAGGCGCATGCTCTTCACGTCCAGTGTTGGGAAGGTCAGGCATCGCAACCGACACAATTGGACTCTCCTTGTGGATTTGGGATTTCGAAGAACGCACAGTTCTTTGCGGTGCTTTTGCCAGCTTGAGTCTTTTCATTTTTCTAGCGAGAGGCTGAGTGCTTCCATCCTCATGTGAAGCTGAACCACTAGCCATGAACATAGGCCAGGGCCTCAGCCGTTCCTTGCCACTCCGTATGGTAAATGGCATATTGGCAAGTTTACGCTTCTCCTCCGACAATTTTATTTTAGATTTTTGAGTCCTTTTTTTACTGATATTTGGTGTTTTGGATTTTACATGCTCTGTACTATGATATTGGGCATCGGCCTTGGCAGACGACGTTGCTGGCTTTTCATCGTCTCGGCCATGACTAGTGGCAGCAGCTTCAGCACGAGGTGGAAGTCGATCTTGATCTTTCCCTAATTTTGGAACCTCAACATTTTTGTTCTCCATATTTTAATAGGCACAACTAAAAGGCACCTCAGGTAAACAATGGAGATGGATGGATACTAGTATACTTATGGATGGACGAGCGACTGCCGACACAGAGGTAGCTACAGCCGTGGACTACCGTACTGTGTCTGCTGCTAATATAGACTGGATGATAATGAGATAAAATTAAAATATATATATATATCACACTAGTACTGCAGCCGGACAGGTATATATTATGTAATGACGGACCTGCTGGACACTGTCTGTCAGCACTGCAGACTCCTAAAGTAAGCTACTAGTATCAAGAAGATAGAAAAAAAAAAAAACCAAGGGTAGGTGATATACAATTATGGATGGACGAGCGACTGCCGACACAGAGGTAGCTACAGCCGTGGACTACCGTACTGTGTCTGCTGCTAATATAGACTGGATGATAATGAGATAAAATTAAAATATATATATATATATATATATATATATCACACTAGTACCGCAGCCGGACAGGTATATATTATGTAATGACGGACCTGCTGGACGCTGTCTGTCAGACTCAGCACTGCAGACTCCTAAAGTAAGCTACTAGTATCAAGAAGATAGAAAAAAAAAATAAACCACGGGTAGGTGGTATACAATTATGGATGGACGAGCGACTGCCGACACAGAGGTAGCTACAGCCGTGGACTACCGTACTGTGTCTGCTGCTAATATAGACTGGATGATAATGAGATAAAATTAAAATATATATATATATTACACTAGTACTGCAGCCGGACAGGTATATATTATGTAATGACGGACCTGCTGGACACTGTCTGTCAGACTCAGCACTGCAGACTCCTAAAGTAAGCTACTAGTATCAAGAAGATAGAAAAAAAAATAAACCACGGGTAGGTGGTATACAATTATGGATGGACGAGCGACTGCCGACACAGAGGTAGCTACAGCCGTGGACTACCGTACTGTGTCTGCTGCTAATATAGACTGGATGATAATGAGATAAAATTAAAATATATATATATATATATATCACACTAGTACTGCAGCCGGACAGGTATATATTATGTAATGACGGACCTGCTGGACACTGTCTGTCAGACTCAGCACTGCAGACTCCTAAAGTAAGCTACTAGTATCAAGAAGATAGAAAAAAAAAATAAACCACGGGTAGGTGGTATACAATTATGGATGGACGAGCGACTGCCGATACAGAGGTAGCTACAGCCGTAGACTACCGTACTGTGTCTGCTGCTAATATAGACTGGATGATAATGAGATAAAATTAAAATATATATATATATATATCACACTAGTACTGCAGCCGGACAGGTATATATTATGTAATGACGGACCTGCTGGACACTGTCTGTCAGCACTGCAGACTCCTAAAGTAAGCTACTAGTATCAAGAAGATAGGAAAAAAAAAAAACCACGGGTAGGTGGTATACAATTATGGATGGACGAGCGACTGCCGACACAGAGGTAGCTACAGCCGTGGACTACCGTACTGTGTCTGCTGCTAATATAGACTGGATGATAATGAGATCAAATTAAAATATATATATATATATATATATATATATCACACTAGTACTGCAGCCGGACAGGTATATATTATGTAATGACGGACCTGCTGGACACTGTCTGCAGAATGCGTTTATAAAAACACCACACGACAAGTGTTTAACTTTTTCAGGCAGACAATCACAATATACTGGTGGTCAGCAGACAATCACAATACTGGTGGTCAGTGGTCACTGGTCAGTCACACTGGCAGTGGCACTCTGGCAGCAAAAGTGTGCACTGTACTTAAAATATGTACTCCTGCTATAACTGCTCCCCAGTCTCCCCCACAATTAAGCTGTGTGAGCAGTGAGCACTCAGCAGTCAGAAAATGATATACAGTATTACATATGATGCAGCACACTGGGCTGAGCACAGATATGGTATGTGTATGTGATTGTGTCACACTGTGTATCGTTTTTTTTTCAGGCAGAGAACGGATTAATTAAACTGGTGGCACTGGTCACTGGTCACACTATCAGCAGCAAGTAGTACTCCTCCTATATGCTCCCCAAAATTTGTGTCTCTCTCTAGTACTCTAGTCTAAACGGAGAGGACGCCAGCCACGTCCTCTCCCTATCAATCTCAATGCACGTGTGAAAATGGCGGCGACGCGCAGCTCCTTATATAGAATCCGAGTCTCGCGATAGAATCCGAGCCTCGCGAGAATCCGACAGCGGGATGATGACGTTCGGGCGCGCTCGGGTTAACCGAGCAAGGCGGGAGGATCCGGGTCGCTCGGACCCGTGTAAAAAAAACTGAAGTTCGGGCGGGTTCGGATTCCGAGGAACCGAACCCGCTCATCACTAATATATATATACACAATACACAGCGCTTTAAAGATATATAGAGGTAATATTATAAGCAGACAGGTGTGAATGATTAATAAAAACTATTTATTGTAACATTAAGTACTCATTAGTTATTCTAAATTATTCAATGTTTTAAATTTATATCTAAAACATAAAAAATAAACAATAAAAAAATATATAAAAAATGGAGCCAGTTGATAAAAACCAGTCTCTGGTAATTTTGGACGTTGTAAGGACAGATGGCAATGTTATCCAGTGGTAGGTGGACCTAGAATGTGTTAAGCCTTTTGGATAAATCAAATTTCTCCACAATAATTACCATTCTTAGAGATGGAATGCTCCCTTAGCGAAGGTCCGAACGGCACGAACTCCAACGCAAGAGTTGAGGGAGTTGGAAGGTGGATGTGAGCTGGCTGGCACACCAGAATTGTAAATCCCAGGCTATAAGGTCCACTGTCCGATTGTCTGGATGTTGCAGTTAGAGTCCTTTTCTTTAGAGTCCAAAATGAAGGGTCCTGATGCGTTTCACTGTCACAAGGGGCAGCTTTATCAAAGGTATTCTATATATTTTTTTATTGTTTATTTCTTATGTTTTAGATATATGTGTATTGTGTATATATCATGTCGCGAATCGCCTGAATTCTATCAGCGGTGAGGTGTCTCAGTCCTTGTGTCAAGCAGTGTCCCAAATATTTTACCTTGGTCTGGCATAACTGCAACTTATCCTTTGAAACCTTGTGTCCCGTATCAGAAAGATGAAACAAAAGTTGTTTCATGTCTCTCAAGGACGATTCGAGTGAATCAGAACACAGCAGCAGATATCATCTACGTACTGTATTAATATTGATCCGCTCTCAGGTTGGAAGGATTGTAAACAGTCATGCATAGCCTGTGCGAAAATACTTGGACTGTCAATGAAACCTTGTGGTAAACGAGTCCAAGTGTACTGTACTCCTCGTTATGTGAATGCGAACAAGTATTGGCTATCAGGGTGCAGAGGGACTGAAAAGAAAGCGGAGCAGAGGTCAATTACAGTGAAAAATTTCGCAGCAGGAGGGATTTGCATCAGGATGACAGCTGGATTAGGCACTACGGGGAACTGACTCTCAACTATTTTGTTAATCCCCCTTAGATCCTGCACTAGCCTGTAACCCCTCCCCCCACTCTTTTTCACAGGGAAGATGGGACTATTGGCAGTGCTGGACGTCCTAACTAGGATGCCCTGTTGTAGCAAGCGTTCTATGACTGGATATACTCCTAACTCCACCTCTGGCTTCAGAGGATACTGTGGGATTTTTGGAGCTATCCTACCATCTTTTACTTGTACTATTACAGGAGCTACATTTGCCATTAATCCAGTGTCTTGTCCATCCTTGGTCCAAAGTGACTCCGGTATCTGGGAGATCATTTCAGCCACCTTGGATGGACACTTGTTGGTAACAGCAGTGTGTGACATTAACCTTTGTGGGGTGTCTAACATATCCTGCACTTCCTGAGCGTGATTCTCGGGTATATCTAAGAACACACCTCCAGGAGTACAATATATGACACACCCCATCTTGCACAGTAAATCTCTCCCAAGTAGATTAGTCGGAGCCGATGCAGCCAGCAGAAAGGAATGCTTAGTCTGTAAAAGCCCTATCGTAATCTCTGCTGATTTGCTTAACGGGTAGTGTTGTACTACTGTTAGGCGCCGGGGTCCGCTCGTCGCTGCGGCCCAGCGCCTAGCAACCAGGGACGCTGTGCGCGTACAGCCGCCGGCTCCCTGGCAACGCTAGACGCCGGGCGCACGGAGCCGCACGGACCCTAGCAACGGGGACGCCACTTACGGACTGCGTTTCCCCGTTGCTGGGTTCAATTTAAATAATGAGATGTCTGTTTTCCTGGCCATGCAGCTTGGCAGCTGTATGGCATTTAATCCAATCAGCCTCCAAACAGCTGATTGGAGGACTCCCTGTTAAATACACTTCCTGGGCTTCTCACAGACGCCGGTAATAGCTTCCTGCATGCTGAATCTGTTTGCTGAAAGTGTTTCCAGTCCTGCTGTATCCGGTCGTTCCTGTTCTCAGTTGTCCTGTACTCGGAAGTCGTCATCTGTTCCTGGAGTCCTGACTGAGCACCTTTGAACATCCAGTGGTGTTCGTGAGTCACGGCGTAGCCGTGTGTTGCGGCTTGGGCTGCTTTATTATTTATCATTTATTATTTGTGTTTCGGAGCTTTTGCGGAGGATTCCGCTCCCACAGATCCACTCTGGTATCCAGCGGTGCTGGGTAGGAGTACGGACTAGTGGATTTTGGTTGTCCTTTTCCCTGGCGGGTTACCGCACATACCTCAGGTTTAGTCAGTTAGCTTGTAGCCCCTGGCCTGGTTGTTTAGTCAGAGGGCCCCTTGTTATCACCCTGTCTCGGATTTCCCTTTGTCTCCCATTAAGACCTGAGGGGGCATCGGAGTTGGGCAGACATAAACCGCCCTTCAAACGCGGCTGCCATGGGCTCAAGCAACCTTAGTCTCGCAGGGGATTTCTGACAACACGGGCGAGACAACGGAGTTAGGGCGCCAGGGGCTACTTTCTATTCCCGCTCCCTTCCCCAGCATTCCGTTCCAGTGCTCCGGTCCTTGCAATAGGACCACCTCAGACCAGAGTGCTGGAATCATAACATTATTACCGGCCCCACCAAAACTTAAAATTAAACAGGGTTTGATTTTTTCCCTTATTCAGTTTTGTAAGATTTGTCGGCCTCATGAATCCCACTGGTTTAGGGCCAAATCCTGGCCAGCTTCTAGTTAGCCAGATTCAAGAACTTACTCAGATGGTTCAGGATCTTTCCCTTCGGGTGAAGTCGCAGGAAGATCTTTTACGAACTTCCCCGAGGGTAGTCCCTGAACCAAAAATGCACTTGCCTGACCGTTTTTCTGGTGATAGGAAGCAGTTTTTTTATTTTAAAGAGTCCTGTAAACTTTATTTTCGTTTAAGACCAATCTCCTCAGGTACTGAATCTCAGCGGGTCGGAATTATTATTTCTTTGCTCCAGGGGGATCCCCAGACCTGGGCTTTTGGTTTAAAAGCAGAGGATCCGGCATTGTTGTCAGTAGACGCCTTTCTGGGGTCTTTAGGGCTTTTGTATGATGACCCTGATAGAGAGGCATCCGCCGAGAGTCAGTTACGCGCTCTCAGACAAGGTAGAAATCCTGCAGAGGTTTATTGTACAGAGTTTCGCCGTTGGTCGAACGACTGTGGCTGGAATGACCCAGCCCTGCGCAGTCAGTTTCGCCTCAGCTTATCTGAGTCTCCTTCAGTATCCCGCTCCTGAGACTCTCGATAAACTCATGGAGCTTTCTATTAAGATTGATCGTCGTCTCAGAGAGCGGAGGGCTGAAAAAGGAGCACCTGTCAGGTCGACTCCTTGTGTATTTTCCATTCCTGAGGACATAGAGGAGCCCATGCAGATGGGTCTCTCCAGGCTGTCTCCAGAAGAAAGAGCCAGAAGGCAAAACTCTGGTCTTTGTTTGTACTGTGGGGGTAAGGGACATTTTGCCCGTAATTGTCCGAACAAGTCGGGAAACGCCTCGACCAAGTGAATTGTGAGGGGGTTCACTTTGGTCTGCAGCTTATCTCCTCGAATAACTCCCTGTTAGTCCCAGCTAAAGTTTCCTTTGGCAGCCTCAGTTCTTCGGTGTCGGCTTTTGTTGACAGTGGAGCTGCAGGGAACTTTATGGACTTAACGTGGGCCAAGGCCTTAGGTATTCCTCAGTTAACCTTGGGTAGGTGTATCACCATGCATGGTTTAGATGGGAGTCCCTTGTCCAATGGGGTTATTTCCCTCTGTACACCCCCTGTACTACTTACGATAGGAGCTCTTCATTCCGAAAAGATTGAGTTTTTCCTTACCCATTGCCCAGCAGTTCCAGTGGTTCTGGGTCACCCTTGGCTGGCCTTTCATAATCCCATCATTGATTGGCAGTCGGGGGAGATCTCACAATGGGGTACCATCTGTAATAAGGAATGTATTACGTTTCCCGTCAGAATAGCTGCTGCCATTCCCGAACCCATTCCCGTGGAATACCAGGACTTTGTTGATGTATTTTCCAAGGGCAATGCGGACATTCTGCCTCCCCATCGGCCTTATGATTGTGCTATTGAGCTAATTCCTGGTGCCACATTGCCAAAGGGAAGGTTATATGCATTGTCCGGACCAGAAACTGCGGCCATGAATGAGTATGTTAAGGAGAGCCTAGGGAAAGGATTTATCAGGCCATCTAAATCCCCTTTAAGTGCAGGCTTCTTCTTTGTGGAGAAGAAAGATGGATCACTCAGACCTTGCATTGACTTTAGAGCCCTGAATAAGATCTCAGTTAAAAATACTTACCCTCTGCCGCTGATTTCTGTCCTCTTTGATCAGCTGCGTTCGGCTGTGATTTTTTCTAAGATTGACCTGAGGGGAGCGTATAACCTCATCCGAATCAAGTCGGGAGATGAGTGGAAAACGGCGTTCAGTACTCAGTCGGGTCACTACGAGTATCTGGTGATGCCGTTCGGCTTGTCTAACGCTCCGGCAGTTTTCCAGGATCTCATTAACGATGTGCTCCGTGATTTTCTTGGAAGATTCGTGGTCGTTTACTTAGACGATATCCTGATCTATTCTGACTCTATTGAACAACATGTTACCCAGGTGCGTCAGGTTCTTCAAAAATTACGTGAAAATCACCTATATGCCAAGCTGGAGAAGTGTGAGTTTCATGTCACGGAGGTATCCTTTTTAGGGTACATTATTTCCCCTCGGGGATTCTGTATGGAACCAAAGAAGCTCCAAGCCATCCTTAGTTGGGCGCAACCCACCAACTTAAAAGCAATTCAGCGCTTTTTAGGGTTTGCAAATTATTATAGAAGATTTATTCATTCTTTTTCCGACCTGGTTGCTCCCATTGTGGCACTGACTAAGAAGGGAGCGGATCCTACCAACTGGTCACGTGAAGCTGAGTTATCCTTTCAGGCCTTGAAACAAGCTTTTGTCTCAGCCCCAGTCCTCAGACATCCCAACCCAGAATTGCCCTTCATTGTTGAGGTTGATGCCTCGGAGGTTGGAGTGGGGGCTATCCTATCTCAGAAGGATCCGGACTCTCTAGAATTACATCCTTGTGCCTTTATGTCCAGGAAATTCTCATCCGCTGAATCCAACTACGATGTTGGTAACCGGGAGTTACTGGCTATTAAATGGGCTTTCGAGGAGTGGAGGCATTGGCTTGAGGGAGCAACACATACCATTTCAGTATTGACTGACCACAAAAATCTTCAGTACATCGAATCAGCTAAACGGCTGAATGCCCGGCAGGCTCGTTGGGCTTTATTTTTTACTCGTTTCAAGTTTATTATCACCTTCAGGCCAGGTTCCAAGAATACCAAGGCGGATGCCCTGTCACGCAGTTTTCTTCCAGTTCATAATAACAGTCCTGTTACTCCCATACTTCCGTCTTCAGTCATTTGGGCAGGCCTCACACAAGATTTATTTACCCAGTTAAAGCAGCTTCAACATCAAGCTCCTGGAAATACTCCTGCTGGTCGTCTTTATGTCCCTGAGTTTTTGAGAGCTACTGTTTTGACTGAGTTTCATGATAGCAAAGTTGCCGGGCATCCGGGGATCTCTAAGACTTTGGAATTAGTCTCCCGCTCAGTATGGTGGCCTGGTCTTTCTAAAGACATTAAGGAGTTTGTTTTTTCTTGTCAGGTCTGTGCACAGCATAAAGTTCCCCGTTCCTTGCCTATCAGGCAACTTAGGCCCTTAAATGTTCCTCTCAGGCCATGGTCTCATATTTCCATGGATTTTGTGGTAGACCTCCCTCTGTCAGCCGGATTTCGAGTCATATGGGTGGTAGTGGCCCATTTCATTGCTCTTCCCCGACTGCCATCTGCCCAGGGATTGGCAGTTTTGTTTCTCCGCCATGTTTTCAGACTTCATGGGTTACCCACTGATATTGTTTCTGATCGGGGTCCACAATTCATTGCACAATTTTGGAAGTCTTTTTGTGCCTCAGTAAAGATGAAATTGTCTTTAACGTCCGGCTACCATCCCCAATCCAACGGGCAGACCGAGCGAGTTAATCAATCATTAAAACAGTATTTGCGTTTGTACTCAGCTAAACTCCAGAATGATTGGTCCGAGTTTCTTCCTTTGGCGGAGTTTGCTTACAACAATTCTTGTCATTCCTCCACTAATGTGTCTCCATTCTTTTCAGTTTTTGGTTTTCACCCCAGAGCTAATTCTTTTTTTCAACATTCCTCTGTCTCCTCGCTAACCTTAACCTCTCATCTCAGACTCATTTGGAGAAAAGTGCACCTTGCTCTCAGAAAAGCGGCATTTCGAGAGAAAAATTTTTCTGACAGGCTCCGGCGGCCTTGCACTTTTAAGGTGGGAGATAGGGTATGGTTGTCGACTCGTAACATTAAACTTCGACAAACCTCAGCTAGATTGGGCCCCAAATTTATTGGACCATTTCATATTATTAAAAAAATCAATCCAGTTGCTTGCCGGTTACGTTTACCAAGAGCTCTCCGGATCGGAAATACGTTCCATTGCTCCTTGTTGAAACCATACGTTTCTTCCAGTAGATTTCCTCGGAAGATCTCTCAGGGGAAATCACCAGTAGATGTACAGGGTCATCAGGAGTTCTTGGTGGAGAAGGTTCTCGATTCCAAATTGTCCCGGGGTCGGCTTTATTTTCTGGTGCACTGGAGAGGCTATGGTCCAGAAGAAAGGTCTTGGGTCCTGGATAAGGATCTCCATGCCCCGAGGCTCAAGAGGGCATTTTTTCGGGAATTTCCTCAGAAACCTGGCTTTAGGGGTGCCTTGACCCCTCCTCAAGGGGGGGGTACTGTTAGGCGCCGGGGTCCGCTCGTCGCTGCGGCCCGGCGCCTAGCAACCAGGGACGCCGTGCGCGTACAGCCGCCGGCTCCCTGGCAACGCTAGACGCCGGGCGCACGGAGCCGCACGGACCCTAGCAACGGGGACGCCACTTACGGACTGCGTTTCCCTGTTGCTGGGTTCAATTTAATTAATTAGATATCTGTTTTCCTGGCCATGCAGTTTGGCAGCTGTATGGCATCTAATCCAATCAGCCTCCAAACAGCTGATTGGAGGACTCCCTGTTAAATACACTTCCTGGGCTTCTCACAGACGCCGGTAATAGCTTCCTGCATGCTGAATCTGTTTGCTGAGAGTGTTTCCAGTCCTGCTGTATCCGATCGTTCCTGTTCTCAGTTGTCCTGTACTCGGAAGTCGTCATCTGTTCCTGGAGTCCTGACTGAGCACCTTTGAACATCCAGTGGTGTTCGTGAGTCACGGCGTAGCCGTGTGTTGCGGCTTGGGCCGCTTTATTATTTATCATTTATTATTTGTGTTTCGGAGCTTTTGCGGAGGATTCCGCTCCCACAGATCCACTCTGGTATCCAGCGGTGCTGGGTAGGAGTACGGACTAGTGGATTTTGGTTGTCCTTTTCCCTGGCGGGTTACCGCACATACCTCAGGTTTAGTCAGTTAGCTTGTAGCCCCTGGCCTGGTTGTTTAGTCAGAGGGCCCCTTGTTATCACCCTGTCTCGGATTTCCCTTTGTCTCCCATTAAGACCTGAGGGGGCATCGGAGTTGGGCAGACATAATCCGCCCTTCAAACGCGGCTGCCATTGGCTCAAGCAACCATAGTCTCGCAGGGGATTTCTGACAACACGGGCGAGACAACGGAGTTAGGGCGCCAGGGCTACTTTCTATTCCCGCTCCCTTCCCCAGCATTCCGTTCCAGTGCTCCGGTCCTTGCAATAGGACCACCTCAGATCAGAGTGCTGGAATCATAACAACTACTCCTGTTACTCCCATGGCTGGAATTATTTTACCAGTGGTCTTCATACTCACTGTTGAATTTATCACTGACTTGGCCGCCCCCGTATCTACAAGGAAAGGTAGTGATCTACCAGCTACATTAATTGTGACCTCGGGTTCACTGCCAAGGCTCGCAATTAATTTCACTGGCTGCAGACTACAGGTGTGGCCTGACCCCTATTGTAGATTGAGACCTTCCCGCAGCGCATTGGTAGCTACAATATGTGAGGGAGGTAACTGGGAATTTTCAGAGATCTGCCAGTCTCCAGATCAGAGATCTGCCAGTTTTTGGTGGGAACCTCCTAGTTTCCCCTGCATGTGGCTCATCACTCCTCCTCTGCAGTCCCTGATCCCATCTACGTGTGCCATACTGTGTGTCATGCTCTGGTGTAGGGGGTCGATATACATTGTGTGAGTTTCTATATTTGCAGTTTCATGCAAAATGTCCTTCCCTGTTACAATTGTAACATTTTACCATATGCGGCTTACCACCAGGGGTCTGAGGTTTAGACTGAGGCGGCCTTGTTGTAAGAGCTTGGATACTTATGGCCATCAGCTTATCACCCTGTGACTCCCTGCGTCTTGCGATGTTCCGGTCATGCCCAACAGCAGTCTCTCTTAAGGCGGCCACCGATATACCTCTCCAGTTAGGTTGAGTGGTTTGTACCCTATTCCTCAACACTTCCTTTAAACCGTCCATTAATATGGACACCGCTACCTCCCTATGATGTACATTTGCCTCAATGTCCAAGATCCCAGTATATCTAGCCATTTCCTCCAGTGCCCGGTGGAAATAATCAGAAGCAGTTTCCCCTTCCTTTTGTCTTATGGAGAAAATGTTGTTCCAGTTGACAATGGCTGGGAAATATACTCCTAACTGCAGATTGATCTGTTTCACATTTTTCTGATTGTACTCGTCAGTGAGAGCTACCTCTGCATCTAACTTACAATCAGTAATGAATTTTACAGGGTCAATACTAGAGGGCAGACATTCCCTCAGTAGGGTCCGCCAATCTTTGTTGTTGGGTTCAGTGGAGTTGCCTAGGTCTTTAATGAACCTCTGACATGCGGCTAGATCCTTTCTGGGATCAGGAAATTCAGACATAATGGTTCTCAATTCTGCCTGGGACCAGGGATAATGCATTGCAATGTTCCTGACGGGAGTGACTCCATGTGTGTCGGTCTTCCCATTGGGGACCGCTATCACCCTGACAGGATTAAGCTCAATTACATCACTTTGGGTTGATTCTACAATGTGTGGTGTAACAGTTTCAGCATATTGTACAGTACCGTACTTACCTGTGGACACAACCTCACCTGTCCCTGCACTATGGGCCTTCGCTACTGCTCTCAATGGTTGGGTCGTGCCCACAGGAGTATCATGTATAGTGCCTGCTAGAGAGAGAGCTGATATCATAGTGGGCTCATCTTCCTGGTCGTATTTCTGAGGGAAGTTTAAGATGGGATACAACTTGCACGGGTTAGCATTAGTTTCAACATTAACATTAGCATTAACATTTACATACATTTTACTCTTATCACTAATACATTTGTTAAGTGCACTCTTTCGTATTCCCGTATGCCATTCTTTGCAGCCACTTTCTCCCCTACTATATACGGTGGTGGTGCCGTTGCTATCAGATTTCTGCAAGGGTTTGAATTAGCTTTTTGAGCTAATTCTTGTTGTATTTCACTCTCCTGTTGCCATAACTGTAAACAATCATAATGTCTAATCCTCTGCTTTGCAGACTTTATTAGACATATCCTTTTTCTTAGATTTTGCAATACCTCAGGATTCAAACTGCCCACCCTGGGGAACTGTTCACCATCATCCTCAGTCATTCCTTCCCATTCTTTGCATAAGACCTGTGTGTGTGATCCATATTTCTCACACATTATATACCGTGCTGACCCTTTGGGCCAACAAACACCAACGTGAACCCTTGTTGATCATCCCTTACTTGAGCAACTGGCCCCCATTATTTGCGGATATTGCTTTCTCAGCGAATTCCTACAAAACAAACCAAGTTCCCAGAGGTTAAGGCGATGGTGAAAGTCCAACGAGTGCCTTCAACCACTCACGCCCCTATTGGCCGATATGAATTACAGCAAAGTGCCCACCACTGGTTGTACCCAATCTCGGGATCTTTTGTAACCTCTATTTACTGGGGCGTGTGGGACTATGCTACTCTCCCCAGTAAGTATCAGTTGTTGGAGAATTCCTGAGTGAACAGCGAAACTCCCTTGAAATATCAAAAACCTACACAAATCACGTTAAAGTGAACAAATAGTGTTTATGATCTCGCAAAGCGTACGCAAATTGCGTACTGGGTATCAATGTAACTAACTAATGCACACAATTACATGTGGTACAGTCGCACTGCGTATAAGTAACTTATCCGCTGAACGACCAACGGAAGCGGTTGTTTAGGCTGCGAAACCTTCAGCCGGAGTGTTTTACTAACGGGCCTATATGGGTAATACGCCAACCCCCGGGGCTGCGCTTTCTATCTGACTTCACAGTCCTCTTGTCTGCTGATATTAATTGCTCCTTTACCTTATACAATGTTAACGTGAGCAAGCCAATCCCACGCCACCACATGTCCACTCACCTGGTGTGGTCTCCTACGGGATCCCGATTTCTGGGTTCACAAAAAGAAATACCTGTATTTGCACACTCACTCCTGTTCACTCATATGCACTCTGATTTTTCTGTACAGAAATTACTTTCATTCAGGTAAACAGTTCAATCCCCGAGGTTTTGCAATAGAAAAAGGTTCTTTTTAAACTAAACTTTTGGAAACTGAACAAACTTGTGCTATTATCTACTATACCGCCCACACTAAAACAATGTTATCGTGTGATTTGAATTTAGTGGGCGTATCCGTACGCACATTGCGTAATATACGAAATGTAGGCATTTGCGTTTGCGTACGTAATCTCGCACGTTGCCCCAGACACGTATACAAAAGGCCAGATACGGTCACAGTAACGCAAATAACACGCTTCTATAAATGTAAATGATATTCAACTATAATCGCTTACCAAACACCACACAGTATCTTCTGTGCTGCGTGCGTGTTTTTACAGTTACTCCCTTAAGTATTACTTTATAATATCAACTAAATAGCACCAAATTTCCTCAGCACGTGTCTATCAATCGATTCTAATGGCAACAAGAGAGTAGCTATGCGAAAATACACAAATGAAAATGCGGGTGTGTGTGAGTGTGTTGCGTGCGCAATTGGCGCCAAACAGATATTTTAACAGATGTAAAACAATAGCTGTATGTTCTTACCTTCCTCGGATTCCACCAGCATCCCTTCAGACCAAGCGGAGCAGACGATTATCTAATCAGCTCCAGCGTATCTCCGACCAAAAAGGTTTAACAGGTGACACCTTCCCGCCCTTTGCTGATGGATAAAAGTCTGCCTTGTCCTGCTCGGGTTGTGGATATGTGGAGAACATAAGCTATGTACTAATACCTTGAAGCCGTTATGGCCGCTAAACCACGTGCACATGCTACGCACTTTGTACGCTATTTGCGTATAAAGACTTTGCACGTGGTATGCAAGTAACGTACACGCGCTGCGCTGGGTGTACGGAATACACACAGCGAGCATACACACTGACAATAACCTTTTAAACCTTAAACACAGAATATGCTTATACTGTAAACCTTAATACCGAGATACTGCAATGATGTAACACTGGTTAACCTTGTTATTAAGCAAGCTATTTGAGCGATTGAGATGCTCAGAAACCCTTAGTAATAAATGGTGAAATACACAAAACTTGGTAAGGTTCCAACACCTTCATAGAAGATTCTTTTAGTATAAAAAGGGGAAAACAATTACAGCTTATACACTACAGACCTAACATTAATATCTAAACAGAATAACTAGAAATAAGATATAAACATTAGCAAAGCGATCGCAAAATACAAACACACAAAGTGAGAATGAATGGCATACACAAAAGGGTAAAAATGGCTACAGAGAACATACCATACGTGAGAATACTCGCATGCGCAACCCAGATCCAGACCTCCGATATCAGTTAGATAGTTGTTGATGAGAGAGAGCACTGGCCGGTAAGGGAACAGTGGCCTTTTTATACACAACATTCATTCACAACACAATGGCCACTGTAACTTTATTGTTCATTGAACAAAGGGATGTGTCTCCACATTACAAGAAAGGTCATAGGTGGGTTTAAACAGGTGGGCAGTGTCTTTCCACTACTGCTCAGGTGGGAGGAATCCTCAGGATTCCCGCCGCATGTGTAATTATCAGCAAATACATTTAATGTTCTAAACATACTTTTGTGCATAACTATACGCAGGAGCGAACAATCTCTTCCTAACCAACACCAAAATGTTACTATTAAAATACTCTACAGCTGGATACTAAACACCACCTTCCAACCTTTACCTGACCCTTCCTATCATGTAAAGAGGAATCTCTCTGTCCACAAACCATTTAAACTAAACATTCTTGCTGACATTGTTAAGGGGAATATTATCTACAAAACACACTATATAGGTTAAATATGCTATATTTGAGTCGCTCGCTACAAGCTCACAAACTCATACCACGCGCGTGATCGCCGGAGCGATCTTACGCAAAGTGCGGATATGTGAACTCACCGCAGACTGGGTGCACGTGCAGCGGGCATGTGCATGGGGTTAGAACAAGGTATGTGAATCAAGATATTTTTCGACTTTGACAGTACTGTACTTGGAATCCAGAATTTTCTCCACAACATATTCCTGAAGACCTTCTGGGGTCAAACAAACTGATTTTTTGGGAAATAAACAACTAGTTTTAATTAGAGTTGTGCACAGGAAATTTTTTGGGTTTTGTGTTTTGGTTTTGGATTTGGTTCCGCGGCCGTGTTTTGGATTCAGACGCGTTTTGGCAAAACCTCCCTTAAAATTTTTTGTCTGATTCGGGTGTGTTTTGGATTCGGCTGTTTTTTTTTTCAAAACCCCCTCAAAAACAGCTTAAATCATAGAATTTGGGGGTAATTTTGATCCCATAGCATTATTAACCTCAATAACCATAATTTCCACTCATTTCCAGTCTATTTTGTACACCTCACACCTCACAATATTATTTTTAGTCCTAAAATTTGCACCAAGGTCGCTGGATGGCTAAGCTAAGTGACCCAAGTGGCCGACACAAACACCTGGCCCATCTAGGAGTGGCACTGCAGTGTCAGACAGGAGGGCAGATATAAAAAAACTAGGCCCCAAAAAGCACATGATGCAAAGAAGAAAAAGAGGTGCAAGATGGAATTGTCCTTGGACCCTCCCACCCACCCTTATTTTGTATAAACAGGACATGCACACTTTAACGAACCCATCATTTTAGCGACAGGGTCTGCCACACGACTGTGGCTGAAATGACTGGTTGATTTGGGCCCCCACCAAAAAAGAAGCAATCAATCTCTCCTTGCACAAACTGGCTCTACAGAGGCAAGATGTCCACCTCATCATCACCCTCCGATTCCTCACCCCTTTCACTGTGTACATCCCCAACCTCACAGAGTATTAATTCGTCCCCACTGGAGTCCACCATCACAGGTCCCTGTGTACTTTCTGGAGGCAATTGCTGGTAAATGTCTCCACGGAGGAATTGATTATAATTCATTTTGATGAACATCATCTTCTCCACATTTTCTGGAAGTAACCTCCTACGCCGATTGCTGACAAGGTGACCGGCTGCACTAAACACCCTTTCGGAGTACACGCTGGAGGGGGCGGCAACTTAGGTAAAATAAAGCCAGTTTGTGCAAGGGCCTCCAAATTGCATTTTTTCCTTCCAGTATACATACGGACTGTCTGACGTGCCTACTTGGATGCTGTCACTCATATAATCCTCCACCATTCTTTCAATGGTGACAGAATCATATGCAGTGACAGTAGACGACATGTCAGTAATCGTTGGCAGGTCCTTCAGTCCGGACCAGATGTCAGTTTTCGCTACTGACTGCCCACCAGCGGGTGGTTTTAGAAATTTGATCCATTTCCTGGCAGCTCCAGAGGCGGTAGAAAAAAAAGGAGGAGCTGTTGGCAGGTCACGTTCCACTTGACTTGACAAGTGTCTTAACAGCAGGTCTTTGAACATCTGCAGACTTGTGTCTGCCGGAAAGAGAGATACAACGTAGGCTTTAAACCTAGGATCGAGCATGGTGGCCAAAATGTAGTGCTCTGATTTCAATAGATTGACCACCCGTGAATCCTGGTTAAGCAAATTAAGGGCTCCATCCACAAGTCCCACATGCCTAGCGGAATCGCTCTGTTTTAGCTCCTCCTTCAATCTCTCCAGCTGCTTCTGCAAAAGCCTGATGAGGGGAATAACCTAACTAAGGCTGACAGTGTCTGAACCGACTTCACGTGTGGCAAGTTCAAAGGGTTGCAGAACCTTCCACAATGTTGAAATCATTATCCACTGTGCTTGAGTCAGGTGCATTCCCCCTCCTTTGCCTATATCGTAGGCAGATGTATAGGCTTGAATGGCCTTTTGCTGCTCCTCCATCCTCTGAAGCATATAGAGGGTTGAATTCCACCTTGTTACCACCTCTTGCTTCACCTGATGGCGGGGAATGTTCAGGAGTGTTAGCTGGTGCTCTAATCTTCGGCACGCGGTGCCTGAATGCCGAAAGTGGCCCGCAATTCTTCGGCATCTCTTGCACACCCCTGTCATTTAAAAAAAAAAATTATTATTCACCACCAAATTCATTGTATGTGCAAAACATGGGACGTGCTGGAATTTGCCCACATGTAATGCACACACAATATTGCTGGCGTTGTCCGATGTCACAAATCCCCAGGAGAGTCCAATTGGGGTAAGCCAATCTGCGATGATGTTCCTCAGTTTCCGTTAGAGGTTGTCAGCTGTATGCCTCTTCTGGAAACCGGTGATACAAAGCGTAGCCTGCCTAGGAATGAGTTGGCGTTTGCGAGATGCTGCTACTGGTGCCGCCACTGCTGTTGTTGCTGCGGGAGGCAATACATCTACCCAGTGGGCTGTCACAGTTATATAGTCCTTAGTCTGCCTTGCTCCACTTGTCCACATGTCCGTGGTTAAGTGGACATTGGGTACAACTGCATTTTTTAGGACACTAGTGACTCTTTTTCTGACGTCTGTGTACATTCTCGGTATCGCCTGCCTAGAGAAGTGGAACCTGAATGGTATTTGGTACCGGGGACACACTATCTCAAGAAATTCTCTAAGTCCCTGTGAACTAACACCGGATATCGGATGCACGTCTAACACCAACACAGCTGCCAAGGCCTGAGTTATCTGCTTTGCAACAGGATGACTGCTGTGATATTTCATCTTCCTCGCAAAGAATTGTTGGACAGTGTCACAACCCGATCCAGTTTGCCCTGCCGATGGGTCACTTACCCTTCCTGCTGCATGCAGATTCGCTCCATCACAAAGTACCCGTGTCCGCTGTCACTTACAAGACAGTATTTCCCGGCCTGGTAGGCCACAAGCTACATCAAAGCCTGACCTAGAGTACTGCTGTGCCAAGTCCCAACCACCTGACCGTGGTTCACCAATCCAGTATGATCTCTCTGCACAATATGATTCTGCTCAGCCTATCCCAACTAGCCAAGGGGTATATGTCCCGGTTACTGGCTCTCAGTCTTCGCTAGTTCATTGTCTAGCTCAGCTCTAGCTGAGTGAAGTTACCTGTGCTTCCTTGCATTCCGTTTCCCTGCAGGTGCAGTTTCTTTCCTAAGTGCTGCACAGTACCGTTATCCAGCTCTACCCCTGTGCAGGCCTTTCCTTTGGCTGCACAGGTAATCTCATCAAGCTCCTCACTGCTGGTGCCAGATAGCACCTGAGATTCCAGCCTGTTCCAGTTCCCTGGATCCACCCGGTTATTCACAAACTACCATCCTGTTCAGTGTTCAGTTTGCATCCAGTCCAAGTCATCTCAAGAGTGCTTCCTGATCCAGTTCTACAGTGACCATCCAGTCTGAAAGCTGGTCACCACACTGCTAAGCCACTCCACCATACTGGACTGCAGCTACAAGTAAGGAGAGTGTTGTACATCATTACTGTATCATCCCAGTGTTAGCCTGGTTACTACTATCACATTCTCCTCATACATCATCCATTCACTAACTCCAAAACCCTTGGTGGTCTAGTGGTCACGATCCGGCATTTTCTTGCCGAGACCCGGGTTCGATTCCCGGCCAGGGGATGATATATGCCAGCTTACTTATACACCTCCAAGTACTTGCACAGGCATTTCCTGACTCCAGATTCACAAACAAATACCAGTCTGACAGTATGAACTAGCCTCTTGGATCCGGCTGAAGGAATTTGTCTATCACCAGACCTTCTGAATAATATAGCAGGTCGTCTAGAGGGTCTGGAGGTAACAAATCACCAGCTGGCACGATGCTTACAAGAAATATCTACCCGCCAAGATCAATTTCTGACTACTGCTACAGGACCAGGAGTTCTTACCCATCCTGTATCATATGCTGCTTCTGTGCCCAGACCTCCCCTTCCTACACCTGATAAGTTTGATGGAAACCCCAAGCTATGCCGGGGTTTTTTGAACCAATGTGACGTACACTTCACTCTACAACCTGCCAACTTTCCTTTGGATAATATCAAAGTTGCATATAGTGTCTCCCTGCTATCCCGTCCAGCCCTGGAGTGGGTATCACCTTTGTGGGAGAGATCTGACCCATTGCTGTTTGCCTATACTGACTTTATTGCCACTTTCCATAAGATATTTGACGAGCCCGGAAGATCTACGTCAGCATCTAAAGACATCTTACGTCTGCGCCAGGGCACTAAAACCATGGGTCAGTATGTGGTACAGTTCCAGACAATAGCATCAGAATTACAGTGGAACGAAGAAGCCCTCATAGCTACATTCTGGCATGGGCTATCAGAAGAAATCAAAGATGTCTTGGCAACTCGTGACCATCCTTCCAAGTTGGCAGATCACATTTCCCTGTGCACCAAAGTGGACTTACGACTCCGAGAACGTTCCTGTGAGAAAAGTACACTAAAGGTTCCATCAGTATCTTCTTCTGAGAAAATCACTGCTGTTGAGGAATCCATGCAAGTTCACAGATCCCGCCTCCCTCCAGAGGAGCGTCAGAGGCGACGACAAACAAATCTGTGTATGTATTGTGGTGAAGCTGGACATTTGATCTCCTCTTGTACCAGATGACCGGGAAAACGGTCATTCCAGATTCCTCAGGAAGGAAGGAGATTAGGAGTATTACATCCCTCTCCCAAACAGTTAGACTCCGTGATTCCAGTGACTCTTGTTGTGGCTAACAAATGTAAGTTTCTATTTGTTCTCCTGGACTCTGGTGCAGCTGGAAATTTCATAACGCAAAGTTATGTTGCCAAGCATCACATACCCACTGTGACACTGGCTCATCCAGTGTCACTGGCAGCTGTGGATGGCAGTTTGATCCCACATGGATCCATCACCCAGTGTACTTCAGCAGTTAAACTCCAGGTGGGGGCATTACATTCTGAAGAAATATATTTTCTGGTCATCCCTAAAGCCACTCGGTTTCCCCTGGCTTCAGAAACATAATCCCCTAATTGAGTGGTCTACCATGCACATTTTGTCTTGGGGTAAGAACTGTTCCAGTGTCTGTTTGAAACAAGTGGTACCTGTTCGGTCATCTGATACTACCATTGCTGAGAAGTTACCAACTCAGTACCACTCATATATTGACGTTTTCAGCAAACAAGGGGCAGATACTTTGCCACCTCATAGAGAATGGGATTGCCCCATAGACCTGGTCCCTGGAAAATCACCTCCCAGGGGCCGTACATATCCATTATCTGTACCAGAGACGAAGTCCATGACCGAGTACATCCAAGAGAACCTGAAGAAAGGGTTCATCCGTCCTTCATCATCTCCAGCCGGTGCAGGGTTTTTCTTAGTAAAAAAAAAGATGGCGGACTCCGACCCTGTATTGACTACAGAGGGCTCAATGAGATCACTGTCAAAAAACGTTATCCTCTGCCTTTAATCACAGAGCTCTTCGACAGAGTGATGAATGGAAAACAGCATTTAACACGAGAGATGAGCACTATGAATATCTGGTCATGCTCTTTGGTCTGAGTAATACCCCAGCAGTGTTTCAACATTTTCTGAATGAGATATTTCGTGGCCTTCTGTACCACTCTGTTGTTGTCTACATAGATGACATTCTCATATTCTCCAGTGACCTTGTTTCACATCGTGACCAGGTAAAAGAGGTTCTCCGAAGACTTTGTGTAAATCACTTGTACTGTAAACTTGAAAAATTTATTTTCGAGGTGCCAGATATTCCTTTTCTTGGATACATCATTTCAGGTGCCGGCCTCAAGATGGATCCTGAAAAAAGTTCAAGCAGTACTCTCCTGGTCTGAGCCTAATTCCCTCAAAGCCATTCAGAGATGCCTATGGCTTTGCCAATTATTATCGAAAATTTATCAAGGAGGTCTCTACATTAGTAGCTCCTATCTTTGCTTTGACCCGAAAGGGGGCCAATCCAACACAGTGGTCTCCGGAAGCAAAAACAGCATTTCAGTTACTGAAACAGTCCTTTGTTTCAGCTCCGGTACTCAGCCAGCCATATGTTACTAAACCCTTCATCCTTGAGGTGGACGCATCCTCAGAAGGAGTAGGGGCAGTTCTTTCACAGAGACTCGAGGACAAACTGCATCCCTGTGGATTCTTTTCAAAGAAATTTCTGCCTGCTGAGAGGAACTACCCCATTGGCGAGAAAGAACTATTAGCCATTAAATTAGCATTTGAGGAATGGCGTTATCTGCTGGAGGGAGCTCTCTTTCCAATTTCGGTATTCACAGACCACAAGAATCTTCTTTTTCTCAGAACTGCCCAGTGTCTCACACCCAGGCAAGCCCAGTGTGCACTGTTTTTCTCTCGGTTTGATTTTAAAATGTTATACTGTCCAGGATCCCTTAACTGTAAGGCTGATGCTTTACCTGCTGTATGGTTCCAGAAGGCGAATCAGATGGAGATGAACAGTATTTGCTGATAAACCTACTGTATTTGCTTCTACTGATGTGGTCACACCTCCTCCTGGTAAAACATATGTCACTCCTGACCTTCGCAGGCGACTATTAATATGGGCCCATGCCTCCAAGTTCTCCAGCCATGCGGGAGTTAGAAAGACTTTGGAATTTGTTAAAAGATCCTATTGGTGGCCTTCCTTATGTTCTGATGTCCAGGAATTTGTGTCATCTTGTCCTCAGTGCGCTCAGCATAAGGTCTCTCATCAGTCTCCAGTTGGTCCCTTGCAACCGTTATCCATACCACTACAACCTTGGACCCATATTTCAATGGATTTCATTACTGATCTCCCATCCTCTAAGGGATTTACCACTATCTGGGTTGTAGTTGACCGTTTTTCAAAAATGGCACACTTTGTACCTCTGACTGGATTGCCATTAGCTCCATGCCTCTCTCAGCTTTTCATCTCTGAAATATTTAGCCTTCACGGATTGCCCACAGAGATTGTGTCTGACAGAGGATCCCAATTTGTCGCCCGCTTCTGGCAAGCTCTCTGCTCATCTTTACAGATTAATGGGCAGACTGAGAGGGTCAATCAGGATTTAGAGACTTTCCTAAGAATGTATATATCATCCTCGCAGGATGAGTGGACAGATTTCCTGCCATGGGCTGAATTCACTCATAACAACTCCTATCATACCTCCTCTGAGACCACTCCTTTCTACACTGTGTATGGGCGGCATCCTCGTGTTCCTGAGTTCCAGTCTCTCCCAGTATTTGATGTACCAGCTGCCAAAGCAACTCTCCAATATTTTGCAAACATCTGGATGAGGTTCATGCCACACTTAAAAAATCTTTGGTACGTTACAAGATTTTTGCAGATAGAAGGAGGAGAGCTATTTCTCACCTCAAGGTGGGTGATCGAGTTTGGTTATCCACACGCAATATCAGGTGCCGGGTACCATCAATGAAATTTGCACCTCACTTTATCAGTCCTTTTCCTATCATCAAGATCATCAATCCAGTGGCTTGCCGTTTATAACTTCCAAAATCAATTCCCAACTCTTTTCATGTGTCGCTTCTCAAAACCCTTATATTCAACAGGTTTCAGTCTTCTCTTCCCAAGGCTCCTCTTGTTAAAACTCAGCGAGGGGTAGAATTTGAAGTCGAAAACATAATTGACTCTCGTTGTCGTTATGGGAAAATCCAATATCTGATCCATTGGAAGGGATATGGTCCTGAGGAGAGGTCCTGGGTACATTCTGAAGATGTTAATGCTCATCGTCTCATCTCCAACTTTCATACAAAGTACCCACGAAAACCAAGGAGATGTCCTGAGGCCACTCCTAAAGGGGGAGGGGGGTACTGTCACAACCTTGTCCAGTTTGCCCTGCCAATGGGTCACTTACCCCTCCTGCCGCATGCAGATTCGCTCCATCACAAATTACCTGTGTCCACTGTCACTTACAAGACATACAGGCTTCACTATTTCCCGGCCTGGTAGGCCACAAGCTACATCAAAGCCTGACCTAGAGTACTGCTGTGCCAAGTCCCAATCACCTGACCGTGGTTCAGCCAATCGTTAGCCAGTATGATCTCCCTGCATGATATGATTCTGCTCAGCCTATCCCAACTATCCAAGGGGTATATGTTCCGGTTACTGGCTCTCTGTCTTCGCAAGTTCGTTGTCTAGCTCAGCTCTAGCTGAGTGAAGTTACCTGTGCTTCCTTGCATTCCGTTTCCCTGCAGGTGCAGTTTCTTTCCTAAGTGCTGCACAGTATCGTTATCCAGCTCTACACCTGTGCAGGCCTTTCCTTTGGCTGCACAGGTAATCTCATCAAGCTACTGACTGCTGTTGCCAGCCAGCAAATGAGATTCCAGCCTGTTCCAGTTCCCTGGATCCACTGTGGTTTTTCACAAACTACCATCGTGTTCAGTTTGCATCCAGTCCAAGTCATCTCAAGAGTGCTTCCTGATCCAGTTCTACAGTGACCATCCAGTCTGAAAGCTAGTTACCACACTGCTAAGTTCAGCCACTCCACCATAATGGACTGCAGCTAAAAGTAAGGAGAGTATTGTACATAATTACTGCATCATCCCAGTGTTAGCCTGGTTACTACTATCACACTCTCCTCATACATCATCCATTCATCAACCCCAAAGCCCTTGGTGGTCTAGTGGTCACGATCTGGCATTTTCTACCAAGACCCGGGTTCGATTCCCGGCCAGGGGATGGTATTTGCCAGCTTACTTATACACCTCCAAGTACTTGCACAGACATTTCCTGACTCCAGATTCACAAACAAATACCAGTCTGAAAGGCAGTCAATTGCTTATTGGAAGTAGTACAAGTGGTCTTCCGACTTCCCCTCTGGGATGACGATCGACTCCCAGCAGCAACAACAGCAGCGTCAGCAGCAGTAGGCGTTACACTCAAGGATGCATCGGAGGAATCCCAGGCAGGAGAGGACTCGTCAGACTTGCCAGTGACATGTCCTGCAGGACTATTGGTTTTCCTGTCTAAGGAGGAAATTGACACTGAGGGAGTTGGTGGTGTGGTTTGCAGAAGCTTGGTTACAAGAGGAAGGGATTTAGTTGTCAGTGGACTGCTTCCGCTGTCACCCAAAGTTTTTAACTTGTCAATGACTTCTGATGAATGCGCTCCAGGTGACGTAAAAGGGAGGATGTTCCTAGGTGGTTAATCTCCTTACCCCTACTTATTACAGCTTGACAAAGGCAACACACGGCTTGACACCAGTTGTCCGCATGTCTGTTGAAATAATTCCACACCGAAGAGGTGATTTTTTGGGTATTTTGACCAGGCATCAGAATCCTCCTTGTCAATTTCCTCCTCAGCGCCAGCAACACCCATATCCTCATCCAGGTGTACTTCAGCAGTGACATCTTCAATTTGACTATCAGGAACTGGACTGCGGGTGCTCCTTCCAGCACTTGCAGGTGGCGTTCTAATGTTGGAAGGAGCCACCTCTTCCCGTCCAGTGTTGGGAAGGTCAGGCATCGCACCCGACACAATTGGACTCTCCTTGGGTATTTGTGATTTAAAAGAATGCACAGTTCTTTGCTGTGCTTTTGCCAGCTTAACTCTGTTCATTTTTCTAGCGGGAGGATGAGTGCTTCCATCCTTATGTGGAGCTGAACCACTAGCCATGAACATAGGCCAGGGCCTCAGCCGTTCCTTGCCACTCCGTGTCGTAAATGGCATATTGGCAAGTTTACGCTTCTCCTCAGACGCTTTTAATTTAGATTTTTGGTCATTTTACTGAACTTTTGTTTTTTTGGATTTTACATGCTCTCTACTATGACATTGGGCCTCAGCCTTGGCAGACAATGTTGATGGCATTTCATCATTTATGCCATGACTAGTGGCAGCAGTTTCAGCACGAGGTGGAAGTGGATCTTGATCTTTCCCTATTTTACCATCCACATTTTTGTTCTCCATTATTTAATGTGTGGAATTATATGCCAGCTGCAAGATACAGCAATGGACTACTGTACTGTACTACTATATACTGGTGGTCACCACAATATATATACTGGTCCAAACAATGCAGCACAGATATTGAGCACTGATCCGGAGAATAGAACGGAGTCTGACATGGAGCTGCAAGATACAGCAATGGACAACTGTACTGTACTACTATATAGTGATGGTCCCCACAATGCAGCACTGTACTACTATATACTGGTCCCCACAATGCAGCACAGATATTGAGCACTGATCCAGAGAATAGAACTGAGTCTGACACGAAGCTGCAAGATACAGCAATGGACAACTGTACTGTACTACTATATACTGGTGGTCTCCACAATGCAGCACTGTACTACTATATACTGGTCCCCACAATGCAGCACAGATATTTAGCACTGATCCGGAGAATAGAACTGAGTCTGACACGGAGCTGGAAGATACAGCAATGGACAACTGTACTGTACTACTATATACTGGTGGTCACCACAATGCAGCACTGTACTACTATATACTGGTCCCCACAATGCAGCACAGATATTGAGCACTGATCCAGAGAATAGAACGGAGTCTGACACGAAGCTGCAAGATACAGCAATGGACAACTGTACTGTACTACTATATACTGGTGGTCTCCACAATGCAGCACTGTACTACTATATACTGGTCCCCACAATGCAGCACAGATATTTAGCACTGATCCGGAGAATAGAACTGAGTCTGACACGGAGCTGGAAGATACAGCAATGGACAACTGTACTGTACTACTATATACTGGTGGTCACCACAATGCAGCACTGTACTACTATATACTGGTCCCCACAATGCAGCACAGATATTGAGCACTGATCCGGAGAATAGAACTAAGTCTGACACGTAGCTGCAAGATACAGCAATGGACAACTGTACTGTACTACTATATACTGGTGGTCACCACAATGCAGCACTGTACTACTATATACTGGTCCCCACAATGCAGCACAGATATTGAGCACTGATCCAGAGAATAGAACTGAGTCTGACACGAAGCTGCAAGATACAGCAATGGACAACTGTACTGTACTACTATATACTGGTGGTCTCCACAATGCAGCACTGTACTACTATATACTGGTCCCCACAATGCAGCACAGATATTTAGCACTGATCCGGAGAATAGAACTGAGTCTGACACGGAGCTGGAAGATACAGCAATGGACAACTGTACTGTACTACTATATACTGGTGGTCACCACAATGCAGCACTGTACTACTATATACTGGTCCCCACAATGCAGCACAGATATTGAGCACTGATCCGGAGAATAGAACTAAGTCTGACACGGAGCTGCAAGATACAGCAATGGACAACTGTACTGTACTACTATATACTGGTGGTCACCACAATGCAGCACTGTACTACAATATACTGGTCCCCACAATGCAGCACAGATATTGAGCACTGATCCGGAGAATAGAACTGAGTCTGACACAGAGCTACAAAATACAGCAATGGACAACTGTACTGTACTACTATATACTGGTGGTCCCCCACAATGCAGCACTGTGCTACTATATAGTATTACTTGTCCCCACAATGCAGTACACTGAGCACAGATTTAAATTTGTTTAGGCAGAGAACGTAGCCACGTCCTCAATGCTCAATCGACAATGCACGAGTGAAAATGGCGGTGACGCGAGGCTCTTTATATGGAATCCGAATCTCGTGAGAATCCGACAGCGGGATGATGACGATTTCCCCTGTTCGGGTTTTGCGTCTTAGGCGGGAAGAACCGAGGCTGCCTCAGACACGTGTAAACCACGTGAAGTTCGGGGGGGTTCGGTTCTCGACGAACCGAACCCGCTCATCTCTAGTTTTAATAGGAAACAATGAATGGTATTTAGAATTTTCAAGAATTTTGGCAAATTGAGGTGGAATGTCACTGGGTGCACCTGCTTGACAATAACGAAGGCCCCAATATACATAGGACTAAACTTCTGTGATGGCTGGTGAAGTGTAACTTTGTGAGTGGACATCCATACTCTTGGCCTGATTCAGCACAGGATGCTGTTTCAAATGCTTACTCAAATTCTTGATTATGGGGAATGTGTGCAGACCTGTTCAGTGCATGTGCAGAATGGGTCCTGAGTGATTGTAATCAGTCCCCTTTCTACATCTTCCTGATTGACAGACAGAGGTGTTCAGAGTGCGGTGTCGGGGTGGGAATGGATGGCTTTTCCAGAAATGTGGACTTGTCGCCCCATTTTCCGGGAGTGGCAAGGCCAGGGTCTGCATCTCTGGATGCATACGTCCTGGCATGGCAAGACGCCCTGTGATGGCCACCCTGAGTAAGCTGAGGCTTCCTCAGCTGGCAATCTGCAGCAAACATCAGGACCATCCAGGATTTTGATACAGTAATAAAAATTCCGATAAGACAGTACCCCTTAGCCACTCAGGAATGAATAAGAGTCCACTTAGAATGTCGGAAGGATCCTGAGTTTCAATGGACTGCAGCTGTGTGGATAGGTCTAATGGTATTCCTGCACAAATTGAATTTGCAGGGATGTTGGGAACTTTAGCTGTAGCAGTTTTATGTTCCCAAAAGAAGCTGCATGATAAAGCATTAGCCTTGATATTTTTTTGACTCTGGTCTAAAGGTAATCACAAAATTAAATCTGTAAAGAATAAAACCCAACATGCCTGTTTGGAATGAAGTCACTTGGCTGTTTCAATATAAAGTACATTTTGTGGCCTGTAATGTCTGTAATGGTGTACTTCCAAACAATGTCTCCAATCACCAAAGGCCTGTTTGATTGCTAGGAGTTCATGATTGCCATCATCGTAATTTACTTCTGCAGCATAAATTTTCCTGGACAAGGCATAGACTGCTCCAACTCCTACTACTGAGGCATCCCAACCTCCATGACACAGGGAAGTCCTGGGTTCAGATGTCTGAAGACTTCAGCACAGAAGAAAGCTTATCTTAGGACTTCAAAGGCCTGCATGGCATGAGAGGACCAGTTGGATGGATCAGCTCCTTTCTTGGTTAAAGCAGTGATCGGAGACACTAATAGAGAGTGTCAAAGTCAGAAAAATGTCTCTATGCACGTTGCCATATTTGCACCGCACACTGGTCCGCGCTGCGCATGCGTACGCTCTCCCGTGAAGGCGCATACCCGCGATAGCGTGCACTCGCAGGCGCGGTATGCGTATTTACGGTAGAGTTTATGTAGTCGTAGCGTGCGACTCATTCGTTACAAATGTTCACAATTAATGTAGTTTGTAGATCATGGTCCCCTTGATAGATTCTGAAAGTTTGGTTAAAATAGAAGGTCCCTGTTTAAAGGAATCCCTCTTTGTATTGTACGAAGGGTCTGACAGGAATCATACAGCCGTGTTTGGTACCCATCGGAAGAGTATTTAATTAGTAATATTCCGGTGTTGGTTTGGAGCGTATTAATCGCTCGTGCGAATAGTTATGGACATAAGAAGTTTATGTCCATTTCTATTATTTACACATACTCAGGTATGCGGCGGGAAACCCAGTTTCCCACCCACCTGAGCTGTTGGAAATCGTCACAGCCCACCTGTATGAATCACCCTATGACCTTTTGTTATGATGCAGGGCCGAATTCCTTCGGCCAATGGACAATGGGATTGTAGGACCAGGAGATTGCATTGTGTGTGGGGCATAAATAGGCAGGCCGACCACATCCAGCTCTCACTCTCTCATCAACGGTTATCTGCTGATAGCCGGGAGCTGGATATCGAGGCGCAGGCGATCATACCCTTTGTGCGTAAGTTTCTCTCCGTAATCATTGTCTTTCTGTGAGCCAATTTCTCTCATCTCTCTCTCTCTCTCTCTCTCTCTCTGTTCTGTTCTCTCATATCTCCCCTAGACTAGGCTAGTATTGTATTGTATTAGATAGTATTGTATTGTATTGCATTTAGGTCAGTGTAGTATTGTCTTTTTGTATTTATTGTTTAGTTCTGTGGTTAGGAAGTCTCTGTTATATTGTAGTGTATCATTTGTACTGTTATCCCCTTTTACAAATATATTAGATATAATACAGTTAATAGGCTTTGGAACCTAAACCAGTATCTGTGTATTTTCTATAGTGTTAAGTGTTCACTTGAGCGTCGGTGACGCTCAAGCAGCTTTGTAGTTAGTCAGGTTACACAAGGTTGCACTTACACCCTGTATTCACATTAAGTTATTCTGTGTATTTCATTGGTATAAGGTTTAAACATTAAGGTATAGCGTTGTGAGCGTCTGCGCCGCTGGTGACCTCCTCGTGGTCTCGAGCGTATGCTACGCCATAGCGAATCATTACTCTAGTCATAACCAATAACGTGACCTGTGATCACTGGGCCGTGAGCGAACGTGACGCTTGAGCGTCTCGCCTACGGCGGAGCGATCGTTACGCAAATAGCGTACCCTTACGGTACTTCTTAAGCAAACAGCGTACAGTGTTCTTAGACTTCATAAAGGGTTGTTTATACGACAAAGGAATTTAGCATTGTCAATTGGGGACTCGTCCTATCCTTCTCATATCTGCACTAGGTAGATCAGCAGACATTATCCCCCAGCAAAGGGTGGGAGGTTGTCTCCCAGTGCTGACGGGATAAGCGTCTGCTTCGCTTAGATAAAGAGTGCTGAAGGAATCCGGGAACCGGAAGTAAGAACAAAACGCTTGTGTCTTTTAAAACTGTTTTATTTCTCTTCTGTCTTGCGTATACACGCACGCATACACATATCTGCATTTCTTTTTCAATTTCGTATATCACTATTCCTGTTTGCCAATTTTTATAGTTGATAGAAAGTGCTAAAAGAGATTTGCTGTTATTTCATAGTAGAGGTAATAGTTAAAGTATAGAACAACACACGATCTGCCTGGGAGATAAGGCAGTCAGTGTGGATTGCGGTAGATGATCAGGGATCATTTACATTGATAAAAGTATATATTGTGTTACGGTGGATCTTTGCATTGCGTACACGTGTCGCTAACAAAGACTAGCGTACGCAATCCAAAAGGCAGACGCACGCAGCGTACATTACGCAACGTAGCATCTGGTTACGCCCACGTAGCTCGTCACGAAAAGTTGAATTAGCGCAAAGCGATAATTAGCGCAAAGGCGATAAGTAACGCACAGCGGTAGATAACGCGACGCGGTAAATAACGCAAATCTATTTTTGGAAAAAATCTGAAATTTAGTTTAACAGATCCTACTCCTAATTGGTAACACTGTTGGACTGAAGACAATTTCTGCGCAGAAATAGATATAGAAACAAAGTGTACATGTGTTGAGTGAGTGTGGTTTTGTATACATAAGTTTATACAACTTTAAGGTGGAACCAAAAGGAAAGCCGGGTACTCGTCAAGGGACATACGTGTAAGTGACATATACGGTGGCTAGGGAGGCATCCCTGGTTAAATAATATTTGAGCATTAGAGTATAGCGGATCATAAGGTAACAAGACCAGGAGGTCATAAGGTAACAAGACCAGGAGGTCGTAAGGTAAAAGGTCCGCTATAAAAGTCCAGTGGCACAACGCCTGGGGTGTTGGTGCAGAACCCATATAGGCCATACAAGCTCTTGCTGAAGGAATCGCGGCCGGAAACATCGATTCCATTGATCTTTCAGTACATAACAAGTAGTGCTTATGTACTGAACGATTGGACCGCACGTAATTGTGTGCAGTAGTTAGTAATCTGACCTAATACCATTAGAGTAAAGTGGTCACAAACGCTATTTGTACATTCTGACGTGATTTGTGTAATTTTTTATTTTTGGAAGGGAAGTTCGCTGGTCACTCAGGAACTATCTAACAACCCCAACTTTACTGGAAAGAGTAAGTGTCCTGCGGGTAACCCTCATATGTTCCAGTAAACTGAAGGTTCCATAGGGGCCCTGTATCGAGTACGCCAGCACCACGTCGGTGTGATCAGGTCGTATTGGTCGAGGTGGGCGAGTGAGTGGGGTACTCGGTAAACCGCCACCGCCGGCCTACTGTGGAGTAATTTGGTTGTCTGAAAAGGCTTGCTGAAAACCTTGATACAGAGATCCAAGGAGGACTAAGCAACACCTGCAGACTATGGGGGCCAGTTGCTCAGGTAGGGGGCGATCAACCCTGGTTCAGGTTGATTCTGTGAACCGACCAGTTGGGTCGGCACGATATGTAATGTGTGAAAAATATGGAAGTCACACCGAATCTTTATGTGATGAATGGGAGAGAATGACTGTACAAGACAGGGACAAATTCCCAAGAATAGGTAGCTTTAGTCCAGAAGTGTTACAAAATTTAAGGAGGAGGATATGTCTCGTAAAATCAGCAAAGAGACGAATTCAGCATCATGATTATTTACAGTTATGGCACCAGGAAGGTGAGATACAGAGAGGTTTGGCTCTGGCGGCAGGATCTGGGGCAGTCAGGAAGCTGATAGCCACAGCTCCTCCCCCACCATACATTGCAGGAGAGAAGTTGATTGCGGAGAGAAACGCACTGGGTTGTAAAACACAAACTCTTAGTAACCCTGTAAATGTTAATGATGTTAACCAAATAACTCATGCAAGTATTAACCCGTGCAAGATGTACCCTGTTTTGAACCTTCCTCAGGAGTGTGATCAAGAAGACGATTCAGCAACAATTTCAGCTCTCTCTCTTGCAGCCACCATAGCAGAGACCACAGTAGGCACAGCGACACCCACGAGATTAGTGAAAGCCCCTAGCGGAGGGATAGGTGAGGTCGTGTCAACGGGTAAGTACGGCACCATGCACTACACTGAAACAATTGTACCACAACAAGCTGTAGAATCTACACAGGAAGAGGCTGTTAGAATTGCTCCTGTAAGGGTAATAGCAGTTCCCAACGGAAAAACAGATGTGTCAGGAGCCACTCCCATAAGGAACATTGCCATGTACACTCCATTTTCCAGAATGGAATTAAGAACAATAGTGTCCGAATTTCCTGACCCCAGGAAGGATTTAGTTGCTAGCCAAAAATACATCAGGGATCTAGGTAACACTGTAGAACCCAACAACAAGGATTGGCAGATACTGCTAAGAGCTTGTTTACCTTCCAATGTTGACGCAACTCAATTTTTAGCTGACTGTGCATTGGATAAAGATGTACCGCTTACAGACGTGTACAACAAGGATAATGTAAAAAGGATAAATTTACAGCTAAAGGAGTATTTCCCAGCCGTTGTTAAATGGAACAAGATATTTTCCATTAAGCAAAAGGAGTCCGAAACGGCAACAGAATATTTTCACCGGGCACTATTAGAAATGGCAAAGTACACTGGTATAGAAGACATTAAGACCAACCCAAACCATCGAGAAGTAGCAGTATCTGTACTGATGGATGGTTTGAAAGAAACATTAAAAGCTAGGGTACAGACCACGCAACCATGCTGGCGAGGTCTGTCAGTGTCCACATTGAGAGAGGCTGCTATTGATCACGACAGAAACATCACTAGGCACAGGGAGTCGCAAAGTGATAAGTTGATGTCCGTAAGTATACAGGCGCTGACCACAAGGCAGCCTGCGTATGTACCACCGAATCCTGTGGGTAAGGCAAGTGTAATAACATGTTTTTCTTGTAACAGACCGGGACACTTTGCACGAGAATGTAGAACAAAGAATGTACAAAGATCTTTTCAACCCCCTAGACAACAACACAACACACGACATTGGGAGCAGGGTCCACAGAGGCGGAGTTTTGAGCCACATACAGGGGAAACAAAAAGATACCCCCCGAACAGAAATTGGCATGCCTCTGGTAGTTCCCAGCTAACCCCCTCACAAGTAGTTGCTGCCAACGGGATTCAGGGAGGTCAGCATACCCAATAGGGGTGTGGCCATACCTGTAATCTGCAGCCAGTTAAGTTGATTGCCAGCCTTGGAAGTGAACCAGAGATTGCAATCAATGTAGCTGGAAAAACTTTAAACTTTCTTGTAGACACAGGGGCGGCCAAGTCAGTGATAAATTCGACAGTGGGCATGAGAACCACTGGTAGGACAATTCCAGCCATGGGAGTAACAGGAGTAGTCCAGCACTACCCTGTTAGCAAACCAGCCGAGATTACAATAGGGCCTTTGCATACCAAGCATTCCTTTTTGCTGGCTGCATCGGCACCAACTAATCTCCTGGGTAGAGACTTACTATGTAAAATGGGTTGCGTCATTTATTGTACTCCTGAAGGTGTATTCTTGGACATCCCTGAGAATCACGCTCAGGAAGTACGAGACATGTTAGACTCCCCATCAAAATTAATGTCACATTCCATTATGACAAATAGGAATCCATCCCAAGTAGAAGAGATGACATCTCAGATACCAGAGTCACTTTGGACAAAAGATGGACAGGACACTGGATTAATGGCAAATGTAGCTCCAGTAGTTGTACAAGTAAAAGATGGTAGGATAGCTCCAAAAATCCCACAGTATCCTCTGAAGCCAGAGGTGGAGTTAGGAGTTTTCCCAGTAATAGAGCGCTTGCTACAACAGGGCATTCTAGTAAGAACGTCCAGCACAGCAAATAGTCCCATCTTCCCTGTTAAAAAGAGTGGGGGGAGGGGTTACAGGCTAGTGCAAGATCTAAGGGGGATTAACAAAATAGTTGAGAGTCAGTTCCCCGTAGTGCCTAATCCAGCTGTCATCCTAATGCAAATTCCTCCCACTGCCAAATTTTTCACTGTTATTGACCTCTGCTCCGCATTCTTTTCGGTACCTCTGCACCCTGACAGCCAATATTTGTTTGCATTCACATACAGAGGAGTCCAATACACGTGGACTCGGTTACCCCAAGGTTTCATAGATAGTCCAAGTATATTTTCTCAAGCTTTGCATGATTGTTTACAGTCTTTCCAACCGGAGAGTGGATCAGTGTTGATACAGTACGTGGATGATCTACTACTGTGTTCTGATTCATTGGAGGCATCCCTGAAGGATACGAAACAGCTCCTGTTTCATCTTTCAGACACAGGTCACAAGGTTTCCAAAGACAAGTTACAATTATGCCAAGCTAAGGTAAAATATTTGGGACACTGTCTAACACAAGGACTGAGACACCTGACCGCTGATAGAATCCAAGCCATTAGAGACATGACACTGCCACAAACCCAGCAACAGATCAGGACGTTTCTAGGAATGTGTGGGTATTGCCGTAATTGGATCCCAGGGTTTTCCATATTGGCGCTACCTTTGCAGGAAATGGTCTCTTCAAACAAACCTGATCGGATTTCGCATACAGACGAATCTGAAACAGCATTTGAGAGACTCAAGCAGTGTCTAACGCAGGCACCAGCACTAGGTATGCCAGACTATGGGAAACCCTTTGAACTATACGGAACAGAAAGTGCTGGGTGCGCAGCAGGTGTACTAACACAAAAACACGGTGACGCCAGCAGGCCAATTGCATATTACAGCGCTCAGCTAGATACGGTAGCGCGATCCCTCCCCACATGCTTGCGTAGCGTTGCGGCGATAGCATTGCTAGTGACAAAAAGCGAAGATGTCGTGCTAGGCCACAACCTCACAATCCATACACCGCATGCGGTATCTGCCTTATTGAATTCTGCCCAAACCAGACACGTCTCATCAGCAAGGTTTACGAGATGGGAATTGGCATTAATGGCCCCAGTAAACATCACCATAAGGAGATGCAGTGCATTAAACCCTGCAACATTTCTCCCAGGTGTGCCTGGTCAGGCACAAAGGGTGGGAGGTGAGAGTGATGGGGAAGGAGGATTTAATGCAAAGGAAGATACACATGATTGTATGGAATATTTGACCCAAAATTTTACCGCAAGGCCTGACATCAGTGACAATCCACTAGAAGATGCAGAACTCACGTTCTACACGGACGGTAGTTGTCACAGACAGTCAGACTCGGGAGACTTGTGTACTGGATACGCAGTCGTAGATGACCAAGACACCATAGAAGCGGAACCGCTAGGCCCACCTCACTCAGCCCAGGTTGCTGAACTGGTCGCCCTAACCAGAGCATGTGAATTGGCTAAGGGTAAGTCAGCCAATATCTACACCGATTCCAGATACGCGTTCGGGGTAGTCCATGATTTCGGAGCCCTATGGCGGCTCAGAAATTTCATGACGGCAGCTGGCACACCGATAGCGCATGCAGCTCACATAAAAAGGCTTCTAACAGCGATACAGGAACCCGACAGAGTGGCTGTTATCAAATGTAAAGCACATACATATAGCCAAGACCCAGTATCCCTTGGTAACAGCCGAGCAGACGAGGCCGCAAAGCTTGCAGAATTTGTTCCACACAGGAAAGAGCAGTCTGGAAGGCAAAGGGATATGGCCAGGAGTCCTCAGGGCTCTGGACGGATGGACATGGTAAACCGGTGGCCCCCAGGGCATACCTTCCATGTCTGGCTGAAGCAGCTCACGGGCTGACTCATCTAGGCAAGGAGGGGATGTGCAAATTGGTAAGAGCATACTGGTGCGCCCCAGGATTCTCCTCTCATGCGGGTAAAAGAGCAATGTCATGCCTTACCTGTCTGAGAAAGAATATTGGAAAAGCAATACCTACAGAACCATCCCATATCCTGCCGGCGGCCCTTTCCAGGTAATACAAATTGACTTCATTCAATTACCCCCATGTCGAAATTTGAAATATGTACTTGTCTGTATAGATGTTTTCTCGAATTGGGTCGAAGCATTTCCAGCAGCTACAAATACCGCTATGTTTACAGCTAAGAAAATTGTGCAGGAATTTGTATGTAGATATGGTATCCCTAGAATCATTGAAAGTGATAGGGGTACCCATTTTACAGGTGATGTCTTTCAAGGAATGTGTAAATTAATGGGTATTGATAGCAAGCTGCACACTCCGTACCGTCCACAGGCGAGTGCGAAGGTCGAAAGAGTGAACAGCACTATTAAAAATAAATTGAGTAAAGTAATGACAGAGACAGGATTAACGTGGCCAGAAGCTTTACCCATTGTTTTGTATAGCATCAGAACCACTCCCAGGTCCCCTCTTAATCTGTCTCCTTTTGAAATCTTGTTTGGTCGACAACCGCATGTCATGATTAACCCTCAGGATGATTTGAAATGTTTGTCTGTCTATGACCCCTCCCCCTTCCAGCACCTGATATATAATTATCTCCAGGTATGATTGAGCAGCTTCCAAATTGTTTGTCTGCTTGTGAGCATGAGGCATTGAATGGGAGCAGCATTTGGAGGGCATGCTGTTCCTTGTAGTGCCAATGGGAGATCCTGGGGGTGGCTCCCTGGTAAGTTAGCTCTCTGTCTGGAAATGTTTTAGTATTGACCTTTATCATGAGGCGTACTGTGACAAATTACATGGCCCAATGTGGGCACTGCTATTAAGTAGTTAGGACTGCTGTATCAGAGAAGCCGTGAAGTGGCCAGCAGCTTAAACATGTGTTTGCAAACATTTGTGACAAATTCTCTGAATTTTATTACCAGATAGATTCAGGGATGGTTACAGGTAATTTTCAGTGTGCGGAAGGGAATTTGGGGGTGGGGATTTGCACCCCCCTTCCTCTTTGTTTGTCTGTCTATGACCCCTCCCCCTTCCAGCACCTGATATATAATTATCTCCAGGTATGATTGAGCAGCTTCCAAATTGTTTGTCTGCTTGTGAGCATGAGGCATTGAATGGGAGCAGCATTTGGAGGGCATGCTGTTCCTTGTAGTGCCAATGGGAGATCCTGGGGGTGGCTCCCTGGTAAGTTAGCTCTCTGTCTGGAAATGTTTTAGTATTGACCTTTATCATGAGGCGTACTGTGACAAATTACATGGCCCAATGTGGGCACTGCTATTAAGTAGTTAGGACTGCTGTATCAGAGAAGCCGTGAAGTGGCCAGCAGCTTAAACATGTGTTTGCAAACATTTGTGACAAATTCTCTGAATTTTATTACCAGATAGATTCAGGGATGGTTACAGGTAATTTTCAGTGTGCGGAAGGGAATTTGGGGGTGGGGATTTGCACCCCCCTTCCTCTTTGTTTGTCTGTCTATGACCCCTCCCCCTTCCAGCACCTGATATATAATTATCTCCAGGTATGATTGAGCAGCTTCCAAATTGTTTGTCTGCTTGTGAGCATGAGGCATTGAATGGGAGCAGCATTTGGAGGGCATGCTGTTCCTTGTAGTGCCAATGGGAGATCCTGGGGGTGGCTCCCTGGTAAGTTAGCTCTCTGTCTGGAAATGTTTTAGTATTGACCTTTATCATGAGGCGTACTGTGACAAATTACATGGCCCAATGTGGGCACTGCTATTAAGTAGTTAGGACTGCTGTATCAGAGAAGCCGTGAAGTGGCCAGCAGCTTAAACATGTGTTTGCAAACATTTGTGACAAATTCTCTGAATTTTATTACCAGATAGATTCAGGGATGGTTACAGGTAATTTTCAGTGTGCGGAAGGGAATTTGGGGGTGGGGATTTGCACCCCCCTTCCTCTTTGTTGATTTGAAATGTAACAATGAAGTAACTGTAAAATACTTAATTAACATGAGTAAACAGTTGAGGAATCAAAATGATAATCTGAAGTTGATGATTCCTGATTTACCAGATAGTAATTGTCATGACATTGAACCTGGGAATTATGTAATGATACGAAATTTTCTACGCTCAGGTTGTCTTATTGATAGATGGGAAGGACCATACCAGGTCTTATTGACTAGCACCACAGCATTGAAGGTTGCTGAGAGAGAGACTTGGGTCCATTCATCCCACTGCAAAAAGGTTGCTGATCCAGAGAAGTCCCGTGATAAGAAACAGACGGTAGAGGTTGTATCACTAGAGTGTCTGTTCCAGGAGGACTGAGGCGGCACCTGAGCCTTGAAGACCGGAAGCAGTTGTCGACTCCCCTCTCCCTTTTATTGTTTTTCTCCACTTCCCAGCCCCTCTCCCTTAAAAAAAAAAAAATTCTTTTTCCCCCTTCTCATTCTTCTCTATTTCCTCCTCAAAGATGGACTTGCCCCAAGAGACTGTGATCCGGATTTTGATGTTAACCATGATGTTGACCAGAACAGTCTGTTCCGGCGAGAGTACCATAGAGGTCGAGAGAGGTTCTGGAATGGGTTCCGATTATGATGATGGAGGCGTAGTTTTCCAAGATCAACCAAACCAACAAGCAAAGGCGAGTATCAGAAAACGATCCGATAGAAGAAATTGTGATGGATTGTTAGCTGAAGAAAATTGTATCTGTAGGCTCTGTGATAATCTGGTTGAAGATGGATGCATAAAGAAATGCCAATCTAGTTTTAATATCCATATGGACCGGCATCCATTGAGTGACTATCACTCCTTAGTGGGTAACGTGTTAAACCAAACAGATTGTTGGGTATGCTCTCAAGTACCTCAGGGTCACAGCAAATCAGGGCTAGTACCATTTCCTTTAACGTTAGGGGAGGTACTTGAGCTAAGTGGTGGGAGACCGGTGGACCGGAGGTTTAACATCTCCAGCCCTCCTAGTTTGAAGCTCCACCAATACCATGTGGATAGGTCCCTCTTATGTTTCAACATCTCCAATCCCAGAAAACCGGGAAATTGGGAAGTGTCGTGGAGCAACCTTACCATGACCTTTTCACACAGAGCAGATAGAATGCCTACAGATACAGAGCTCGTACGCCACATAGCCAGTAGAGGAAAATCTTTCCGGTATCGATATACCTTAGGAAATAGGATTACTAGAGTTGGAGAGGTATCACCAGGATACTGTGCACATATCGTACAAACTGATACGTGCATTAAGCAGATGGAAGAATTAGGGTCAGGAGATTTCACCTGGAAGGTTTGTAACATGGTCATGTCCTTCTCCGTCCCTTATGTTCTCCCCGATGATGCATATTTCATATGCGGGAGAAAGGCGTACAAGTGGCTTGCCCCAAACTCTGAAGGATTGTGTTATATTGGAAAAGTATTGCCTGAAGTGATGACTGTAACACATGACAAAATGAAGGACATACACCGTGGTGCCCAAGCTCCTTATACTCACACTCATTACGAGCACCGAGTTAAAAGACAACTGTCAGAAAGGTTAGAGCATCCGGCCTCTGATCTTATCCATGAATCCACCGGGATTCAGGTTCTGGTAGCGTTAGATTTCACTCGTACCGCTCGAGGTGTGATGAATTATAGATACATTTCCGCACTCGCCAATTTGTTAGATAATATCACTGAAATGTATGATGACACGTTTAGATACACTGGAAGAGAACTTCAAGCTTACAAAACAGAACTAGTTCAGCATAGGATGGTTCTTAATTATCTTACAGCAGTAACAGGCGGATATTGTGTTACATTGGCAACACAGTACGGCATAAAGTGTTGCACGTATATCACAAATAGCACCGAGGATCCGGTAGAGGTCATAGACCAAAAGATGGACGATATTCTCCAATTGAAGTGGGAATTTCGTCGAAAACACAATCTCACCCTTGCTGCTGTAGGTAATGAGCTGACTGGTTGGGTGTCATGGTTGAACCCGCGAAATTGGTTCTCCGGTTTGGGAGACTGGGCTCAAGGAGTCATAATGGATGTTGGAAAGTTTCTACTATGTATCTTGGGTGTCGTTATATCGATTGGATTGATATTTAGATGCGGGCAGGCTTTAATGAGGTGCAAACAAAGTACAAGAGTGATGAGCTTGAGGAGCGAGGAAACTGTAATTAACCTGGATTTGATTTATGACCCAATGATAGAAACCAGAATGTGATGAAAATGCGATTATACGGTCCGTTTCTTTCACCTGTTTTTCTGCTTTTCTCCCAGATACAAAGACCCCCTTGGACGAGGAAGCTGACGAGACGAGATGTATACAGACAACGGATTGACCAAAGAAGAAGATTTGACAACTTTAAATATGGACACTTGATGAACTTTGCCATGGATCCCCAGTTTCCCTAGTATTTTTAAACTCACGCTAGCCCAACATTTTTTGTAAATCTGATGGCTCAGACAAAGCTATTTGCTCATGCCCAAGGAGCAATACAGCGCAAAGAAGACGACTCTCAACAGATACCGAACACAACTTCAACAACAGATGTACATTTCCCTGACATAGAATATCATTGCATTTTTCGTAAGTGTTCTTTATCTTCATCTCTACAACCCCCAGGTAACGACACACATAGACGATAGGGAATACAGGCACAGATATTAGCAACCACATACCTCCCCCATTCATGTATCATCAACTAAAATGTGCATCCCCATTTTGTTACAACCACAGCCGAAATGAGCTCGGTAGAGTTTGACAGCCCATCCACAGACCTGTACCACAGGATAAGAAGGAATTCAAATGTATACTTCGCAATACCTCGAAGCTTGATTTACCACACGTACGGCACGATGATACATGACCCTCCAAACATGGACTCATACACACATGCTTCTACTTTCTCACTAGGTCATACCCTCTTCACACCTACTCCACTCTTCTCCCCTACCCAACCATGGAAATCAATTAACCCCTGACTTACATTTTTCTCCTTAAATATTTTAGAAGGTGGCAGTTATTATTGACTGCCAAAGGGTGGACTGTCAAAGTCAGAAAAATGTCTCTATGCACGTTGCCATATTTGCACCGCACACTGGTCCGCGCTGCGCATGCGTACGCTCTCCCGTGAAGGCGCATACCCACGATAGCGTGCACTCGCAGGCGCGGTATGCGTATTTACGGTAGAGTTTATGTAGTCGTAGCGTGCGACTCATTCGTTACAAATGTTCACAATTAATGTAGTTTGTAGATCATGGTCCCCTTGATAGATTCTGAAAGTTTGGTTAAAATAGAAGGTCCCTGTTTAAAGGAATCCCTCTTTGTATTGTACGAAGGGTCTGACAGGAATCATACAGCCGTGTTTGGTACCCATCGGAAGAGTATTTAATTAGTAATATTCCGGTGTTGGTTTGGAGCGTATTAATCGCTCGTGCGAATAGTTATGGACATAAGAAGTTTATGTCCATTTCTATTATTTACACATACTCAGGTATGCGGCGGGAAACCCAGTTTCCCACCCACCTGAGCTGTTGGAAATCGTCACAGCCCACCTGTATGAATCACCCTATGACCTTTTGTTATGATGCAGGGCCGAATTCCTTCGGCCAATGGACAATGGGATTGTAGGACCAGGAGATTGCATTGTGTGTGGGGCATAAATAGGCAGGCCGACCACATCCAGCTCTCACTCTCTCATCAACGGTTATCTGCTGATAGCCGGGAGCTGGATATCGAGGCGCAGGCGATCATACCCTTTGTGCGTAAGTTTCTCTCCGTAATCATTGTCTTTCTGTGAGCCAATTTCTCTCATCTCTCTCTCTCTCTCTCTCTCTCTCTGTTCTGTTCTCTCATATCTCCCCTAGACTAGGCTAGTATTGTATTGTATTAGATAGTATTGTATTGTATTGCATTTAGGTCAGTGTAGTATTGTCTTTTTGTATTTATTGTTTAGTTCTGTGGTTAGGAAGTCTCTGTTATATTGTAGTGTATCATTTGTACTGTTATCCCCTTTTACAAATATATTAGATATAATACAGTTAATAGGCTTTGGAACCTAAACCAGTATCTGTGTATTTTCTATAGTGTTAAGTGTTCACTTGAGCGTCGGTGACGCTCAAGCAGCTTTGTAGTTAGTCAGGTTACACAAGGTTGCACTTACACCCTGTATTCACATTAAGTTATTCTGTGTATTTCATTGGTATAAGGTTTAAACATTAAGGTATAGCGTTGTGAGCGTCTGCGCCGCTGGTGACCTCCTCGTGGTCTCGAGCGTATGCTACGCCATAGCGAATCATTACTCTAGTCATAACCAATAACGTGACCTGTGATCACTGGGCCGTGAGCGAACGTGACGCTTGAGCGTCTCGCCTACGGCGGAGCGATCGTTACGCAAATAGCGTACCCTTACGGTACTTCTTAAGCAAACAGCGTACAGTGTTCTTAGACTTCATAAAGGGTTGTTTATACGACAAAGGAATTTAGCATTGTCAAGAGGATGGTTGAAAAAAAATCATCTATAATAATTTGCAAACACAAAAAAACCTTTGGATAACTTTTAGCTTAGAAGGCTGTACCCAGTTGATCATGGACTGGAGTTTCTGAAGGTCCATAGAGAACCCCTGTGGGGTAATAGTGTAACCCATGAAGGATACTTCCTTGACCTCAAAGTCACATTTCTCTAGCTTGGCATATAAATGGAGCTCTTATGATTTAGCAGGACTTGCTTGACAAGCTCAGGTGTTGTAGATTAGAATGTCCTCCAGGTAGAACAGGAAACTTCCAGAGAGGAAGAACTCTCATGGGGCGCCATAAATACATTTTTGAGAGACTCCTAGTGCATTGTATAGACCAAAGGGCATAACTAAATAATCATAATTCCCAGACTGGGCATTGAATGCCATCTTCCACTCATCTCTATCTCTGATGCAAATGCGATTGTTTGCACCACGCAAATAATTTTTCGAGAATATGGTGGCTTCGCGAAGTTGGTCAAAAAGATCAGAGCAGCAGCAGGGGGTATGTATTCTTCATTATGATCTTGTTACGGACCCTGAAATCAATGCAGGGCCATGGGACTTATTGGTGAGAAAGAGAAACCCTGCACCTACCTGAATGTATAGGTGTCAGTGTGTGTAGGTCAGTGTATGTGTAGGTGTCAGTGTGTGTATGTCAGTGTATGTATAGGTGTCACTGTGTGTATGTCAGTGTATGTATAGGTGTCAGTGTGTGTATGTCAGTGTATGTATAGGTGTCAGTGTGTGTATGTCAGTGTATATATATGTGTCAGTGTGTATATGTCAGTGTATGTATAGATGTCAGTGTGTGTATGTCAGTGTATGTATAGGTGTCAGTGTGTGTATGTCAGTGTATGTATAGGTATCAGTGTATGTATAGGTGTCAGTGTGTGTATGTCAGAGTATGTATAGGTGTCAGTGTGTGTATGTCAGTGAATGTATAGATGTCACTGTGTGTATGTCAGTGTATATATATATGTGTCAGTGTGTGTATGTCAGTGTATGTGTAGGTGTCAGTGTGTGTATGTCAGTGTATGTATAGATGTCAGTGTGTGTATGTCAGTGTATGTGTAGGTGTCAGTGTGTGTATGTCAGTGTATGTATAGGTGTCAGTGTGTGTATGTCAGTGTATGTATAGGTGTCAGTGTGTGTATGTCAGTGTATGTATAGGTGTCAGTGTGTGTATGTTAGTGTATGTATAGGTGTCAGTGTGTGTATGTCAGTGTATGTATAGATGTCAGTGTGTGTATGTCAGTGTATGTATAGATGTCAGTGTGTGTATGTCAGTGAATGTATAGATGTCACTGTGTGTATGTCAGTGTATATATAGGTGTCAGTGTGTGTGTGTCAGTGTATGTATAGGTGTCAGTGTGTGTGTGTGTGTCAGTGTATGTATAGGTGTCAGTGTGTGTGTATGTCAGTGTATGTATAGGTGTCAGTGTGTGTATGTCAGTGTATGTATAGGTGTCAGTGTGTGTATGTCAGTGTATGTGTAGGTGTCAGTGTGTGTATGTCAGTGTATGTATTGATGTCAGTGTGTGTATGTCAGTGTATGTGTAGGTGTCAGTGTGTGTATGTCAGTGAATGTATAGGTGTCAGTGTGTGTATGTCAGTGTATGTATAGGTGTCAGTGTGTGTATGTCAGTGTATGTATAGGTGTCAGTGTGTATGTCAGTGTATGTATAGGTGTCAGTGTGTGTATGTCAGTGTATGTATAGGTGTCAGTGTGTGTATGTCAGTGTATGTGTAGGTGTCAGTGTGTGTATGTCAGTGTATGTATTGATGTCAGTGTGTGTATGTCAGTGTATGTATAGGTGTCATTGTGTGTATGTCAGTGTATGTATAGGTGTCAGTGTGTGTATGTCAGTGTATGTATAGATGTCAGTGTGTGTATGTCAGTGTATGTGTAGGTGTCAGTGTATGTATGTCAGTGTATGTATAGGTGTCAGTGTGTGTAGGTCAGTGTATGTATATGTGTCAGTGTGTGTATGTCAGTGTATGTATAGATGTCAGTGTGCGTATATCAGTGTATGAATAGGTGTCAGTGTGTGTATATCAGTGTATGTATAGATGTCAGTGTGCGTATATCAGTGTATGTGTAGGTGTCAGTGTATGTATGTCAGTGTATGTATAGGTGTCAGTGTGTGTATGTCAGTGTATGTGTAGGTGTCAGTGTGTGTATGTCAGTGTATGTATAGGTGTCAGTGTGTGTATGTCAGTGTATGTATAGGTGTCAGTGTGTGTATGTCAGTGTATGTATAGGTATCAGTGTGTGTATGTCAGTGTATGTATAGGTGTCAGTGTGTGTATGTCAGTGTATGTATAGGTGTCAGTGTGTGTATGTCAGTGTATGTATAGGTGTCAGTGTGTATGTCAGTGTATGTATAGGTGTCAGTGTGTGTATGTCGGTGTATGTATAGGTGTCAGTGTATGTATAGGTGTCAGTGTATGTATAGGTGTCAGTGTGTGTATGTCAGTGTATGTATAGGTGTCAGTGTGTGTATGTCAGTGTATGTATAAATGTCAGTGTGCGTATATCAGTGTATGTATTAGAGATGTGCACCGGAAATTTTTCGGGTTTTGTGTTTTGGTTTTGGGTTCGGTTCCACGGCCGTGTTTTGGGTTCGAACGCGTTTTGGCAAAACCTCACCAAATTTTTTTTGTCGGATTCGGGTGTGTTTTGGATTCGGGTGTTTTTTTCAAAAAACCCTAAAAAACAGCTTAAATCATAGAATTTGGGGGTCATTTTGATCCCAAAGTATTATTAACCTCAATACCCATAATTTCCACTCATTTTCAGTCTATTCTGAACACCTCACACCTCACAATATTATTTTTAGTCCTAAAATTGGCACCGAGGTCGCTGGATGGCTAAGCTAAGCGACCCAAGTGGCCGACACAAACACCTGGCCCATCTAGGAGTGGCACTGCAGTGTCACGCAGGCTGGCCCTTCAAAAAACTACTCCCCAAACAGCACATTACGCAAAGAAAAAAAGAGGCGCAATGAGGTAGCTGTGTGAGTAAGCTAAGCGACCCTAGTGGCCGACACAAACACCTGGCCCATCTAGGCGTGGCACCGCAGTGTCACGCAGGCTGGCCCTTCAAAAAACTACTCCTCAAACAGCACATGACGCAAAGAAAAAAGGAGGCGCAATGAGGTAGCTGTGTGAGTAAGCTAAGCGACCCTAGTGGCCGACACAAACACCTGGCCCATCTAGGAGTGTCACTGCAGTGTCACGCAGGATGGCCCTTCCAAAAAACACTCCCCAATCAGCACATGACGCAAAGAAATAAAGAGGCGCAATGAGGTAGCTGACTGTGTGAGTAAGATTAGCGACCCTAGTGGCCGACACAAACACCGGGCCCATTTAGGAGTGGCACTGCAGTGTCACGCAGGATGTCCCTTCCAAAAAACCCTCCCCAAACAGCACATGACGCAAAGAAAAAGAAAAGAAAAAAGAGGTACAAGATGGAATTGTCCTTGGGCCCTCCCACCCACCCTTATGTTGTATAAACAGGACATGCACACTTTAACCAACCCATCATTTCAGTGACAGGGTCTGCCACACGACTGTGACTGAAATGACGGGTTGGTTTGGACCCCCCCCAAAAAAGAAGCAATTAATCTCTCCTTGCACAAACTGGCTCTACAGAGGCAAGATGTCCACCTCATCATCACCCTCCGATATATCACCGTGTACATCCCCCTCCTCACAGATTATCAATTCGTCCCCACTGGAATCCACCATCTCAGCTCCCTGTGTACTTTGTGGAGGCAATTGCTGCTGGTCAATGTCTCCACGGAGGAATTGATTATAATTAATTTTAATGAACATCATCTTCTCCACATTTTCTGGAAGTAACCTCGTATGCCGATTGCTGACAAGGTGAGCGGCGGCACTAAACACTCTTTCGGAGTACACACTTGTGGGAGGGCAACTTAGGTAGAATAAAGCCAGTTTGTGCAAGGGCCTCCAAATTGCCTCTTTTTCCTGCCAGTATAAGTACGGACTGTGTGACGTGCCTACTTGGATGCGGTCACTCATATAATCCTCCACCATTCTTTCAATGGTGAGAGAATCATATGCAGTGACAGTAGACGACATGTCCATAATCGTTGGCAGGTCCTTCAGTCCGGACCAGATGTCAGCATCAGCAGTCGCTCCAGACTGCCCTGCATCACCGCCAGCGGGTGGGCTCGGAATTCTGAGCCTTTTCCTCGCACCCCCAATTGCGGGAGAATGTGAAGGAGGAGCTGTTGACCAATCAAGTTCCACTTGACTTGATAATTTTCTCACCAGCAGGTCTTTCAACCCCTACAGACTTGTGTCTGCCGGAAAGAGGGATACAACGTAGGTTTTAAATCTAGGATCGAGCACGGTGGCCAAAATGTAGTGCTCTGATTTCAACAGATTGACCACCCGTGAATCCTGGTTAAGCGAATGAAGGGCTCCATCCACAAGTCCCACATGCCTAGCGGAATCGCTCCGTGTTAGCTCCTCCTTCAATGTCTCCAGCTTCTTCTGCAAAAGCCTGATGAGGGGAATGACCTGACTCAGGCTGGCAGTGTTTGAACTGACTTCACGTGTGGCAAGTTCAAAAGGTTGCAGAACCTTGCACAACGTTGAAATCATTCTCCACTGCGCTTGAGACAGGTGCATTCCACCTCCTATATCGTGGTCAGATGTATAGGCTTGAATGGCCTTTTGCTGCTCCTCCAACCTCTGAAGCATATAGAGGGTTGAATTCCACCTCGTTACCACTTCTTGCTTCAGATGATGGCAGGGCAGGTTCAGTAGTTTTTGGTGGTGCTCCAGTTTTCTGTATGTGGTGCCTGTACGCCGAAAGTGTCCCGCAATTCTTCTGGCCACCGACAGCATCTCTTGCACGCCCCTGTCGTTTTTTAAATAATTCTGCACCACCAAATTCAAGGTATGTGCAAAACATGGGACGTGCTGGGATTTGCCCATATTTAATGCACACACAATATTGCTGGCGTTGTCCGATGCCACAAATCCACAGGAGAGTCCAATTGGGGTAAGCCATTCTGCGATGATCTTCCTCAGTTGCCGTAAGAGGTTTTCAGCTGTGTGCGTATTCTGGAAACCGGTGATACAAAGCGTAGCCTGCCTAGGAAAGAGTTGGCGTTTGCGAGATGCTGCTACTGGTGCCGCCGCTGCTGTTCTTGCGGCGGGAGTCCATACATCTACCCAGTGGGCTGTCACAGTCATATAGTCCTGACCCTGCCCTGCTCCACTTGTCCACATGTCCGTGGTTAAGTGGACATTGGGTACAACTGCATTTTTTAGGACACAGGTGAGTATTTTTCTGAGGTCTGTGTATATTTTCGGTATCGCCTGCCTAGAGAAGTGGAACCTAGATGGTATTTGGTACCGGGGACACAGTACCTCAAACAAGTCTATAGTTGGCTCCGCAGTAATGATGGATACCGGAACCACGTTTCTCACCGCCCAGGATGCCAAGGCCTCAGTTATCCGCTTTGCAGCAGGATGACTGCTGTGATATTTCATCTTCCTCGCAAAGGACTGTTGGACAGTCAATTGCTTGGTGGAAGTAGTAAAAGTGGTCTTACGACTTCCCCTCTGGGATGACCATCGACTCCCAGCAGCAACAACAGCAGCGCCAGCAGCAGTAGGCGTTACACTCAAGTATGCATTGGAGGAATCCCAGGCAGGAGAGGACTCGTCAGAATTGCCAGTGACATGGCCTGCAGGACTATTGGCATTCCTGGGGAAGGAGGAAATTGACACTGAGGGAGTTGGTGGGGTGGTTTGCGTGGGCTTGGTTACAAGAGGAAGGGATTTACTGGTCAGTGGACTGCTTCCGCTGTCGCCCAAAGTTTTTGAACTTGTCACTGACTTTTGATGAATGCGCTGCAGGTGACGTATAAGGGAGGATGTTCCGAGGTGGTTAACGTCCTTACCTCTACTTATTACAGCTTGACAAAGGCAACACACGGCTTGACACCTGTTGTCCGCATTTCTGTTGAAATACTTCCACACCGAAGAGCTGATTTTTTTGGTATTTTCACCAGGCATGTCAATGGCCATATTCCTCCCACGGACAACAGGTGTCTCCTCGGGTGCCTGACTTTAACAAACCACCTCACCATCAGAATCCTCCTTGTCAATTTCCTCCCCAGCGCCAGCAACACCCATATCCTCCTCATCCTGGTGTACTTCAACACTGACATCTTCAATCTGACTATCAGGAACTGGACTGCGGGTGCTCCTTCCAGCACTTTCAGGGGGCGTGCAAATGGTGGAAGGCGCATGCTCTTCACGTCCAGTGTTGGGAAGGTCAGGCATCGCAACCGACACAATTGGACTCTCCTTGTGGATTTGGGATTTCGAAGAACGCACAGTTCTTTGCGGTGCTTTTGCCAGCTTAAGTCTTTTAATTTTTCTAGCGAGAGGCTGAGTGCTTCCATCCTCATGTGAAGCTGAACCACTAGCCATGAACATAGGCCAGGGCCTCAGCCGTTCCTTGCCACTCCGTGTGGTAAATGGCATATTGGCAAGTTTACGCTTCTCCTCCGACGATTTTAATTTTAATTTTTGAGTCCTTTTTTTACTGATCTTTTGTGTTTTGGATTTTACATGCTCTGTACTATGACATTGGGCATCGGCCTTGGCAGACGACGTTGATGGAATTTCATCGTCTTGGCCATGACTAGTGGCAGCAGCTTCAGCACGAGGTGGAAGTGGATCTTGATCTTTCCCTTTTTTTTGGAACCTCAACATTTGTGTTCTCCATATTTTAATAGGCACAACTAAAGGGCACCTCAGGTAAACAATGGAGATGGATGGATACTAGTATACTTATGGATGACGAGTGACTGACGACACAGAGGTAGCTACAGCCGTGGACTACCGTACTGTGTCTGCTAGTATAGAGATGATAATGATATAAAAAATATATATATATCACTACTGCAGGTATATATAATATATAATGACGGACCTGCTGGACACTGTCAGCAGACTGCTGAACTACTAGTATGAAGAAGATAGAAAAAAAAAAACCCCACCACAGGTAGGTATACAATTATGGACGAGCACTGACGTGGACTACCGTACTGTGTCTGCTAGTATATAGATGATAATGATCTAAAATATATATATATATATATATATCACTACTGCAGGTATATATAATATATAATGACGGACCTGCTGGACACTGTCAGCAGACTCCTAAACTACTAGTATGAAGAAGATAGAAAAAAAAACCCACCACAGGTAGGTATACAATTATGGACGAGCACTGACGACACAGAGATAGCCACAGCAGTGGACTACCGTACTGCGTCTGCTAATATAGAGATGATAAAGATGATAGAGATGGAAAAAAATATATATAACACTACTGCAGGTAAATATTTATATAATATAATGAATGACGGACCTGCTGGACACTGTCAGCAGAATGCGTTTATAGAATAAAAAACAAAAACACCACAGGAGTGTTTGTTTAACTTTTTCAGGCAGACAATATACTGGTGGTCACACTGGCAGCAAAAGTGTGCACTGTACTCCTGCTATAACTGCTCCCCAGTCTCCCCCACAATTAAGTTGTGTGAGCAGTGAGCACTCAGCACAGTCAGATATACATAGATGATGCAGCACACTGAGGCTGAGCACAGATATGGTATGTGACTGTGTATCGTTTTTTTTCAGGCAGAGAACGGATTAAAATTAAACTGGTGGTCACACTATCAGCAAAACTCTGCTGCACTGTACTGAGTACTCCTAATGCTCCCCAAAATTAGTAAATCAACTCAAGTGTCTGTAATCTAATCTAAACGGAGAGGACGCCAGCCATGTCCTCTCCCTATCAATCTCAATGCACGTGTGAAAATGGCGGCGACGCGCGGCTCCTTATATAGAATCCGAGTCTCGCGATAGAATACGAGCCTCGCGAGAATCCGACAGCGTCATGATGACGTTCGGGCGCGCTCGGGTTAACCGAGCAAGGCGGGAGGATCCGAGACTGCTCGGACCCGTGGAAAAAAAGCTGAAGTTCGGGCGGGTTCGGATTCAGAGGAACCGAACCCGCTCATCTCTAGTATATATAGATGTCAGTGTGTGTATGTCAGTGTATGTATAGGTGTCAGTGTGTGTATGTCGGTGTATGTATAGATGTCAGTGTGTGTATGTCAGTGTATGTATAGGTGTCAGTGTGTGTATGTCAGTGTATGTATAGGTGTCAGCGTGTGTATGTCAGTGTATGTATAGGTGTCAGTGTGTGTAGGTCAGTGTATGTGTAGGTGTCAGTGTGTGTATGTCAGTGTATGTATAGGTGTCAGTGTGTGTATGTCAGTGTGTGTATAGGTGTCAGTGTGTGTATGTCAGTGTATGTATAGGTGTCAGTGTGTGTATGTCGGTGTATGTATAGATGTCTGTGTGTGTATGTCAGTGTATGTATAGGTGTCAGTGTGTGTATGTCAGTGTATGTATAGGTGTCAGCGTGTGTATGTCAGTGTATGTATAGGTGTCAGTGTGTGTAGGTCAGTGTATGTGTAGGTGTCAGTGTGTGTATGTCAGTGTATGTATAGGTGTCAGTGTGTGTATGTCAGTGTATGTATAGGTGTCAGTGTGTGTATGTCGGTGTATGTATAGATGTCAGTGTGTGTATGTCAGTGTATGTATAGGTGTCAGTGTGTGTATGTCAGTGTATGTATAGGTGTCAGCGTGTGTATGTCAGTGTATGTATAGGTGTCAGTGTGTGTATGTCAGTGTATGTATAGGTGTCAGTGTATGTGTAGGTGTCAGTGTGTGTATGTCAGTGTATGTATAGATGTCAGTGTGTGTATGTCAGTGTATGTATAGGTGTCAGTGTGTGTATGTCGGTGTATGTATAGATGTCAGTGTGTGTATGTCAGTGTATGTATAGGTGTCAGTGTGTGTATGTCAGTGTATGTATAGGTGTCAGCGTGTGTATGTCAGTGTATGTATAGGTGTCAGTGTGTGTATGTCAGTGTATGTATAGGTGTCAGTGTATGTGTAGGTGTCAGTGTGTGTATGTCAGTGTATGTATAGGTGTCAGTGTATGTGTAGGTGTCAGTGTGTGTATGTCAGTGTATGTATAAGTGTCAGTGTGTATATGTCAGTGTATGTATAGGTGTCAGTGTATGTATAGGTGTCATTGTGTGTATGTCAGTGTATGTATAGATGTCAGTGTATGTATGTCAGTGTATGTATAGGTGTCAGTGTGTGTATGTCAGTGTATGTATAGGTGTCAGTGTGTGTATGTCAGTGTATGTAAAGGTGTCAGTGTGTCTATGTCAGTGTATGTATAGGTGTCAGTGTGTCTATGTCAGTGTATGTGTAGGTGTCAGTGTGTGTATGTCAGTGTATGTATAGGTGTCAGTGTATGTATAGGTGTCAGTGTGTGTATGTCAGTGTATGTATAGGTGTCAGTGTGTGTATGTCAGTGTATGTATAGATGTCATTGTGTGTATGTCAGTGTATATATAGGTGTCAGTTGGTGTATGTCAGTGTATGTATAGGTGTCAGTGTGTGTATGTCAGTGTATGTATAGGTGTCAGTGTGTGTATGTCAGTGTATGTATAGGTGTCAGTGTGTATATAGGTGTCAGTGTGTGTATAGGTGTCAGTGTATGTATAGGTGTCAGTGTGTGTATGTCAGTGTATGTATAGGTGTCAGTGTGTATGTCAGTGTATGTATAGGTGTCAGTGTGTATATAGGTGTCAGTGTGTGTATAGGTGTCAGTGTATGTATAGGTGTCAGTGTGTGTATGTCAGTGTATGTATAGGTGTCAGTGTGTATATAGGTGTCAGTGTGTGTATAGGTGTCAGTGTATGTATAGGTGTCAGTGTGTGTATGTCAGTGTATGTATAGGTGTCAGTTGGTGTATGTCAGTGTATGTATAGGTGTCAGTGTATGTATAGGTGTCAGTTGGTGTATGTCAGTGTATGTATAGGTGTCAGTTGGTGTATGTCAGTGTATGTATAGGTGTCAGTGTGTGTATGTCAGTGTATGTATAGGTGTCAGCGTGTGTATGTCAGTGTATGTATAGGTGTCCGTTGGTGTATGTCAGTGTATGTATAGGTGTCAGTGTGTGTATGTCAGTGTATGTATAGGTGTCAGTGTGTATGTCAGTGTATGTATAGGTGTCAGTGTGTATATAGGTGTCAGTGTGTGTATAGGTGTCAGTGTATGTATAGGTGTCAGTGTGTGTAGGTCAGTGTATGTATAGGTGTCAGTGTGTGTATGTCAGTGTATGTATAGATGTCAGTGTGTGTATGTCAGTGTATGTGTAGGTGTCAGTGTGTGTATGTCAGTGTATGTATAGGTGTCAGTGTGTCTATGTCAGTGTATGTATAGGTGTCAGTGTGTGTATGTCAGTGTATGTATAGGTGTCAGTGTGTGTATGTCAGTGTATGTATAGGTGTCAGTGTATGTATAGATGTCATTGTGTGTATGTCAGTGTATGTATAGGTGTCAGCGTGTGTATGTCAGTGTATGTATAGGTGTCAGTGTGTGTATGTCAGTGTATGTATAGGTGTCAGTTGGTGTATGTCAGTGTATGTATAGGTGTCAGTTGGTGTATGTCAGTGTATGTATAGATGTCAGTGTGTCTATGTCAGTGTATGTATAGGTGTCAGTGTGTCTATGTCAGTGTATGTATAGGTGTTAGTGTGTCTATGTCAGTGTATGTATAGGTGTCAGTGTGTGTATGTCAGTGTATGTATAGATGTCAGTGTGTCTATGTCAGTGTATGTATAGGTGTCAGTGTGTGTATGTCAGTGTATGTATATGTGTCAGCGTGTGTATGTCAGTGTATGTATAGGTGTCAGTTGGTGTATGTCAGTGTATGTATAGGTGTCAGTGTGTGTATGTCAGTGTATGTATAGATGTCAGTGTGTGTATGTCAGTGTATGTATAGGTGTCAGTTGGTGTATGTCAGTGTATGTATAGGTGTCAGTGTGTATGTCAGTGTATGTATAGATGTCAGTGTGTGTATGTCAGTGTATGTATAGGTGTCAGTTGGTGTATGTCAGTGTATGTATAGGTGTCAGTTGGTGTATGTCAGTGTATGTATAGGTGTCAGTTGGTGTATGTCAGTGTATGTATAGGTGTCAGTGTGTGTATGTCAGTGTATGTATAGGTGTCAGTTGGTGTATGTCAGTGTATGTATAGGTGTCAGTGTGTGTATGTCAGTGTATGTATAGGTGTCAGTTGGTGTATGTCAGTGTATGTATAGGTGTCAGTTGGTGTATGTCAGTGTATGTATAGATGTCAGTGTGTCTATGTCAGTGTATGTATAGGTGTCAGTGTGTCTATGTCAGTGTATGTATAGGTGTTAGTGTGTCTATGTCAGTGTATGTATAGGTGTCAGTGTGTGTATGTCAGTGTATGTATAGATGTCAGTGTGTCTATGTCAGTGTATGTATAGGTGTCAGTGTGTGTATGTCAGTGTATGTATAGGTGTTAGCGTGTGTATGTCAGTGTATGTATAGGTGTCAGTTGGTGTATGTCAGTGTATGTATAGGTGTCAGTTGGTGTATGTCAGTGTATGTATAGATGTCAGTGTGTCTATGTCAGTGTATGTATAGGTGTCAGTGTGTCTATGTCAGTGTATGTATAGGTGTTAGTGTGTCTATGTCAGTGTATGTATAGGTGTCAGTGTGTGTATGTCAGTGTATGTATAGATGTCAGTGTGTCTATGTCAGTGTATGTATAGGTGTCAGTGTGTGTATGTCAGTGTATGTATATGTGTCAGCGTGTGTATGTCAGTGTATGTATAGGTGTCAGTTGGTGTATGTCAGTGTATGTATAGGTGTCAGTGTGTGTATGTCAGTGTATGTATAGATGTCAGTGTGTGTATGTCAGTGTATGTATAGGTGTCAGTTGGTGTATGTCAGTGTATGTATAGGTGTCAGTGTGTATGTCAGTGTATGTATAGATGTCAGTGTGTGTATGTCAGTGTATGTATAGGTGTCAGTTGGTGTATGTCAGTGTATGTATAGGTGTCAGTTGGTGTATGTCAGTGTATGTATAGGTGTCAGTTGGTGTATGTCAGTGTATGTATAGGTGTCAGTGTGTGTATGTCAGTGTATGTATAGGTGTCAGTTGGTGTATGTCAGTGTATGTATAGGTGTCAGTGTGTGTATGTCAGTGTATGTATAGGTGTCAGTTGGTGTATGTCAGTGTATGTATAGGTGTCAGTTGGTGTATGTCAGTGTATGTATAGATGTCAGTGTGTCTATGTCAGTGTATGTATAGGTGTCAGTGTGTCTATGTCAGTGTATGTATAGGTGTTAGTGTGTCTATGTCAGTGTATGTATAGGTGTCAGTGTGTGTATGTCAGTGTATGTATAGATGTCAGTGTGTCTATGTCAGTGTATGTATAGGTGTCAGTGTGTGTATGTCAGTGTATGTATAGGTGTTAGCGTGTGTATGTCAGTGTATGTATAGGTGTCAGTGTGTGTATGTCAGTGTATGTATATGTGTCAGCGTGTGTATGTCAGTGTATGTATAGGTGTCAGTTGGTGTATGTCAGTGTATGTATAGGTGTCAGTGTGTGTATGTCAGTGTATGTATAGGTGTCAGTATGTGTATGTCAGTGTATGTATAGGTATCAGTGTGTGGATGTCAGTGTATGTATAGGTGTCAGTGTATGTATAGGTGTCAGTGTATGAATAGGTGTCAGTGTGTGTATGTCAGTGTATGTATAGGTGTCAGTGTGTGTATGTCAGTGTATGTATAGGTGTCAGTGTATGTATAGGTGTCAGTGTATGTACAGGTGTCAGTGTGTGTATGTCAGTGTATGTATAGGTGTCAGTGTGTGTATAGGTGTCAGTGTGTGTATGTCAGTGTATGTATAGGTGTCAGTGTGTGTATGTCAGTGTATGTACAGGTGTCAGTGTGTGTATAGGTGTCAGTGTGTGTATGTCAGTGTTTGTATAGGTGTCAGTGTGTGATTGTCAGTGTATGTATAGGTGTCAGTGTGTGTTTGTCAGTGTATGTATAGGTGTCAGTGTGTGTATGTCAGTGTATGTATAGGTGTCAGCGTGTGTATGTCAGTGTATGTATAGGTGTCAGTTGGTGTATGTCAGTGTATGTATAGGTGTCAGTGTGTGTATGTCAGTGTATGTATAGGTGTCAGTATGTGTATGTCAGTGTATGTATAGGTATCAGTGTGTGGATGTCAGTGTATGTATAGGTGTCAGTGTATGAATAGGTGTCAGTGTGTGTATGTCAGTGTATGTATAGGTGTCAGTGTGTGTATGTCAGTGTATGTATAGGTGTCAGTGTATGTATAGGTGTCAGTGTATGTACAGGTGTCAGTGTGTGTATGTCAGTGTATGTATAGGTGTCAGTGTGTGTATAGGTGTCAGTGTGTGTATGTCAGTGTATGTATAGGTGTCAGTGTGTGTATGTCAGTGTATGTACAGGTGTCAGTGTGTGTATAGGTGTCAGTGTGTGTATGTCAGTGTTTGTATAGGTGTCAGTGTGTGTGTATGTCAGTGTATGTATAGGTGTCAGTGTGTGTTTGTCAGTGTATGTATAGGTGTCAGTGTGTGTATGTCAGTGTATGTATAGGTGTCAGTGTGTGTATGTCAGTGTATGTATAGGTGTCAGTGTGTATGTCAGTGTATGTATAGGTGTCAGTGTGTATATAGGTGTCAGTGTGTGTATAGGTGTCAGTGTATGTATAGGTGTCAGTGTGTGTAGGTCAGTGTATGTATAGGTGTCAGTGTGTGTATGTCAGTGTATGTATAGATGTCAGTGTGTGTATGTCAGTGTATGTGTAGGTGTCAGTGTGTGTATGTCAGTGTATGTATAGGTGTCAGTGTGTCTATGTCAGTGTATGTATAGGTGTCAGTGTGTGTATGTCAGTGTATGTATAGGTGTCAGTGTATGTATAGATGTCATTGTGTGTATGTCAGTGTATGTATAGGTGTCAGCGTGTGTATGTCAGTGTATGTATAGGTGTCAGTGTGTGTATGTCAGTGTATGTATAGGTGTCAGTGTGTGTATGTCAGTGTATGTATAGGTGTCAGTGTGTGTATGTCAGTGTATGTATAGGTGTCAGTGTATGTATAGATGTCATTGTGTGTATGTCAGTGTATGTATAGGTGTCAGTGTGTGTATGTCAGTGTATGTATAGGTGTCAGTGTGTGTATGTCAGTGTATGTATAGGTGTCAGTGTGTGTTTGTCAGTGTATGTATAGGTGTCAGTGTGTGTATGTCAGTGTATGTATAGGTGTCAGTGTGTGTATGTCAGTGTATGTATAGGTGTCAGTGTATGTATAGGTGTCAGTGTGTGTATGAAAAAAATCAGAAAGAAAGAAAATCTACGGGAAGTTGAAGGATAGGAAGCCATAAGATGAACAAGAAAAAGGACTTCTGCCACCCACTCAAGGGGGTTTCAGGTGGCGCCAGAGCCTAGACCACCTGATAGCATCCATCCTCTTTCTGTCCATATCCATCATCCTCTTAACCTCGTACAGGATATTTCCCACCACCTCCTCACAGGGGAGGACCTTTGCTCTGAGGGAAACCTGACACCGTGCATTCCATGTGTGAAACCTAACTACTAAACTAACTATAAAAATTGTGGTTAAATCAAACCTTCTATACCCTTTGAACGCCCCATAAGCCCACTCAGGGTAACTAATCCCCGAAAGGCACGGGATGCATAAGGCCCTTGATACCGCTCTGTAAACCTTTATATTGAAGGGACACTCAAGGAGGAAGTGGTCCATTGTCTCCTCCTCCCCTAGACATTCCTCACGTGGGCAGCCACGATCATCGGCACTTCGACACTTGAGGTTACCCCGCACATAAAGCCTCCCTTGGAAGGAAAGCCAGGCAATATCTCTGAACTTCAGTGGGATCCTTTGAGAATTAATCAAAGCCAACCCATCTGAGCAGACACTGCCTGGGCAGTCCCTTAACGACAGCGGAACATAAAAGTGAGTCTGCAAAATTCTTCTCTCCAACTCCCTTCTAGAGAAGTTTTTGACTTCACCCACCTCCAGCCCCCAAAGCCTCATCATCTTCAAGCACAATATAACGTAGATCGGGAGGTAGCCATGCCGGACTCGAAGGGTTTTTACTTGTCCACCATCCATCCATAACCTGAGGAAGGGAAACACCCAGGCCCTAAAACTCTCTACCCATCGAGGGGGAGTTTTTAGAAACAAACTCCCTAGGTTCATTTTTAAAAAAAGTTGTAGCAAAAAACACCACAGGGTTGACCATACTCAGCCCACCCTGTTCCCTTGATCTGTAGGTGATCCCTCTCTTGACCAGATTCATTCTATTCCCCCATAACAACAGGAAGAATAAAGAATTCATCTTGGTCCACAAAGACTGTGGCAAGAAGCACACATAACTGACATACAGAAAAAGCGGAATCAGATAGGTTTTGCATAAGTCAACCCTCTCCCTGAGAGAAAGTTGCCACCTTCTCCAGGACTGCACCTTCCTGGTAGCATCTTCCAGCCTCCTATCCCAATTTTGAGTGGCATAATCACCACGGCCAAATTTGATACCTAGAATTTTTATCTCTGGGCTGGCCCGAGGGAGGCTATCCGGAAGGGCAAACTCATCACCTTCCTCCCCCATCCAGAAAGCTTCACACTTATCCTGATTGACTCTGGAGCATGAAGCCTCAGAATACTCACAGATAAGATGTTCCATGCCACGTGCCTCTGCCACAGATGACAGGACCACAGTAACATCGTCTGCGTAGGCCACCACCCTCAGCGGCAACCCAGGGCCCAGCTGCACCCCTGCCACAGCACCGCTCTCAATCCTCCGCACAAAAGGATCAATTGCAAATACATATAGAAGGGGGCTCAGAGGACACCCCTGACGGACACCCGAGTCGACCGCAAAAGCAGGGCCTACCCAGCCATTAACAAGTGGGAAGCTCTCGGCCTGATTATAAATGACACGTAGCCAATCTACCACCCTCACTGGAAGACCATACCTCTCCAGCACAGCCCACAGGTACTGATGATTAACTCTGTCAAAAGCCTTGGACTGATCCAATGCCAGCAAATACTTACCCCACTTTTCAGCATGACATCGCTCCACAGCCTCCCGGATGCCAAGGACAGCACTAAAGGTGCTTCGGCCTTTCACGGTGCAATGCTGAGACGGAGAAAGTAACAGCCCGGAAACTTCCATCAGCCGATTAAAGAGTACCTTTGCCAGAATCTTTCTGTCTGTATTGAGAAGAGCGATGGGGCGCCAGTTCTCAATACGGACCGGGTCCTTACCTTTAGACAATAATATGAGAGCAGAGGATCTCATAGAGGGAGGGAGTGATCCCTTACCCAGGCTTTCATTAAATACCTCCATGAGATGAGGAGCCAAGATGTCTGAGAAGGCTTTGAAGAACTCAGATGTTAACCCATCTGGGCCTGGAGACTTTTTTATAGACAAACCGTCTATGGCTTTCTTGACTTCCTCCACTGTCACATCACTCCCCAAAGAGTCAAAAGAAGGATCAAGTTCCTCAAGCCTAGGTGTTTCCCTCAAAAACCGATCCATCCTCTCTCTGATGAGTGGCTGCTCAGACAAAAGGTTGGAGTAATAGGACCTGATGACTCCCAAAATACCCTCCCTATCTTCATGAAGAGTACCCTGGTCATCAAACAGGCCCCGCACCTCCCTCAAATCAACTGATTTTCTGCAACTCTGGTAGGGATCAGGCGAGTGGTACTTCCCATAATCCCTCTCCAGAATCAAAGAAGTCAGACGATCATACTGATATTCCTTCATCTGAGCCTTCACCCGGGAGATTTCCCCACTTTCTCCACGCTCAGAGATCAAGAAATCCAGTTTCTTTCTCAAGCTCTGGTAGATACATCTTTTTGTCAAGTTTTTCCTGGCTACCAGCCGTTGAAAAAACCTTCGAGTCCTCTTTTTACACTCCTCCCACCACTCAGATCTACTCCAGCCAGCCTCCAGAAGTGTCTCTTGCAGTTGAAGAAAGTCTCTAAAGGACTGTCTGACTCCCTCCTCCTTCAGGAGCTCGGAATTCAAACGCCAAAGGCCCCGCCGTTTCTGAGGGGTTTCTGAGACGTTCAAAGTAACACACAGAAAAACGTGATCGGAGAACTCTACTGGCTTTGCCTCAGGAGGCAAAGTTTTCGAGGACTCCTTAACAAAAAACCTATCTATCCTAGACCTACGACTACTACAATGATAGGTGAAACCCGTGAGGTCTGGGAAATGGCGAACGTGCACATCCACCAGACCAGCCTCTCTAACCATGCTAACTAGAAAATTGGAATCATAGCCCAGGGTTGCCCGTGTGCCTCCTCTGTCTTTTGGCCTAATGACGGTGTTAAAATCACCTCCAAAGACAATCTGCCGGGCCGTAAAAAGAAACGGTTTTATCTCCCCGAAAAGAAATTTCCTGTCCCAGGCTGATTGGGGCCCATAAATGTTTATTAGTCTCAGGTCATGTCCTCTCAGGGTGACATCTAAAACCATGCACCTACCTACCTGTAATTCTATAATCCTGTGCACGTTTACCATATCAGTAAAAAGCACTGCCAACCCACTGTACGTCTCGGCCGCAAGAGACCAGAAAGATGGCCCCTGCTTCCACTGAGACTTGGCCCAATGGAGTGTGGCCAAGTCACCTACTCTGGTCTCCTGCAAAAATAAAAAGTCAACATCAACCGTGTTGAAAAAATCGAAGGCCAAGAAACGAGCACGTTCAGAAAACACGGAAGCCACATTAATGGTGGCACATCGTATAGGTTGGGGATCCATGTTTCTTGGATTATAGAGGTAGGACCCCATTCACTTTTTCTTTGCTTGCCTTTCAGAGTCCTCATCTGAGGACCCTACCCTTTTACATGTGATCCCAAAGGGGAGAGCATCCTCATTAGACAAAACAATTTCCTCCACCTCCCCTTCCTCCACCCCACACACACCACTAACATCTGAGACTGTAGCCTCGCCAAGCAGACCCTTAGGCCTCTCTTCAACAACACCCTCCCTAACATCACACCCTTCCCCATTTGTCACCATGTCCGGGGGAGGATCCGGATCAGTGGTTTTTGGGGCAACAACACACGAACCACCCCCAGGATCATCACCACCAGGGGACTCTAGAGGAGAATAGGAAGGAGAGGTAGGGCCTCTCAACTCAAGGTCAGGAGTCTCCTCCACCACCATCTCATCTCGTGGAGATTGAGGGGCCTTCCCCTCAGAATTCTGCACTACCTCAACCTCATTTAATAGAGATCCTAAGGCCTGACTCAATTCTATCCCTGCAGGATCCCACTCTAGGTCCCCCTGGGAACCATCCAGGTGTCTGGTTTTGGCTTGGGCTTTACCATGCCTCTCCCCTTTCTCTTTAGTAACTGCCACCTTACTAACAGACAGTTTAGAAGGCTGTTCTGACTTTTTACACTTGGGAGTATTTGGGACAAACACCAGTTCTTTTCCCCCAATCATAACTACCTCCCCCTCATCCATATCATCAGAGGAGGACAAAATGTCAAATTTGTTAGCACATACAATGTCTACCCCCTTCTTTTTCAACCTCTTTCTCCTGCCCTTATTAACTGTCTGAAAGGATGCCTCCCCCTCCTCCACCTGGACTTCCCCTCTTCCACCAACTTCTAGCTGTCTCAACATCTCCTGATGCTGTAAAACTTCCACCATGCTATTGTCACGGTGGGGACTGATTTCCAATGCCTCCCCAACGACAGCCATGTCATGATTATGTGATGCCTTAGGGCACCGACTATAGGGATGGCCATCCGCTCCGCAAAGATTGCATTTGACCTTATTGCATTCACAGGACCCGTGGCCTGTCTGGCCACACAGAGCACATTTTACAACTGTGCAATCATTACTAAAATGGCGAAAATCACCACACTTGTGACATGTTCTGGGCTGCCCAGGGTAGAAGCACTGAAGCCGATCACGGCCAATATAAGCAGCAGATGGAATGTGCTTTGTCTCAGCCCCTACCTGGTGCAACCTTACAAAAGCTGAATAGGCTCCACCCCAGACACCCTTAGTATAATCAAACTTCTCAAGCGGGGACAATACTGTGCAGGACCTGGATAACCAATACACAATATCCGAGGGAGGCAGCGACTCATTGCGCACCAGAACTGTAACTTTTACCCTATCCTGCCTTGTGATAGTGTTGGTATTAAAATGGCAGTAAGGCTCTTTGGTCTTATTTTTCTCCCATTGGGAGCCAAATGCTTGTAAGCCATTCAGAGAGAGAAAGCTAAGATCAAAGTCAGGAGTTCTCACTGGATGAATGCACGCAAAAAGGTCTGCGGCCTTAAAACCCAGCGAGAACACCATATCCAGGAACTCTGACTTTGAAGGAGCCTCTCCCCCCCCCCCCACCCATCTAAACTGGACCACATTACGCCTTTTGATAGGTTGACCACCACTTACCCCAGGCTGAGGACCAGTATTAGCCCGACCAGCAGAAGTCAAAGCTCCGGCATATGAGCCTGATCCCGGTCTAACTATCACAGGAGGAATTTCAGGGAGATACTTGGGTGCCTGAACATTTATATTTTTACTGACCCCTGCACCAGCATCACCAGCCAACCTAGCTTGGTTTGCCTGAATCAAATTTACAGCCGCTATAGCCCTCACAGGCATATCCATATCCCCATAAACTGTTTCCACCAGTGCAGTCTCTTCAGGGGTTAAACTGTTTTTATTAACTGCTGGCAGTCCTTGGGCTAATCTCTGTCCAGTCTTTACTATGGTTTCAGACCTCGGGATTCCCACTGATGCCATCAGTGATGTCACTTGTGATGCTTCTTTGGCCCCGCCTCCTTCAGTCACCACAGCGACTAAGCTGGAGCCAACCACCACAGGCTTACAGGGAAAGCCAGCCTCAGCATCTACCATTACCACGGCCCGCGCCGCCCCTATATCCGCAGCTTTGGAGACAGGTGCCGAGGGGGCAAGTCCACCGAATGCAGCAGCAGTTACCAGAGCTCCAGCACCCGCCGTCACCCCGGCAACCACCATGCCCCCTGCACTGCCACCACCCAGCACCCTCTCTGGGAGAGACGCCTCCCCCTCATGGAACGCACAGGATGTTGCCATCTTAAGGTTCTTCTCTGTATTCACTGCAATCTTAGAAGCTTCACCTCCATCCCGGCTCACAACGGCTGCCACTCCTGCTGTCTGGCCGCATACCTCCATCTCTTCCATGTGATCCTTGTGCCCACATGTCACTGCAGAACCCGCTGGGACCAGGCTACCATCATTTGCACAGCCGCCATTTTGTCCAGGACCAGATTTTAAAAGTTCCTGTTTTTCCTGCAAGGCCTGAGCCTGCAACATCATAACTCTCTTTTTCACTGCAGCCAAATTGTCAGCAAGCTCCAACAGCTCATCTTGCAGGGCAGCTTTTTCCCAAGTTTTGCAAGAGTTACGTTTTTTCCTTTTAAAAGTAATGCGGCATATATACGATTTTGATCCATTCTCAACTGCTCTAGATCATACTTACCGACATTCTGGCTGCTCTCTGCGGGAGAGAGCAGCCAGGTCGGTCAACAGGCGGGCCGGGAGCACTCCTCTCGAATGGAGGGGGTGGGCTGGAGGCGGTACGGGGGAGGAGCAAGGGCGGGGGCGTGGTTACGACACTGACTCCTTTAAGCCACGCCCCCGCTCTGTAATGCCGCGATCACCGGCATTACAATGCAGGGGGCGTGGCTATGATGACGCGATTCAGCAAGAATCGCGTCATCGTATGTTCGGACCGCCCACTTTACACACAAAGTGGGCGGACGGGCAGGGGGGACCCCGTCAAATCGGGAGACTTGCCTGCTCTTCCGGGGGGCCGGGAGGGTCACCCGATTTTCGGGAGCCTCCCGGCCATTCCGGGAGAGTAGGCAAGTATGCTCTAGATCCATGTTCTTATACTCATCAGTGGAAGATGAAGAATCCTCTAGGCTGCTGTAAGAAACTTGGGCATTTTCAGCATTGACCCCTGCCTCACCACAGGTAAGCTTACTTGCCTTTTCACCTCCCTGAGTTACTTCACCCAGAGAGCCGGCAACCTGTGGTTTTGGGGTCTCCAGTTGGGGATCCTGTTCCATCACAGGGTCCACAGTCACTGGAACAGCTGCACTGTCCAAATCTTTCTGAACCGAGGCTTCCACTGCACTCAGCAGGCCAGAATTTCCAGGGCCTCCACCAGGCCTTGCAGCCTGGGACTCTCCTTCATCCTCTTCCCCAGGAGGATCCATCCTCCCCTGGGAAGCTCCCAGGGAAACACTGCAGGCTTTTAAAAAGAACCAGGGCCTAGGAGCTTTTCTGTGCACATCCACACACTGATGTGGGAGTACATGAAGTCACAGTGCGGGAGTACATGAAGTCACAGTGCGGGAGTACATGAAGTCACAGTGCGGGAGTACATGAAGTCACAGTGTGGGAGTACATGAAGTCACAGTGCGGAAGTACATGAAGTCACAGTGCGGGAGTACATGAAGTCACAGTGCGGGAGTACATGAAGTCACAGTGCGGGAGTACATGAAGTCACAGTGCGGGAGTACATGAAGTCACAGTGCGGGAGTACATGAAGTCACAGTGCGGGAGTACATGAAGTCACAGTGCGGGAGTACATGAAGTCACAGTGCGGGAGTACATGAAGTCACAGTGCGGGAGTACATGAAGTCACAGTGTGGGAGTACATGAAGTCACAGTGTGCGAGTACATGAAGTCACAGTGTGAGAGTACATGAAGTCACAGTGTGGGAGTACATGAAGTCACAGTGTGGGAGTACATGAAGTCACAGTGTGGGAGTACATGAAGTCACAGTGTGGGAGTACATGAAGTCACAGTGTGGGAGTACATGAAGTCACAGTCTGCGAGTACATGAAGTCACAGTGTGGGAGTACATGAAGTCACAGTGTGAGAGTACATGAAGTCACAGTGTGGGAGTACATGAAGTCACAGTGTGGGAGTACATGAAGTCACAGTGTGGGAGTACATGAAGTCACAGTGTGGGAGTACATGAAGTCACAGTCTGCGAGTACATGAAGTCACAGTGTGAGAGTACATGAAGTCACAGTGTGGGAGTACATGAAGTCACAGTGTGGGAGTACATGAAGTCACAGTGTGAGAGTACATGAAGTCACAGTGTGGGAGTACATGAAGTCACAGTGTGGGAGTACATGAAATCACAGTGTGGGAGTACATGAAGTCACAGTGTGGGAGTAAATGAAGTCACAGTGTGGGAGTAAATGAAGTCACAGTGTGGGAGTACATGAAGTCACAGTCTGGGAGTACATGAAGTCACAGTGTGGGAGTACATGAAGTCACAGTGTGGGAGTACATGAAGTCACAGTGTGCGAGTACATGAAGTCACAGTGTGGGAGTACATGAAGTCACAGTGTGGGAGTACATGAAGTCACAGTGTGGGAGTACATGAAGTCACAGTGTGGGAGTACATGAAGTCACAGTCTGCGAGTACATGAAGTCACAGTCTGCGAGTACATGAAGTCACAGTGAGGGAGTAAATTAAGTCACAGTGTGGGAGTACATGAAGTCACAGTGTGGGAGTACATGAAGTCACAGTGTGGGAGTACATGAAGTCACAGTGCGGGAGTACATGAAGTCACAGTGCGGGAGTACATGAAGTCACAGTGTGAAGTCACAGTGTGGGAGTACATGAAGTCACAGTGTGGGAGTACATGAAGTCACAGTGTGGGAGTACATGAAGTCACAGTGTGGGAGTACATGAAGTCACAGTGTGGGAGTACATGAAGTCACAGTGTGGGAGTACATGAAGTCACAGTGTGGGAGTACATGAAGTCACAGTGTGGGAGTACATGAAGTCACAGTGTGGGAGTACATGAAGTCACAGTGTGGGAGTACATGAAATCACAGTGTGGGAGTACATGAAGTCACAGTGTGGGAATACATGAAGTCACAGTGTGCGAGTACATGAAGTCACAGTCTGCGAGTACATGAAGTCACAGTGTAATGGTACATGAAGTCACAGTGTGGGAGTACATGAAGTCACAGTGTGGGAGTACATGAAGTCACAGTGTGGGAGTACATGAAGTCACAGTGTGGGAGTACATGAAGTCACAGTGTGCGAGTACATGAAGTCACAGTCTACGAGTACATGAAGTCACAGTGTAATGGTACATGAAGTCACAGTGTGGGAGTACATGAAGTCACAGTGTGGGAGTACATGAAGTCACAGTGTGGGAGTACATGAAGTCACAGTGTGGGAGTAGATGAAGTCACAGTGTGGGAGTACATGAAGTCACAGTGTGGGAGTACATGAAGTCACAGTGTGGGAGTAGATGAAGTCACAGTGTGGGAGTACATGAAGTCACAGAGTGGGAGTAGATGAAGTCACAGTGTGGGAGTACATGAAGTCACAGTCTGGGAGTACATGAAGTCACAGTGTGCGAGTACATGAAGTCACAGTGTGGGAGTACATGAAGTCACAGTGTGCGAGTACATGAAGTCACAGTGTGGGAGTACATGAAGTCACAGTGTGGGAGTACATGAAATCACAGTGTGGGAGTACATGAAGTCACAGTGTGGGAGTACATGAAGTCACAGTGTGGGAGTACATGAAGTCACAGTGTGCGAGTACATGAAGTCACAGTGTGGGAGTACATGTAGTCACAGTGTGGGAGTACATGAAGTCACAGTGTGGGAGTACATGTAGTCACAGTGTGGGAGTACATGTAGTCACAGTGTGGGAGTACATGAAGTCACAGTGTGGGAGTACATGAAGTCACAGTGTGGGAGTACATGAAGTCACAGTGTGGGAGTACATGAAGTCACAGTGTGGGAGTACATGAAGTCACAGTGTGGGAGTACATGAAGTCACAGTGTGGGAGTACATGAAGTCACAGTGTGGGAGTACATGAAGTCACAGTGTGGGAGTACATGAAGTCACAGTGTGGGAGTACATGAAGTCACAGTGTGGGAGTTCATGAAGTCACAGTGTGGGAGTACATGAAGTCACAGTGTGGGAGTACATGAAGTCACAGTGTGGGAGTACATGAAGTCACAGTGTGGGAGTACATGAAGTCACAGTGTGGGAGTACATGAAGTCACAGTGTGGGAGTACATGAAGTCACAGTGTGGGAGTACATGAAGTCACAGTGTGGGAGTACATGAAGTCACAGTGTGGGAGTACATGAAATCACAGTGTGGGAGTACATGAAGTCACAGTGTGGGAATACATGAAGTCACAGTGTGCGAGTACATGAAATCACAGTCTGCGAGTACATGAAGTCACAGTGTAATGGTACATGAAGTCACAGTGTGGGAGTACATGAAGTCACAGTGTGGGAGTACATGAAGTCACAGTGTGGGAGTACATGAAGTCACAGTGTGGGAGTACATGAAGTCACAGTGTGCGAGTACATGAAGTCACAGTCTGCGAGTACATGAAGTCACAGTGTAATGGTACATGAAGTCACAGTGTGGGAGTACATGAAGTCACAGTGTGGGAGTACATGAAGTCACAGTGTGGGAGTACATGAAGTCACAGTGTGGGAGTACATGAAGTCACAGTGTGGGAGTACATGAAGTCACAGTGTGGGAGTACATGAAGTCACAGTGTGGGAGTACATGAAGTCACAGTGTGGGAGTACATGAAGTCACAGTGTGGGAGTAGATGAAGTCACAGTGTGGGAGTACATGAAGTCACAGTGTGGGAGTACATGAAGTCACAGTGTGGGAGTAGATGAAGTCACAGTGTGGGAGTACATGAAGTCACAGAGTGGGAGTAGATGAAGTCAGTGTGGGAGTACATGAAGTCACAGTCTGGGAGTACATGAAGTCACAGTGTGCGAGTACATGAAGTCACAGTGTGGGAGTACATGAAGTCACAGTGTGCGAGTACATGAAGTCACAGTGTGGGAGTACATGAAGTCACAGTGTGGGAGTACATGAAATCACAGTGCGGGAGTACATGAAGTTACAGTGTGGGAGTACATGAAGTCACAGTGTGGGAGTACATGTAGTCACAGTGCGGGAGTACTAGAAGTTACAGTGTGGGAGTACATGAAGTCACAGTGTGGGAGTACACGAAGTCACAGTGTGCGAGTACATGAAGTCACAGTGTGGGAGTACATGAAGTCACAGTGCGGGAGTACATGAAGTCACCGTCTGGGAGTACATGAAGTCACAGTGTGGGAGTACATCAAGTCACAGTGCGGGAGTACATGAAGTCACTGTCTGGGAGTACATGAAGTCACAGTGTGGGAGTACATGAAGTCACAGTGTGGGAGTACATGAAGTCACAGTGTGGGAGTACATGAAGTCACAGTGCGGGAGTACATGAAGTTACAGTGTGGGAGTACATGAAGTCACAGTGTGGGAGTACATGAAGTCACAGTGTGGGAGTACATGAAGTCACAGTGCGGGAGTACATGAAGTCACAGTGTGGGAGTACATGAAGTCACAGTGTGCGAGTACATGAAGAAACAGTGCGAGAGTACATGAAGTCACAGTGCGGGAGTACATGAAGTCACAGTGTGGGAGTACATGAAGTCACAGTGTGGGAGTACATGAAGTCACAGTGTGGGAGTACATGAAGTCACAGTGTGTGAGTACATAAAGTCACAGTGTGAGAGTCCATGAAGTCACAGTCTGCGAGTACATGAAGTCACAGTGTGGGAGTACATGAAGTCACAGTGTGGGAGTACATGAAGTCACAGTGTGGGAGTACATGAAGTCACAGTGTGGGAGTACATGAAGTCACAGTGTGGGAGTACATGAAGTCACAGTGTGGGAGTACATGAAGTCACAGTGTGGGAGTACATGAAGTCACAGTGTGCGAGTACATGAAGTCACAGTGTGCGAGTACGTGAAGTCACAGTGTGGGAGTACATGATGTCACAGTGTGATGGTACATGAAGTCACAGTGTGGGAGTACATGAAGTCACAGTGTGGGAGTACATGAAGTCACAGTGTGGGAGTACATGAAGTCACAGTGTGGGAGTACATGAAGTCACAGTGCGGGAGTACATGAAGTCACAGTGTGGGAGTACATGAAGTCACAGTGCGGGAGTACATGAAGTCACAGTCTGCGAGTACATGAAGTCACAGTGTGGGAGTACATGAAGTCACAGTGTGGGAGTACATGAAGTCACAGTGTGGGAGTACATGAAGTCACAGTGTGGGAGTACATGAAGTCACAGTCTGCGAGTACATGAAGTCACAGTCTGGGAGTACATGAAGTCACTGTCTTGGAGTACATGAAGTCACAGTGTGCGAGTACATGAAGTCACAGTGTGGGAGTACATGAAGTCACAGTGTGGGAGTACATGAAGTCACAGTGTGGGAGTACATGAAGTCACAGTGTGGGAGTACATGAAGTCACAGTGTGGGAGTACATGAAGTCACAGTGTGGGAGTACATGAAGTCACAGTGCAGGAGTACATGAAGTTACAGTGCGGGAGTACATGAAGTCACAGTGTGGGAGTACATGAAGTCACAGTGTGCGAGTACATGAAGTCACAGTGTGGGAGTACATGAAGTCACAGTGCGGGAGTACATGAAGTCACTGTCTGGGAGTACATGAAGTCACAGTGTGGGAGTACATGAAGTCACAGTGCGGGATTACATGAAGTCACTGTCTGGGAGTACATGAAGTCACAGTGTGGGAGTACATGAAGTCACAGTGTGGGAGTACATGAAGTCACAGTGTGGGAGTACATGAAGTCACAGTGTGGGAGTACATGAAGTCACAGTGCGGGAGTACATGAAGTCACAGTGTGCGAGTACATGAAGTCACAGTGTGGGAGTACATGAAGTCACAGTGTGGGAGTACATGAAGTCACAGTGCGGGAGTACATGAAGTCACAGTGTGGGAGTACATGAAGTCACAGTCTGCGAGTACATGAAGTCACAGTGTGAGAGTACATGAAGTCACAGTGTGGGAGTACATGAAGTCACAGTGTGGGAGTACATGAAGTCACAGTGTGGGAGTACATGAAGTCACAATGTGGGAGTACATGAAGTCACAGTGTGGGAGTACATGAAGTAACATTGTGCGAGTACATGAAGTCACAGTGCGGGAGTACATGAAGTCAAAGTGTGGGAGTACATGAAGTCACAGTGTGGGAGTACATGAAGTCACAGTGTGGGAGTACATGAAGTCACAGTGTGAGAGTACATAAAGTCACAGTGTGGGAGTACATAAAGTCACAGTGTGGGAGTACATAAAGTCACAGTGCGGGAGTACATGAAGTCACAGTGCGGGAGTACATGAAGTCACAGTGTGTACATGAAGTCACAGTGTGGGAGTACATGAAGTCACAGTCTGCGAGTACATGAAGTCACAGTGTGGGAGTACATGAAGTCACAGTCTGCGAGTACATGAAGTCACAGTGTGGGAGTACATGAAGTCACAGTGTGGGAGTACATGAAGTCACAGTGCGGGAGTACATGAAGTCACAGTGTGGGAGTACATGAAGTCACAGTGTGGGAGTACATGAAGTCACAGTGTGGGAGTACATGAAGTCACAGTGTGGGAGTACATGAAGTCACAGTCTGCGAGTACATGAAGTCACAGTCTGCGAGTACATGAAGTCACAGTGTGGAAGTACATGAAGTCACAGTGTGGGAGTACATGAAGTCACAGTGTGGGAGTACATGAAGTCACAGTGTGGGAGTACATGAAGTCACAGTGTGGGAGTACATGAAGTCACAGTGCGGGAGCACATGAAGTCACAGTGTGGGAGTACATGAAGTCACAGTGCGGGAGTACATGAAGTCACAGTGTGCGAGTACATGAAGTCACATTGCGGGAGTACATGAAGTCACAGTGTGCGAGTACATGAAGTCACAGTGTGGGAGTACATGAAGTCACAGTGTGGGAGTACATGAAGTCACAGTGTGGGAGTACATGAAGTCACAGTGTGGGAGTACATGAAGTCACAGTGCGGGAGTACATGATGTCACAGTGTGGGAGTACATGAAGTCACAGTGTGCGAGTACATGAAGTCACAGTGTGGGAGTACATGAAGTCACAGTGTGGGAGTACATGAAGTCACAGTGTGGGAGTACATGAAGTCACAGTGCGGGAGCACATGAAGTCACAGTGTGGGAGTACATGAAGTCACAGTGTGCGAGTACATGAAGTCACATTGCGGGAGTACATGAAGTCACAGTGTGCGAGTACATGAAGTCACAGTGTGGGAGTACATGAAGTCACAGTGTGGGAGTACATGAAGTCACAGTGTGGGAGTACATGAAGTCACAGTGTGGGAGTACATGAAGTCACAGTGCGGGAGTACATGATGTCACAGTGTGGGAGTACATGAAGTCACAGTGTGGGAGTACATGAAGTCACAGTGTGCGAGTAGATGAAGTCACAGTGCGGGAGTAGATGAAGTCACAGTGTGGGAGTACATGAAGTCACAGTCTGTGAGTACGTGAAGTCACAGTGTGGGAGTACATGAAGTCACAGTGTGGGAGTACATGAAGTCACAGTGTGGGAGTACATGAAGTCACAGTGTGCGAGTACATGAAGTCACATTGTGGGAGTACATGAAGTCACAGTGTGGGAGTACGTGAAGTCACAGTGTGCGAGTACATGAAGTAACATTGTGCGAGTACATGAAGTCACAGTCAGCGAGTACATGAAGTCACAGTGTGGGAGTACATGAAGTCACAGTGTGGGAGTACATGAAGTCACAGTGTGGGAGTACATGAAGTCACAGTGTGGGAGTACATGAAGTCACAGTGTGGGAGTACATGAAGTCACAGTGTGGGAGTACATGAAGTCACAGTGCGGGAGTACATGAAGTTACAGTGTGGGAGTACATGAAGTCACAGTGTGGGAGTACATGAAGTCACAGTGTGCGAGTACATGAAGTCACAGTGTGGGAGTACATGAAGTCACAGTGCGGGAGTACATGAAGTCACTGTCTGGGAGTACATGAAGTCACAGTGTGGGTGTACATAAAGTCACAGTGCGGGAGTACATGAAGTCACTGTCTGGGAGTACATGAAGTCACAGTGTGGGAGTACATGAAGTCACAGTGAGGGAGTACATGAAGTCACAGTGTGGGAGTACATGAAGTCACAGTGTGGGAGTACATGAAGTCACAGTGTGGGAGTAGATGAAGTCACAGTGTGGGAGTATATGAAGTCACAGTGTGGGAGTATATGAAGTCACAGTGCGGGAGTACATGAAGTCACAGTGTTAGAGTACATGAAGTCACAGTGTGGGAGTACATGAAGTCACAGTGTGGGAGTACATGAAGTCACAGTGTGGGAGTACATGAAGTCACAGTGTGGGAGTACATGAAGTCACAGTGTGGGAGTACATGAAGTCACAGAGTGGGAGTAGATGAAGTCACAGTGTGGGAGTACATGAAGTCACAGTGTGGGAGTACATGAAGTCACAGTGTGGGAGTACATGAAGTCACAGTGTGGGAGTACATGAAATCACAGTGTGGGAGTACATGAAGTCACAGTGTGGGAGTACATGAAGTCACAGTGTGCGAGTACATGAAGTCACAGTCTACGAGTACATGAAGTCACAGTGTAATGGTACATGAAGTCACAGTGTGGGAGTACATGAAGTCACAGTGTGGGAGTACATGAAGTCACAGTGTGGGAGTACATGAAGTCACAGTGCGGGAGTACATGAAGTCACAGTGTACATGAAGTCACAGTGCGGGAGTACATGAAGTCACAGTGTGGGAGTACATGAAGTCACAGTGTGGGAGTACATGAAGTCACAGTGTGGGAGTACATGAAGTCACAGTGTGGGAGTACGAGAAGTCACAGTGTGGGAGTACATGAAGTCACAGTGTGGGAGTATGTGAAGTCACAATGTGGGAGTACATGAAGTCACAGTGTACATGAAGTCACAGTGCGGGAGTACATGAAGTCACAGTGTGGGAGTACATGAAGTCACAGTGTGGGAGTACATGAAGTCACAGTGTGGGAGTACATGAAGTCACAGTGCGGGAGTACATGAAGTCACAGTGTGGGAGTACATGAAGTCACAGTCTGCGAGTACATGAAGTCACAGTGTGAGAGTACATGAAGTCACAGTGTGGGAGTACATGAAGTCACAGTGTGGGAGTACATGAAGTCACAGTGTGGGAGTATATGAAGTCACAGTGTGGGAGTATATGAAGTCACAGTGTGGGAGTACATGAAGTCACAGTGAGGGAGTACATGAAGTCACAGTGTGGGAATAGATGAAGTCACAGTGTGGGAGTAGATGAAGTCACAGTGCGGGAGTACATGAAGTCACAGTGCAGGAGTACATGACAGTGTGGGAGTACGTGAAGTCACAGTGTGGGAGTACATGAAGTCACAGTGCGGGAGTACATGAAGTCACAGTGTGGAAGTACATGAAGTCACAGTGTGCGAGTACATGAAGTCACAGTGTGTGAGTACATGTAGTCACAGTGTGGGAGTACATGAAGTCACAGTGTGGGAGTACATGAAGTCACAGTGTGGGAGTACATGAAGTCACAGTGTGGGAGTACATGAAGTCACAGTGTGGGAGTAGATGAAGTCACAGTGTGAGAGTACATGAAGTCACAGTGTGGGATTACATGAAGTCACAGTGTGGGAGTACATGAAGTCACAGTGTGGGAGTACATGAAGTCACAGTGTGGGAGTACATGAAGTCACAGTGTGGGAGTACATGAAGTCACAGTGTGGGAGTACATGAAGTCACAGTGTGGGAGTAGATGAAGTCACAGTGTGGGAGTAGATGAAGTCACAGTGTGGGAGTACATGAAGTCACAGTGTGGGAGTAGATGAAGTCACAGTGTGGGAGTACATGAAGTCACAATGTGGGAGTACATGAAGTCACAGTGTGCGAGTACATGAAGTCACAGTGTGGGAGTACATGAAGCCACAGTGTGCGAGTACATGAAGTCACAGTGTGGGAGTACATGAAGTCACAGTGTGGGAGTACATGAAGTCACAGTGTGGGAGTACATGAAGTCACAGTGTGGGAGTACATGAAGTCACAGTGTGGGAGTACATGAAGTCACAGTGTGGTGGGAGTACATGAAGTCACAGTGTGGGAGTACATGAAGTCACAGTGTGGGAGTACATGAAGTCACAGTGTGGGAGTACATGAAGTCACCGTGTGGGAGTACATGAAGTCACAGTGTGGGAGTACATGAAGTTACAGTGTGGGAGTACATGAAGTCACAGTGTGGGAGTACATGAAGTCACAGTGTGGGAGTACATGAAGTCACAGTGTGGGAGTACATGAAGTCACAGTGTGGGAGTACATGAAGTCACAGTGTGGGAGTACATGAAGTCACAGTGTGGGAGTACATGAAGTCACAGTGTGGGAGTACATGAAGTCACAGTGTGCGAGTACATGAAGTCACAGTGTGGGAGTACATGAAGTCACAGTGTGGGAGTACATGAAGTCACAGTGTGGGAGTACATGAAGTCACAGTGTGAGAGTACATGAAGTCACAGTGCGGGAGTACATGAAGTCACAGTGCGGGAGTACATTAAGTTACAGTGTGGGAGTACATGAAGTCACAGTGTGGGAGTACATGAATTCACAGTGTGGGAGTACATGAATTCACAGTGTGGGAGTACATGAAGTCACAGTGCGGGAGTACATGAAGTCACAGTGCGGGAGTACATGAAGTCACAGTGCGGGAGTACATGAAGTCACAGTGTGGGAGTACATGAAGTCACAGTGTGGGAGTACATGAAGTCACAGTGTGGGAGTACATGAAGTCACAGTGTGGGAGTACATGAAGTCACAGTTTGGGAGTACGTGAAGTCACAGTGTGGGAGTACATGAAGTCACAGTGTGGGAGTACATGAAGTCACAATGTGGGAGTACATGAAGTCACAGTGTACATGAAGTCACAGTGCGGGAGTACATGAAGTCACAGTGCGGGAGTACATGAAGTCACAGTGTGGGAGTACATGAAGTCACAGTGTGGGAGTACATGAAGTCACAGTGTGGGAGTACGAGAAGTCACAGTGTGGGAGTACATGAAGTCACAGTGTGGGAGTACGTGAAGTCACAATGTGGGAGTACATGAAGTCACAGTGTACATGAAGTCACAGTGCGGGAGTACATGAAGTCACAGTGCAGGAGTACATGAAGTCACAGTGTGGGAGTACATGAAGTCACAGTGTGGGAGTACATGAAGTCACAGTGTGGGAGTACGAGAAGTCACAGTGTGGGAGTACATGAAGTCACAGTGTGGGAGTACGTGAAGTCACAATGTGGGAGTACATGAAGTCACAGTGTACATGAAGTCACAGTGCGGGAGTACATGAAGTCACAGTGCGGAAGTACATGAAGTCACAGTGTGGGAGTACATGAAGTCACAGTGTGGGAGTACATGAAGTCACAGTGCGGGAGTACATGAAGTCACAGTGTGGGAGTACATGAAGTCACAGTGTGGGAGTACGTGAAGTCACAGTGTGGGAGTACATGAAGTCACAGTGCGGGAGTACATGAAGTCACAGTGTGGAAGTACATGAAGTCACAGTGTGCGAGTACATGAAGTCACAGTATGTGAGTACATGTAGTCACAGTGTGGGAGTACATGAAGTCACAGTGTGGGAGTACATGACGTCACAGTGTGGGAGTACATGAAGTCACAGTGTGGGAGTACATGAAGTCACAGTGTGGGAGTACATGAAGTCACAGTGTGGGAGTACGTGAAGTCACAGTGTGGGAGTACATGAAGTCACAGTGTGGGAGTACATGAAGTCACAGTGTGCGAGTACATGAAGTCACAGTGTGGGAGTACATGAAGTCACAGTGTGGGAGTACATGAAGTCACAGTGTGGGAGTACATGAAGTCACAGTGTGAGAGTACATGAAGTCACAGTGCGGGAGTACATGAAGTCACAGTGCGGGAGTACATTAAGTTACAGTGTGGGAGTACATGAAGTCACAGTGTGGGAGTACATGAATTCACAGTGTGGGAGTACATGAATTCACAGTGTGGGAGTACATGAAGTCACAGTGCGGGAGTACATGAAGTCACAGTGCGGGAGTACATGAAGTCACAGTGCGGGAGTACATGAAGTCACAGTGTGGGAGTACATGAAGTCACAGTGTGGGAGTACATGAAGTCACAGTGTGGGAGTACATGAAGTCACAGTGTGGGAGTACATGAAGTCACAGTGCGGGAGTACATTAAGTTACAGTGTGGGAGTACATGAAGTCACAGTGTGGGAGTACATGAATTCACAGTGTGGGAGTACATGAATTCACAGTGTGGGAGTACATGAAGTCACAGTGCGGGAGTACATGAAGTCACAGTGCGGGAGTACATGAAGTCACAGTGCGGGAGTACATGAAGTCACAGTGTGGGAGTACATGAAGTCACAGTGTGGGAGTACATGAAGTCACAGTGTGGGAGTACATGAAGTCACAGTGTGGGAGTACATGAAGTCACAGTTTGGGAGTACGTGAAGTCACAGTGTGGGAGTACATGAAGTCACAGTGTGGGAGTACATGAAGTCACAATGTGGGAGTACATGAAGTCACAGTGTACATGAAGTCACAGTGCGGGAGTACATGAAGTCACAGTGCGGGAGTACATGAAGTCACAGTGTGGGAGTACATGAAGTCACAGTGTGGGAGTACATGAAGTCACAGTGTGGGAGTACGAGAAGTCACAGTGTGGGAGTACATGAAGTCACAGTGTGGGAGTACGTGAAGTCACAATGTGGGAGTACATGAAGTCACAGTGTACATGAAGTCACAGTGCGGGAGTACATGAAGTCACAGTGCGGGAGTACATGAAGTCACAGTGTGGGAGTACATGAAGTCACAGTGTGGGAGTACATGAAGTCACAGTGGGGGAGTACATGAAGTCACAGTGTGGGAGTACATGAAGTCACAATGTGGGAGTACATGAAGTCACAGTGTACATGAAGTCACAGTGCGGGAGTACATGAAGTCACAGTGCAGGAGTACATGAAGTCACAGTGTGGGAGTACATGAAGTCACAGTGTGGGAGTACATGAAGTCACAGTGTGGGAGTACGAGAAGTCACAGTGTGGGAGTACATGAAGTCACAGTGTGGGAGTACGTGAAGTCACAATGTGGGAGTACATGAAGTCACAGTGTACATGAAGTCACAGTGCGGGAGTACATGAAGTCACAGTGCGGAAGTACATGAAGTCACAGTGTGGGAGTACATGAAGTCACAGTGTGGGAGTACATGAAGTCACAGTGCGGGAGTACATGAAGTCACAGTGTGGGAGTACATGAAGTCACAGTGTGGGAGTACGTGAAGTCACAGTGTGGGAGTACATGAAGTCACAGTGCGGAAGTACATGAAGTCACAGTGTGGAAGTACATGAAGTCACAGTGTGCGAGTACATGAAGTCACAGTATGTGAGTACATGTAGTCACAGTGTGGGAGTACATGAAGTCACAGTGTGGGAGTACATGACGTCACAGTGTGGGAGTACATGAAGTCACAGTGTGGGAGTACATGAAGTCACAGCTTGGGAGTACATGAAGTCACAGTGTGGGAGTACATGAAGTCACAGTGTGGGAGTACATGAAGTCACAGTGTGGGAGTAGATGAAGTCACAGTGTGAGAGTACATGAAGTCACAGTGTGGGAGTACATGAAGTCACAGTGTGGGAGTACATGAAGTCACAGTGTGGGAGTACATGAAGTCACAGTGTGGGAGTACATGAAGTCACAGTGTGGGAGTACATGAAGTCACAGTGTGGGAGTACATGAAGTCACAGTGTGGGAGTACATGAAGTCACAGTGTGGGAGTAGATGAAGTCACAGTGTGGGAGTAGATGAAGTCACAGTGTGGGAGTACATGAAGTCACAGTGTGGGAGTAGATGAAGTCACAGTGTGGGAGTACATGAAGTCACAGTGTGGGAGTACATGAAGTCACAGTGTGCGAGTACATGAAGTCACAGTGTGGGAGTACATGAAGCCACAGTGTGCGAGTACATGAAGTCACAGTGTGGGAGTACATGAAGTCACAGTGTGGGAGTACATGAAGTCACAGTGTGGGAGTACATGAAGTCACAGTGTGGGAGTACATGAAGTCACAGTGTGGGAGTACATGAAGTCACAGTGTGGGAGTACATGAAGTCACAGTGTGGTGGGAGTACATGAAGTCACAGTGTGGGAGTACATGAAGTCACAGTGTGGGAGTACATGAAGTCACAGTGTGGGAGTACATGAAGTCACAGTGTGGGAGTACATGAAGTCACAGTGTGGGAGTACATGAAGTCACAGTGTGGGAGTACATGAAGTTACAGTGTGGGAGTACATGAAGTCACAGTGTGGGAGTACATGAAGTCACAGTGTGGGAGTACACGAAGTCAGTGTGGGAGTACATGAAGTCACAGTGTGGGAGTACATGAAGTCACAGTGTGGGAGTACATGAAGTCACAGTGTGGGAGTACATGAAGTCACAGTGTGGGAGTACATAAAGTCACAGTGTGCGAGTACATGAAGTCACAGTGTGGGAGTACATGAAGTCACAGTGTGGGAGTACATGAAGTCACAGTGTGGGAGTACATGAAGTCACAGTGTGAGAGTACATGAAGTCACAGTGCGGGAGTACATGAAGTCACAGTGCGGGAGTACATTAAGTTACAGTGTGGGAGTACATGAAGTCACAGTGTGGGAGTACATGAATTCACAGTGTGGGAGTACATGAATTCACAGTGTGGGAGTACATGAAGTCACAGTGCGGGAGTACATGAAGTCACAGTGCGGGAGTACATGAAGTCACAGTGCGGGAGTACATGAAGTCACAGTGTGGGAGTACATGAAGTCACAGTGTGGGAGTACATGAAGTCACAGTGTGGGAGTACATGAAGTCACAGTGTGGGAGTACATGAAGTCACAGTTTGGGAGTACGAGAAGTCACAGTGTGGGAGTACATGAAGTCACAGTGTGGGAGTACATGAAGTCACAATGTGGGAGTACATGAAGTCACAGTGTACATGAAGTCACAGTGCGGGAGTACATGAAGTCACAGTGCGGGAGTACATGAAGTCACAGTGCGGGAGTACATGAAGTCACAGTGTGGGAGTACATGAAGTCACAGTGTGGGAGTACATGAAGTCACAGTGTGGGAGTACGAGAAGTCACAGTGTGGGAGTACATGAAGTCACAGTGTGGGAGTACATGAAGTCACAGTGCGGGAGTACATGAAGTCACAGTGTGGGAGTACATGAAGTCACAGTGTGGGAGTACATGAAGTCACAGTGGGGGAGTACATGAAGTCACAGTGTGGGAGTACATGAAGTCACAATGTGGGAGTACATGAAGTCAAAGTGTACATGAAGTCACAGTGCGGGAGTACATGAAGTCACAGTGCAGGAGTACATGAAGTCACAGTGTGGGAGTACATGAAGTCACAGTGTGGGAGTACATGAAGTCACAGTGTGGGAGTACGAGAAGTCACAGTGTGGGAGTACATGAAGTCACAGTGTGGGAGTACGTGAAGTCACAATGTGGGAGTACATGAAGTCACAGTGTACATGAAGTCACAGTGCGGGAGTACATGAAGTCACAGTGCGGGAGTACATGAAGTCACAGTGTGGGAGTACATGAAGTCACAGTGTGGGAGTACATGAAGTCACAGTGTGGGAGTACGAGAAGTCACAGTGTGGGAGTACATGAAGTCACAGTGTGGGAGTACGTGAAGTCACAATGTGGGAGTACATGAAGTCACAGTGTACATGAAGTCACAGTGTGGGAGTACATGAAGTCACAGTGTGGGAGTACGTGAAGTCACAGTGTGGAAGTACATGAAGTCACAGTGTGGGAGTACATGAAGTCACAGTGTGGGAGTACGTGAAGTCACAGTGTGGGAGTACATGAAGTCACAGTGTGGAAGTATATGAAGTCACAGTGTGGGAGTATATGAAGTCACAGTGTGGGAGTACATGAAGTCACAGTGAGGGAGTACATGAAGTCACAGTGTGGGAGTAGATGAAGTCACAGTGCGGGAGTACATGAAGTCACAGTGCAGGAGTACATGACAGTGTGGGAGTACGTGAAGTCACAGTGTGGGAGTACATGAAGTCACAGTGTGGGAGTACATGAAGTCACAGTGTGGGAGTACGTGAAGTCACAGTGTGGGAGTACACGAAGTCACAATGTGGGAGTACATGAAGTCACAGTGTGGGAGTACATGAAGTCACAGTGTGGGAGTACATGAAGTCACAGTGTGGGAGTACATGAAGTCACAGTGTGGGAGTACATGAAGTCACAGTGTGGGAGTACATGAAGTCACAGTGTGGGAGTACATGAAGTCACAGTGTGGGAGTACATGAAGTTACAGTGCGGGAGTACATGAAGTTACAGTGTGGGAGTACATGAAGTCACAGTGTGGGAGTACATGAAGTCACAGTGTGGGAGTACATGAAGTCACAGTGCGGGAGTACATGAAGTCACAGTGTGGGAGTACATGAAGTCACAGTGTGGGAGTACATGAAGTCACAGTGTGCGAGTACATGAAGTCACAGTGCGGGAGTACATGAAGTCACAGTGCGGGAGTACATGAAGTCACAGTGCGGGAGTACATGAAGTCACAGTGCGGGAGTACATGAAGTCACAGTGTGGGAGTACATGAAGTCACAGTGGGGGAGTACATGAAGTCATAGTGTGGGAGTACATGAAGTCACAGTGTGGGAGTAGATGAAGTCACAGTGTGGGAGTACATGAAGTCACAGTGTGGGAGTACATGAAGTCACAGTGCGGGAGTACATGAAGTCACAATGTTGGAGTACATGAAGTCACAGTGCGGGAGTACATGAAGTCACAGTGCGGGAGTAGATGAAGTCACAGTGTGGGAGTACATGAAGTCACAGTGCAGGAGTACATGAAGTCACAGTGTGGGAGTACATGAAGTCACAGTGCGGGAGTACATGAAGTCACAGTGTGGGAGTACATGAAGTCACAGTGTGGGAGTACATGAAGTCACAGTGTGGGAGTACATGAAGTCACAGTGTGGGAGTACATGAAGTCACAGTGTGGGAGTACGTGAAGTCACAGTGTGGAAGTACATGAAGTCACAGTGTGGGAGTACGTGAAGTCACAGTGTGGGAGTACGTGAAGTCACAGTGTGGGAGTACATGAAGTCACAGTGTGGGAGTACGTGAAGTCACAATGTGGGAGTACATGAAGTCACAGTGTGGGAGTACATGAAGTCACAGTGTGGGAGTACATGAAGTCACAGTGTGGGAGTACATGAAGTCACAGTGTACATGAAGTCACAGTGCGGGAGTACATGAAGTCACAGTGCGGGAGTACATGAAGTCACAGTGTGGGAGTACATGAAGTCACAGTGTGGGAGTACATGAAGTCACAGTGGGGGAGTACATGAAGTCATAGTGTGGGAGTACATGAAGTCACAGTGTGGGAGTACATGAAGTCACAGTGCGGGAGTACATGAAGTCACTGTCTGGGAGTACATAAAGTCACAGTGTGGGAGTACATGAAGTCACAGTGCGGAAGTACATGAAGTCACTGTCTGGGAGTACATGAAGTCACAGTGTGGGAGTACATGAAGTCACAGTGTGGGAGTACATGAAGTCACAGTGCAGGAGTACATGACAGTGTGGGAGTACGTGAAGTCACAGTGTGGGAGTACATGAAGTCACAGTGCGGGAGTACATGAAGTCACAGTGCGGGAGTACATGAAGTCACAGTGTGGGAGTACATGAAGTCACAGTGTGGGAGTACGTGAAGTCACAGTGTGGGAGTACATGAAGTCACAGTGTGGGAGTACATGAAGTCACAGTGTGGGAGTACATGAAGTCACAGTGTGGGAGTACGTGAAGTCACAGTGTGGGAGTACACGAAGTCACAATGTGGGAGTACATGAAGTCACAGTGTGGGAGTACATGAAGTCACAGTGTGGGAGTACATAAAGTCACAGTGTGGGAGTACATGAAGTCACAGTGTGGGAGTACATGAAGTCACAGTGTGGGAGTACATGAAGTCACAGTGTGGGAGTACATGAAGTCACAGTGCGGGAGTACATGAAGTTACAGTGTGGGAGTACATGAAGTCACAGTGTGGGAGTACATGAAGTCACAGTGCGGGAGTACATGAAGTTACAGTGTGGGAGTACATGAAGTCACAGTGTGGGAGTACATGAAGTCACAGTGTGCGAGTACATGAAGTCACAGTGTGGGAGTACATGAAGTCACAGTGCGGGAGTACATGAAGTCACAGTCTGGGAGTACATGAAGTCACAGTGTGGGAGTACATGAAGTCACAGTGCGGGAGTACATGAAGTCACTGTCTGGGAGTACATGAAGTCACAGTGTGGGAGTACATGAAGTCACAGTGTGGGAGTACATGAAGTCACAGTGGGGGAGTACATGAAGTCACAGTGCGGGAGTACATGAAGTTACAGTGTGGGAGTACATGAAGTCACAGTGTGGGAGTACATGAAGTCACAGTGCGGGAGTACATGAAGTTACAGTGTGGGAGTACATGAAGTCACAGTGTGGGAGTACATGAAGTCACAGTGTGCGAGTACATGAAGTCACAGTGTGGGAGTACATGAAGTCACAGTGCGGGAGTACATGAAGTCACAGTCTGGGAGTACATGAAGTCACAGTGTGGGAGTACATGAAGTCACAGTGCGGGAGTACGAGAAGTCACAGTGTGGGAGTACATGAAGTCACAGTGTGGGAGTACGTGAAGTCACAATGTGGGAGTACATGAAGTCACAGTGTACATGAAGTCACAGTGCGGGAGTACATGAAGTCACAGTGCGGGAGTACATGAAGTCACAGTGTGGGAGTACATGAAGTCACAGTGTGGGAGTACATGAAGTCACAGTGGGGGAGTACATGAAGTCATAGTGTGGGAGTACATGAAGTCACAGTGTGGGAGTACGTGAAGTCACAATGTGGGAGTACATGAAGTCACAGTGTGGGAGTAGGTGAAGTCACAGTGTGGGAGTACATGAAGTCACAGTGTGGAAGTATATGAAGTCACAGTGTGGGAGTATATGAAGTCACAGTGTGGGAGTACATGAAGTCACAGTGAGGGAGTACATGAAGTCACAGTGTGGGAGTAGATGAAGTCACAGTGCGGGAGTACATGAAGTCACAGTGCAGGAGTACATGACAGTGTGGGAGTACGTGAAGTCACAGTGTGGGAGTACATGAAGTCACAGTGTGGGAGTACATGAAGTCACAGTGTGGGAGTACGTGAAGTCACAGTGTGGGAGTACACGAAGTCACAATGTGGGAGTACATGAAGTCACAGTGTGGGAGTACATGAAGTCACAGTGTGGGAGTACATGAAGTCACAGTGTGGGAGTACATGAAGTCACAGTGTGGGAGTACATGAAGTCACAGTGTGGGAGTACATGAAGTCACAGTGTGGGAGTACATGAAGTCACAGTGTGGGAGTACATGAAGTCACAGTGTGGGAGTACATGAAGTTACAGTGCGGGAGTACATGAAGTTACAGTGTGGGAGTACATGAAGTCACAGTGTGGGAGTACATGAAGTCACAGTGTGGGAGTACATGAAGTCACAGTGCGGGAGTACATGAAGTCACAGTGTGGGAGTACATGAAGTCACAGTGTGGGAGTACATGAAGTCACAGTGTGCGAGTACATGAAGTCACAGTGCGGGAGTACATGAAGTCACAGTGCGGGAGTACATGAAGTCACAGTGCGGGAGTACATGAAGTCACAGTGCGGGAGTACATGAAGTCACAGTGTGGGAGTACATGAAGTCACAGTGGGGGAGTACATGAAGTCATAGTGTGGGAGTACATGAAGTCACAGTGTGGGAGTAGATGAAGTCACAGTGTGGGAGTACATGAAGTCACAGTGTGGGAGTACATGAAGTCACAGTGCGGGAGTACATGAAGTCACAATGTTGGAGTACATGAAGTCACAGTGCGGGAGTACATGAAGTCACAGTGCGGGAGTAGATGAAGTCACAGTGTGGGAGTACATGAAGTCACAGTGCAGGAGTACATGAAGTCACAGTGTGGGAGTACATGAAGTCACAGTGCGGGAGTACATGAAGTCACAGTGTGGGAGTACATGAAGTCACAGTGTGGGAGTACATGAAGTCACAGTGTGGGAGTACATGAAGTCACAGTGTGGGAGTACATGAAGTCACAGTGTGGGAGTACGTGAAGTCACAGTGTGGAAGTACATGAAGTCACAGTGTGGGAGTACATGAAGTCACAGTGCGGGAGTACGTGAAGTCACAGTGTGGGAGTACATGAAGTCACAGTGTGGGAGTACGTGAAGTCACAATGTGGGAGTACATGAAGTCACAGTGTGGGAGTACATGAAGTCACAGTGTGGGAGTACATGAAGTCACAGTGTGGGAGTACATGAAGTCACAGTGTACATGAAGTCACAGTGCGGGAGTACATGAAGTCACAGTGCGGGAGTACATGAAGTCACAGTGTGGGAGTACATGAAGTCACAGTGTGGGAGTACATGAAGTCACAGTGGGGGAGTACATGAAGTCATAGTGTGGGAGTACATGAAGTCACAGTGTGGGAGTACATGAAGTCACAGTGCGGGAGTACATGAAGTCACTGTCTGGGAGTACATAAAGTCACAGTGTGGGAGTACATGAAGTCACAGTGCGGAAGTACATGAAGTCACTGTCTGGGAGTACATGAAGTCACAGTGTGGGAGTACATGAAGTCACAGTGTGGGAGTACATGAAGTCACAGTGCAGGAGTACATGACAGTGTGGGAGTACGTGAAGTCACAGTGTGGGAGTACATGAAGTCACAGTGCGGGAGTACATGAAGTCACAGTGCGGGAGTACATGAAGTCACAGTGCGGGAGTACATGAAGTCACAGTGTGGGAGTACATGAAGTCACAGTGTGGGAGTACGTGAAGTCACAGTGTGGGAGTACATGAAGTCACAGTGTGGGAGTACATGAAGTCACAGTGTGGGAGTACATGAAGTCACAGTGTGGGAGTACGTGAAGTCACAGTGTGGGAGTACACGAAGTCACAATGTGGGAGTACATGAAGTCACAGTGTGGGAGTACATGAAGTCACAGTGTGGGAGTACATAAAGTCACAGTGTGGGAGTACATGAAGTCACAGTGTGGGAGTACATGAAGTCACAGTGTGGGAGTACATGAAGTCACAGTGTGGGAGTACATGAAGTCACAGTGTGGGAGTACATGAAGTTACAGTGTGGGAGTACATGAAGTCACAGTGTGGGAGTACATGAAGTCACAGTGCGGGAGTACATGAAGTTACAGTGTGGGAGTACATGAAGTCACAGTGTGGGAGTACATGAAGTCACAGTGTGCGAGTACATGAAGTCACAGTGTGGGAGTACATGAAGTCACAGTGCGGGAGTACATGAAGTCACAGTCTGGGAGTACATGAAGTCACAGTGTGGGAGTACATGAAGTCACAGTGCGGGAGTACATGAAGTCACTGTCTGGGAGTACATGAAGTCACAGTGTGGGAGTACATGAAGTCACAGTGTGGGAGTACATGAAGTCACAGTGTGGGAGTACATGAAGTCACAGTGCGGGAGTACATGAAGTTACAGTGTGGGAGTACATGAAGTCACAGTGTGGGAGTACATGAAGTCACAGTGTGGGAGTACATGAAGTCACAGTGCGGGAGTACATGAAGTCACAGTGTGGGAGTACATGAAGTCACAGTGTGCGAGTACATGAAGAAACAGTGCGGGAGTACATGAAGTCACAGTGCGGGAGTACATGAAATCACAGTGTGGGAGTACATGAAGTCACAGTGTGGGAGTACATGAAGTCACAGTGTGGGAGTACATGAAGTCACAGTGTGTGAGTACATAAAGTCACAGTGTGAGAGTCCATGAAGTCACAGTCTGCGAGTACATGAAGTCACAGTGTGGGAGTACATGAAGTCACAGTGTGGGAGTACATGAAGTCACAGTGTTGGAGTACATGAAGTCACAGTGTGGGAGTACATGAAGTCACAGTGTGGGAGTACATGAAGTCACAGTGTGGGAGTACATGAAGTCACAGTGTGCGAGTACATGAAGTCACAGTGTGCGAGTACGTGAAGTCACAGTGTGGGAGTACATGAAGTCACAGTGTGATGGTACATGAAGTCACAGTGTGGGAGTACATGAAGTCACAGTGTGGGAGTACATGAAGTCACAGTGTGGGAGTACATGAAGTCACAGTGTGGGAGTACATGAAGTCACAGTGCGGGAGTACATGAAGTCACAGTGTGGGAGTACATGAAGTCACAGTGCGGGAGTACATGAAGTCACAGTCTGCGAGTACATGAAGTCACAGTGTGGGAGTACATGAAGTCACAGTGTGGGAGTACATGAAGTCACAGTGTGGGAGTACATGAAGTCACAGTGTGGGAGTACATGAAGTCACAGTCTGCGAGTACATGAAGTCACAGTCTGGGAGTACATGAAGTCACTGTCTGGGAGTACATGAAGTCACAGTGTGCGAGTACATGAAGTCACAGTGTGGGAGTACATGAAGTCACAGTGTGGGAGTACATGAAGTCACAGTGTGGGAGTACATGAAGTCACAGTGTGGGAGTACATGAAGTCACAGTGTGGGAGTACATGAAGTCACAGTGTGGGAGTACATGAAGTCACAGTGTGGGAGTACATGAAGTCACAGTGTGGGAGTACATGAAGTCACAGTGCAGGAGTACATGAAGTTACAGTGCGGGAGTACATGAAGTCACAGTGTGGGAGTACATGAAGTCACAGTGTGCGAGTACATGAAGTCACAGTGTGGGAGTACATGAAGTCACAGTGCGGGAGTACATGAAGTCACTGTCTGGGAGTACATGAAGTCACAGTGTGGGAGTACATGAAGTCACAGTGCGGGAGTACATGAAGTCACTGTCTGGGAGTACATGAAGTCACAGTGTGGGAGTACATGAAGTCACAGTGTGGGAGTACATGAAGTCACAGTGTGGGAGTACATGAAGTCACAGTGCGGGAGTACATGAAGTCACAGTGTGCGAGTACATGAAGTCACAGTGTGGGAGTACATGAAGTCACAGTGTGGGAGTACATGAAGTCACAGTGCGGGAGTACATGAAGTCACAGTGTGGGAGTACATGAAGTCACAGTCTGCGAGTACATGAAGTCACAGTGTGAGAGTACATGAAGTCACAGTGTGGGAGTACATGAAGTCACAGTGTGGGAGTACATGAAGTCACAGTGTGGGAGTACATGAAGTCACAATGTGGGAGTACATGAAGTCACAGTGTGGGAGTACATGAAGTAACATTGTGCGAGTACATGAAGTCACAGTGCGGGAGTACATGAAGTCAAAGTGTGGGAGTACATGAGGTCACAGTGTGGGAGTACATGAAGTCACAGTGTGGGAGTACATGAAGTCACAGTGTGAGAGTACATAAAGTCACAGTGTGGGAGTACATAAAGTCACAGTGTGGGAGTACATAAAGTCACAGTGCGGGAGTACATGAAGTCACAGTGCGGGAGTACATGAAGTCACAGTGTGTACATGAAGTCACAGTGTGGGAGTACATGAAGTCACAGTCTGCGAGTACATGAAGTCACAGTGTGGGAGTACATGAAGTCACAGTCTGCGAGTACATGAAGTCACAGTGTGGGAGTACATGAAGTCACAGTGTGGGAGTACATGAAGTCACAGTGCGGGAGTACATGAAGTCACAGTGTGGGAGTACATGAAGTCACAGTGTGGGAGTACATGAAGTCACAGTGTGGGAGTACATGAAGTCACAGTGTGGGAGTACATGAAGTCACAGTCTGCGAGTACATGAAGTCACAGTCTGCGAGTACATGAAGTCACAGTGTGGAAGTACATGAAGTCACAGTGTGGGAGTACATGAAGTCACAGTGTGGGAGTACATGAAGTCACAGTGTGGGAGTACATGAAGTCACAGTGCGGGAGCACATGAAGTCACAGTGTGGGAGTACATGAAGTCACAGTGCGGGAGTACATGAAGTCACAGTGTGCGAGTACATGAAGTCACATTGCGGGAGTACATGAAGTCACAGTGTGCGAGTACATGAAGTCACAGTGTGGGAGTACATGAAGTCACAGTGTGGGAGTACATGAAGTCACAGTGTGGGAGTACATGAAGTCACAGTGTGGGAGTACATGAAGTCACAGTGCGGGAGTACATGATGTCAAAGTGTGGGAGTACATGAAGTCACAGTGTGGGAGTACATGAAGTCACAGTGTGCGAGTAGATGAAGTCACAGTGCGGGAGTAGATGAAGTCACAGTGTGGGAGTACATGAAGTCACAGTCTGTGAGTACGTGAAGTCACAGTGTGGGAGTACATGAAGTCACAGTGTGGGAGTACATGAAGTCACAGTGTGGGAGTACATGAAGTCACAGTGTGCGAGTACATGAAGTCACATTGTGGGAGTACATGAAGTCACAGTGTGGGAGTACGTGAAGTCACAGTGTGCGAGTACATGAAGTAACATTGTGCGAGTACATGAAGTCACAGTCAGCGAGTACATGAAGTCACAGTGTGGGAGTACATGAAGTCACAGTGTGGGAGTACATGAAGTCACAGTGTGGGAGTACATGAAGTCACAGTGTGGGAGTACATGAAGTCACAGTGTGGGAGTACATGAAGTCACAGTGTGGGAGTACATGAAGTCACAGTGTGGGAGTACATGAAGTCACAGTGCGGGAGTACATGAAGTTACAGTGTGGGAGTACATGAAGTCACAGTGTGGGAGTACATGAAGTCACAGTGTGCGAGTACATGAAGTCACAGTGTGGGAGTACATGAAGTCACAGTGTGGGAGTACATGAAGTCACAGTGTGGGAGTACATGAAGTCACAATGTGGGAGTACATGAAGTCACTGTCTGGGAGTACATGAAGTCACAGTGTGGGTGTACATAAAGTCACAGTGCGGGAGTACATGAAGTCACTGTCTGGGAGTACATGAAGTCACAGTGTGGGAGTACATGAAGTCACAGTGTGGGAGTACATGAAGTCACAGTGTGGGAGTACATGAAGTCACAGTGTGGGAGTACATGAAGTCACAGTGCGGGAGTACATGAAATCACAGTGTGCGAGTACATTAAGTCACAGTGTGGGAGTACATGAAGTCACAGTGCGGAAGTACATGAAGTCACAGTGTGGGAGTACATGAAGTCACAGTGTGGGAGTACATGAAGTCACAATGTGGGAGTACATGAAGTCACAGTGTGGGAGTACATGAAGTCACAGTGTGGGAGTACATGAAGTCACAGTGCGGGAGTACATGAAGTCACAGTGTGTACATGAAGTCACAGTGTGGGAGTACATGAAGTCACAGTCTAGGAGTACATGAAGTCACAGTCTGCGAGTACATGAAGTCACAGTCTGCGAGTACATGAAGTCACAGTGTGGGAGTACATGAAGTCACAGTGTGGGAGTACATGAAGTCACAGTGCGGGAGTACATGAAGTCACAGTGTGGGAGTACATGAAGTCACAGTGTGGGAGTACATGAAGTCACAGTGTGGGAGTACATGAAGTCACAGTGTGGGAGTACATGAAGTCACAGTCTGCGAGTACATGAAGTCACAGTGTGGAAGTACATGAAGTCACAGTGTGGGAGTACATGAAGTCACAGTGTGGGAGTACATGAAGTCACAGTGTGGGAGTACATGAAGTCACAGTGTGGGAGTACATGAAGTCACAGTGCGGGAGTACATGAAGTCACAGTGTGGGAGTACATGAAGTCACAGTGTGGGAGTACATGAAGTCACAGTCTGCGAGTACATGAAGTCACAGTGTGGAAGTACATGAAGTCACAGTGTTGGAGTACATGAAGTCACAGTGTGGGAGTACATGAAGTCACAGTGTGGGAGTACATGAAGTCACAGTGTGGAAGTACGTGAAGTCACAGTGTTGGAGTACATGAAGTCACAGTCTGCGAGTACGTGAAGTCACAGTGTGCAAGTACATGAAGTCACAGTGTGGGAGTACATGAAGTCACAGTCTGCGAGTACATGAAGTCACAGTGTGGGAGTACATGAAGTCACAGTCTGCGAGTACATGAAGTCACAGTGTGGGAGTACATGAAGTCACAGTGTGGGAGTACATGAAGTCACAGTGTGGGAGTACATGAAGTCACAGTGTGGGAGTACATGAAGTCACAGTGTGGGAGTACATGAAGTCACAGTGTGGGAGTACATGAAGTCACAGTGCGGGAGTACATGAAGTCACAGTGTGGGAGTACATGAAGTCACAGTGTGGGAGTACATGAAGTCACAGTGTGGGAGTACATGAAGTCAAAGTGTGGGAGTACATGAAGTCACAGTGTGGGAGTACATGAAGTCACAGTGCGGGAGTACATGAAGTCACAGTGTGTACATGAAGTCACAGTGTGGGAGTACATGAAGTCACAGTCTGCGAGTACATGAAGTCACAGTGTGGGAGTACATGAAGTCACAGTCTGCGAGTACATGAAGTCACAGTCTGGGAGTACATGAAGTCACAGTGTGGGAGTACATGAAGTCACAGTGTGGGAGTACATGAAGTCACAGTGTGGGAGTACATGAAGTCACAGTGTGGGAGTACATGAAGTCACAGTGTGGGAGTACATGAAGTCACAGTGTGGGAGTACATGAAGTCACAGTGTGGGAGTACATGAAGTCACAGTGTGGGAGTACATGAAGTCACAGTGTGGGAGTACATGAAGTCACAGTCTGCGAGTACATGAAGTCACAGTGTGGAAGTACATGAAGTCACAGTGTTGGAGTACATGAAGTCACAGTGTGGGAGTACATGAAGTCACAGTGTGGGAGTACATGAAGTCACAGTGCGGGAGTACATGATGTCACAGTGTGGGAGTACATGAAGTCACAGTGTGGGAGTACATGAAGTCACAGTGTGGGAGTACATGAAGTCACAGTGTGGGAGTACATGAAGTCACAGTGTGGGAGTACATGAAGTCACAGTGCGGGAGTACATGAAGTCACAGTGTGTACATGAAGTCACAGTGTGGGAGTACATGAAGTCACAGTCTGCGAGTACATGAAGTCACAGTGTGGGAGTACATGAAGTCACAGTCTGCGAGTACATGAAGTCACAGTGTGGGAGTACATGAAGTCACAGTGTGGGAGTACATGAAGTCACAGTGTGGGAGTACATGAAGTCACAGTGTGCGAGTACATGAAGTCACATTGCGGGATTACATGAAGTCCCAGTGTGCGAGTACATGAAGTCACAGTGTGGGAGTACATGAAGTCACAGTGTGGGAGTACATGAAGTCACAGTGTGGGAGTACATGAAGTCACAGTGCGGGAGTACATGATGTCACAGTGTGGGAGTACATGAAGTCACAGTGTGGGAGTACATGAAGTCACAGTGTGGGAGTACATGAAGTCACAGTGTGGGAGTACATGAAGTCACAGTGTGGGAGTACATGAAGTCACAGTGCGGGAGAACATAAAGTCACAGTGTGTACATGAAGTCACAGTGTGGGAGTACATGAAGTCACAGTCTGCGAGTACATGAAGTCACAGTGTGGGAGTACATGAAGTCACAGTCTGCGAGTACATGAAGTCACAGTGTGGGAGTACATGAAGTCACAGTGTGGGAGTACATGAAGTCACAGTGTGGGAGTACATGAAGTCACAGTGTGGGAGTACATGAAGTCACAGTGTGGGAGTACATGAAGTCACAGTGTGGGAGTACATGAAGTCACAGTGTGGGAGTACATGAAGTCACAGTGTGGGAGTACATGAAGTCACAGTCTGCGAGTACATGAAGTCACAGTGTGGAAGTACATGAAGTCACAGTGTTGGAGTACATGAAGTCACAGTGTGGGAGTACATGAAGTCACAGTGTGGGAGTACATGAAGTCACAGTGTGGGAGTACATGAAGTCACAGTGCGGGAGTACATGAAGTCACAGTCTGCGAGTACGTGAAGTCACAGTGTGGGAGTACATGAAGTCACAGTGTGGGAGTACATGAAGTCACAGTGTGCGAGTACATGAAGTAACATTGTGGGAGTACATGAAGTCACAGTGTGGGAGTACATGAAGACACAGTGTGGGAGTACATGAAGTCACAGTGTGGAAGTACGTGAAGTCACAGTGTTGGAGTACATGAAGTCACAGTGTGGGAGTACATGAAGTCACAGTGTGGGAGTACATGAAGTCACAGTCTGCGAGTACATGAAGTCACAATGTGAGAGTACATGAAGTCACAGTCTGCGAGTACATGAAGTCACAGTGTGGGAGTACATGAAGTCACAGTGCGGGAGTACATGAAGTCACAGTGTGGGAGTACATGAAGTCACAGTGTGGGAGTACATGAAGTCACAGTGTGCGAGTACATGAAGTCACAGTGTGGGAGTACATGAAGTCACAGTGCGGGAGTACATGAAGTCACAGTGTGGGAGTACATGAAGTCACAGTGTGGGAGTACATGAAGTCACAGTGCGGAAGTACATGAAGTCACTGTCTGGGAGTACATGAAGTCACAGTGTGGGAGTACATGAAGTCACAGTGTGGGAGTACATGAAGTCACAGTGTGGGAGTACATGAAGTCACAGTGTGGGAGTACATAAAGTCACAGTGTGGGAGTACATGAAGTCACAGTGTGGGAGTACATGAAGTCACAGTGTGGGAGTACATGAAGTCACAGTCTGCGAGTACATGAAGTCACAGTGTGGAAGTACATGAAGTCACAGTGTTGGAGTACATGAAGTCACAGTGTGGGAGTACATGAAGTCACAGTGTGGGAGTACATGAAGTCACAGTGTGGGAGTACATGAAGTCACAGTGCGGGAGTACATGAAGTCACAGTCTGCGAGTACGTGAAGTCACAGTGTGGGAGTACATGAAGTCACAGTGTGGGAGTACATGAAGTCACAGTGTGCGAGTACATGAAGTAACATTGTGGGAGTACATGAAGTCACAGTGTGGGAGTACATGAAGACACAGTGTGGGAGTACATGAAGTCACAGTGTGGAAGTACGTGAAGTCACAGTGTTGGAGTACATGAAGTCACAGTGTGGGAGTACATGAAGTCACAGTGTGGGAGTACATGAAGTCACAGTGTGGGAGTACATGAAGTCACAGTGTGCGAGTACATGAAGTCACATTGTGGGAGTACATGAAGTCACAGTGTGGGAGTACATGAAGTCACAGTGTGGGAGTACATGAATTCACAGTGTGGGAGTACATGAAGTCACAGTGTGTGAGTACATGAAGTAACATTGTGCGAGTACATGAAGTCACAGTCAGCGAGTACATGAAGTCACAGTGTGGGAGTACATGAAGTCACAGTGTGGGAGTACATGAAGTCACAGTGTGGGAGTACATGAAGTCACAGTGTGGGAGTACATGAAGTCACAGTGTGGGAGTACATGAAGTCACAGTGCGGAAGTACATGAAGTCACTGTCTGGGAGTACATGAAGTCACAGTGTGGGAGTACATGAAGTCACAGTCTGCGAGTACGTGAAGTCACAGTGTGCAAGTACATGAAGTCACAGTGTGGGAGTACATGAAGTCACAGTCTGCGAGTACGTGAAGTCACAGTCTGCGAGTACATGAAGTCACAGTCAGCGAGTACATGAAGTCACAGTGTGGGAGTTCATGAAGTCACAGTGTGGGAGTACATGAAGTCACAGTGTGCGAGTACATGAAGTCACAGTGTGCGAGTACATGAAGTCACAGTGTGGGAGTACATGAAGTCACAGTGCGGAGGTACATGAAGTCACAGTGCGGGAGTACATGAAGTCACAGTGTGGGAGTAAATGAAGTCACAGTGTGGGAGTACATGAAGTCACAGTGTGGGAGTACATGAAGTCACAGTGTGGGAGTACATGAAGTCACAGTATGGGAGTACATGAAGTCACAGTGTGTGAGTACATGAAGTCACAGTGTGGGAGTACATGAAGTCACAGTGTGGGAGTACATGAAGTCACAGTGTGGGAGTACATGAAGTCACAGTGTGGGAGTACATGAAGTCACAGTGCGTGAGTACATGAAGTCACAGTGCGGGAGTACATGAAGTCACAGTGTGGGAGTACATGAAGTCACAGTGTGGGAGTACATGAAGTCACAGTCTGCGAGTACATGAAGTCACAGTGTGGGAGTACATGAAGTCACAGTGCGGGAGTACATGAAGTCACAGTGTGGGAGTACATGAAGTCACAGTGTGGGAGTACATGAAGTCACAGTCTGCGAGTACATGAAGTCACAGTGTGGGAGTACATGAAGTCACAGTGTGGGAGTACATGAAGTCACAGTGCGGGAGTACATGAAGTCACAGTGTGGGAGTACATGAAGTCACAGTGTGGGAGTACATGAAGTCACAGTGTGGGAGTACATGAAGTCACAGTCTGCGAGTACATGAAGTCACAGTGTGGGAGTACATGAAGTCACAGTGCGGGAGTACATGAAGTTACAGAGCGGGAGTTCATGAAGTTACAGTGTGGGAGTACATGAAGTCACAGTCTGCGAGTACATGAAGTCACAGTGTGGGAGTACATGAAGTCACAGTCTGCGAGTACATGAAGTCACAGTGTGAGAGTACATGAAGTCACAGTCTGCGAGTACATGAAGTCACAGTGTGGGAGTACATGAAGTCACAGTGCGGGAGTACATGAAGTCACAGTGTGGGAGTACATGAAGTCACAGTGTGGGAGTACATAAAGTCACAGTCTGCGAGTACATGAAGTCACAGTGTAGGAGTACATGAAGTCACAGTGCGGGAGTACATGAAGTCACAGTGTGGGAGTACATGAAGTCACAATGTGGGAGTACATGAAGTCACAGTCTGCGAGTACATGAAGTCACAGTGTGGGAGTACATGAAGTCACAGTGCGGGAGTACATGAAATCACAGTGTGGGAGTACATGAAGTCACAGTGTGGGAGTACATGAAGTCACAGTGTGGGAGTACATGAAGTCACAGTGTGGGAGTACATGAAGTCACAGTGTGGGAGTACATGAAGTCACAGTGTGGGAGTAAATGAAGTCACAGTGTGGGAGTACATGAAGTCACAGTGTGGGAGTACATGAAGTCACAGTCTGCGAGTACATGAAGTCACAGTGTGGGAGTACATGAAGTCACAGTCTGCGAGTACATGAAGTCACAGTGTGGGAGTACATGAAGTCACAGTCTGCGAGTACATGAAGTCACAATGTGAGAGTACATGAAGTCACAGTCTGCGAGTACATGAAGTCACAGTGTGGGAGTACATGAAGTCACAGTGCGGGAGTACATGAAGTCACAGTGTGGGAGTACATGAAGTCACAGTGTGGGAGTACATGAAGTCACAGTGTGCGAGTACATGAAGTCACAGTGTGGGAGTACATGAAGTCACAGTGCGGGAGTACATGAAGTCACAGTGTGGGAGTACATGAAGTCACAGTGTGGGAGTACATGAAGTCACAGTGTGGGAATACATGAAGTCACAGTCTGCGAGTACATGAAGTCACAGTGTGAGAGTACATGAAGTCACAGTGTGGGAGTACATGAAGTCACAGTCTGGGAGTACATGAAGTCACAGTCTGGGAGTACATGAAGTCACAGTGTGGGAGTACATGAAGTCACAGTCTGCGAGTACATGAAGTCACAGTGTGGGAGTACATGAAGTCACAGTGCGGGAGTACATGAAGTTACAGTGTGGGAGTACATGAAGTCACAGTCTGCGAGTACATGAAGTCACAGTGTGAGAGTACATGAAGTCACAGTGTGGGAGTACATGAAGTCACAGTGTGAGAGTACATGAAGTCACAGTCTGCGAGTACATGAAGTCACAGTGTGGGAGTACATGAAGTCACAGTGCGGGAGTACATGAAGTCACAGTGTGGGAGTACATGAAGTCACAGTGTGGGAGTACATAAAGTAATAGTCTGCGAGTACATGAAGTCACAGTGCGGGAGTACATGAAGTCACAGTGTGGGAGTACATGAAGTCACAGTGTGGGAGTACATGAAGTCACAGTGTGGGAATACATGAAGTCACAGTCTGCGAGTACATGAAGTCACAGTGTGAGAGTACATGAAGTCACAGTGTGGGAGTACATGAAGTCACAGTGTGAGAGTACATGAAGTCACAGTCTGCGAGTACATGAAGTCACAGTGTGGGAGTACATGAAGTCACAGTGCGGGAGTACATGAAGTCACAGTGTGGGAGTACATGAAGTCACAGTGTGGGAGTACATAAAGTAATAGTCTGCGAGTACATGAAGTCACAGTGCGGGAGTACATGAAGTCACAGTGTGGGAGTACATGAAGTCACAGTCTGCGAGTACATGAAGTCACAGTCTGCGAGTACATGAAGTCACAGTCTGCGAGTACATGAAGTCACAGTCTGCGAGTACATGAAGTCACAGTGTGGGAGTACATGAAGTCACAGTGTGGGAGTACATGAAGTCACAGTGTGGGAGTACATAAAGTCACAGTGTGGGAGTACATGAAGTCACAGTGTGAGAGTACATGAAGTCACAGTGTGCGAGTACATGAAGTCACAGTGTGGTAGTACATGAAGTCACAGTGTGGGAGTAAATGAAGTCACAGTGTGGGAGTACATGAAGTCACAGTGTGGGAGTACATGAAGTCACAGTGCGGGAGTACATGAAGTCACAGTCTGCGAGTACATGAAGTCACAGTGTGGGAGTACATGAAGTCACAGTGTGGGAGTACATGAAATCACAGTGCGGGAGTACATGAAGTCACAGTGTTGGAGTACATGAAGTCACAGTGTGGGAGTACATGAAGTCACAGTCTGCGAGTACATGAAGTCACAGTGTGGGAGTACATGAAGTCACAGTGTGGGAGTACATGAAGTCACAGTGCGGGAGTACATGAAGTCACAGTGTGGGAGTACATGAAGTCACAGTGTGGGAGTACATGAAGTCACAGTGTGGGAGTACATGAAGTCACAGTCTGCGAGTACATGAAGTCACAGTGTGGGAGTACATGAAGTCACAGTGCGGGAGTACATGAAGTTACAGTGCGGGAGTACATGAAGTTACAGTGTGGGAGTACATGAAGTCACAGTCTGCGAGTACATGAAGTCACAGTGTGGGAGTACATGAAGTCACAGTCTGCGAGTACATGAAGTCACAGTGTGAGAGTACATGAAGTCACAGTCTGCGAGTACATGAAGTCACAGTGTGGGAGTACATGAAGTCACAGTGCGGGAGTACATGAAGTCACAGTGTGGGAGTACATGAAGTCACAGTGTGGGAGTACATGAAGTCACAGTGTGGGAGTACATGAAGTCACAGTGTGGGAGTACATGAAGTCACAGTGTGGGAGTACATGAAGTCACAGTGTGGGAGTACATGAAGTCACAGTGTGGGAGTAAATGAAGTCACAGTGTGGGAGTACATGAAGTCACAGTGTGGGAGTACATGAAGTCACAGTCTGCGAGTACATGAAGTCACAGTGTGGGAGTATATGAAGTCACAGTCTGCGAGTACATGAAGTCACAGTGTGGGAGTACATGAAGTCACAGTCTGCGAGTACATGAAGTCACAATGTGAGAGTACATGAAGTCACAGTCTGCGAGTACATGAAGTCACAGTGTGGGAGTACATGAAGTCACAGTGCGGGAGTACATGAAGTCACAGTGTGGGAGTACATGAAGTCACAGTGTGGGAGTACATGAAGTCACAGTGTGCGAGTACATGAAGTCACAGTGTGGGAGTACATGAAGTCACAGTGCGGGAGTACATGAAGTCACAGTGTGGGAGTACATGAAGTCACAGTGTGGGAGTACATGAAGTCACAGTGTGGGAATACATGAAGTCACAGTCTGCGAGTACATGAAGTCACAGTGTGGGAGTACATGAAGTCACAGTGCGGGAGTACATGAAGTTACAGTGTGGGAGTACATGAAGTCACAGTCTGCGAGTACATGAAGTCACAGTGTGGGAGTACATGAAGTCACAGTCTGCGAGTACATGAAGTCACAGTGTGAGAGTACATGAAGTCACAGTCTGCGAGTACATGAAGTCACAGTGTGGGAGTACATGAAGTCACAGTGCGGGAGTACATGAAGTCACAGTGTGGGAGTACATGAAGTCACAGTGTGGGAGTACATAAAGTAATAGTCTGCGAGTACATGAAGTCACAGTGCGGGAGTACATGAAGTCACAGTGCGGGAGTACATGAAGTCACAGTGTGGGAGTACATGAAGTCACAGTCTGCGAGTACATGAAGTCACAGTCTGCGAGTACATGAAGTCACAGTCTGCGAGTACATGAAGTCACAGTCTGCGAGTACATGAAGTCACAGTGTGGGAGTACATGAAGTCACAGTGTGGGAGTACATGAAGTCACAGTGTGGGAGTACATAAAGTCACAGTGTGGGAGTACATGAAGTCACAGTGTGAGAGTACATGAAGTCACAGTGTGCGAGTACATGAAGTCACAGTGTGGGAGTACATGAAGTCACAGTGTGGGAGTAAATGAAGTCACAGTGTGGGAGTACATGAAGTCACAGTGTGGGAGTACATGAAGTCACAGTCTGCGAGTACATGAAGTCACAGTGTGGGAGTACATGAAGTCACAGTGCGGGAGTACATGAAGTCACAGTGTGGGAGTACATGAAGTCACAGTGTGGGAGTACATGAAGTCACAGTGTGCGAGTACATGAAGTCACAGTGTGGGAGTACATGAAGTCACAGTGCGGGAGTACATGAAGTCACAGTGTGGGAGTACATGAAGTCACAGTGTGGGAGTACATGAAGTCACAGTGTGGGAATACATGAAGTCACAGTCTGCGAGTACATGAAGTCACAGTGTGAGAGTACATGAAGTCACAGTGTGGGAGCACATGAAGTCACAGTCTGGGAGTACATGAAGTCACAGTCTGGGAGTACATGAAGTCACAGTGTGGGAGTACATGAAGTCACAGTCTGCGAGTACATGAAGTCACAGTGTGGGAGTACATGAAGTCACAGTGCGGGAGTACATGAAGTTACAGTGTGGGAGTACATGAAGTCACAGTCTGCGAGTACATGAAGTCACAGTGTGGGAGTACATGAAGTCACAGTCTGCGAGTACATGAAGTCACAGTGTGAGAGTACATGAAGTCACAGTCTGCGAGTACATGAAGTCACAGTGTGGGAGTACATGAAGTCACAGTGCGGGAGTACATGAAGTCACAGTGTGGGAGTACATGAAGTCACAGTGTGGGAGTACATAAAGTAATAGTCTGCGAGTACATGAAGTCACAGTGCGGGAGTACATGAAGTCACAGTGTGGGAGTACATGAAGTCACAGTCTGCGAGTACATGAAGTCACAGTCTGCGAGTACATGAAGTCACAGTCTGCGAGTACATGAAGTCACAGTCTGCGAGTACATGAAGTCACAGTGTGGGAGTACATGAAGTCACAGTGTGGGAGTACATGAAGTCACAGTGTGGGAGTACATAAAGTCACAGTGTGGGAGTACATGAAGTCACAGTGTGAGAGTACATGAAGTCACAGTGTGCGAGTACATGAAGTCACAGTGTGGTAGTACATGAAGTCACAGTGTGGGAGTAAATGAAGTCACAGTGTGGGAGTACATGAAGTCACAGTGTGGGAGTACATGAAGTCACAGTGCGGGAGTACATGAAGTCACAGTCTGCGAGTACATGAAGTCACAGTGTGGGAGTACATGAAGTCACAGTGTGGGAGTACATGAAATCACAGTGCGGGAGTACATGAAGTCACAGTGTTGGAGTACATGAAGTCACAGTGTGGGAGTACATGAAGTCACAGTCTGCGAGTACATGAAGTCACAGTGTGGGAGTACATGAAGTCACAGTGTGGGAGTACATGAAGTCACAGTGCGGGAGTACATGAAGTCACAGTGTGGGAGTACATGAAGTCACAGTGTGGGAGTACATGAAGTCACAGTGTGGAGTACATGAAGTCACAGTCTGCGAGTACATGAAGTCACAGTGTGGGAGTACATGAAGTCACAGTGCGGGAGTACATGAAGTTACAGTGCGGGAGTACATGAAGTTACAGTGTGGGAGTACATGAAGTCACAGTCTGCGAGTACATGAAGTCACAGTGTGGGAGTACATGAAGTCACAGTCTGCGAGTACATGAAGTCACAGTGTGAGAGTACATGAAGTCACAGTCTGCGAGTACATGAAGTCACAGTGTGGGAGTACATGAAGTCACAGTGCGGGAGTACATGAAGTCACAGTGTGGGAGTACATGAAGTCACAGTGTGGGAGTACATGAAGTCACAGTGTGGGAGTACATGAAGTCACAGTGTGGGAGTACATGAAGTCACAGTGTGGGAGTACATGAAGTCACAGTGTGGGAGTAAATGAAGTCACAGTGTGGGAGTACATGAAGTCACAGTGTGGGGAGTACATGAAGTCACAGTCTGCGAGTACATGAAGTCACAGTGTGGGAGTATATGAAGTCACAGTCTGCGAGTACATGAAGTCACAGTGTGGGAGTACATGAAGTCACAGTCTGCGAGTACATGAAGTCACAATGTGAGAGTACATGAAGTCACAGTCTGCGAGTACATGAAGTCACAGTGTGGGAGTACATGAAGTCACAGTGCGGGAGTACATGAAGTCACAGTGTGGGAGTACATGAAGTCACAGTGTGGGAGTACATGAAGTCACAGTGTGCGAGTACATGAAGTCACAGTGTGGGAGTACATGAAGTCACAGTGCGGGAGTACATGAAGTCACAGTGTGGGAGTACATGAAGTCACAGTGTGGGAGTACATGAAGTCACAGTGTGGGAATACATGAAGTCACAGTCTGCGAGTACATGAAGTCACAGTGTGGGAGTACATGAAGTCACAGTGCGGGAGTACATGAAGTTACAGTGTGGGAGTACATGAAGTCACAGTCTGCGAGTACATGAAGTCACAGTGTGGGAGTACATGAAGTCACAGTCTGCGAGTACATGAAGTCACAGTGTGAGAGTACATGAAGTCACAGTCTGCGAGTACATGAAGTCACAGTGTGGGAGTACATGAAGTCACAGTGCGGGAGTACATGAAGTCACAGTGTGGGAGTACATGAAGTCACAGTGTGGGAGTACATAAAGTAATAGTCTGCGAGTACATGAAGTCACAGTGCGGGAGTACATGAAGTCACAGTGCGGGAGTACATGAAGTCACAGTGTGGGAGTACATGAAGTCACAGTCTGCGAGTACATGAAGTCACAGTCTGCGAGTACATGAAGTCACAGTCTGCGAGTACATGAAGTCACAGTCTGCGAGTACATGGACATGAGTCACAGTGGGAGTACATGACAGGGGAGTACATGAAGTCACAGTGTGGGAGTACATGAAAGTCACAGTGTGGGAGTACATGAAGTCACAGTGTGAGAGTACATGAAGTCAAGTGTGCGAGTACATGAAGTCACAGTGTGGGAGTACATGAAGTCACAGTGTGGGAGTACATGAAGTCACAGTGTGGGAGTACATGAAGTCACAGTGTGGGAGTACATGAAGTCACAGTTGGCAGAGTACATGAAGTCACAGTGTGAGAGTACATGAAGTCACAGTGTGCGAGTACATGAAGTCACAGTGTGGAGTACATGTCACAGTGTGCGAGTACATAAAGTCACAGTGTGGGAGTACATGAAGTCACAGTGTGGGAGTACATGAAGTCACAGTCTGCGAGTACATGAAGTCACAGTGTGGAGTACATGAAGTCACAGTCTGCGAGTACATGAAGTCACAGTGTGAGAGTACATGAAGTCACAGTCTGCGAGTACATGAAGTCACAGTGTGGGAGTACATGAAGTCACAGTGCGGAAGTACATGAAGTCACAGTGTGGGAGTACATGAAGTCACAGTGTGGGAGTACATGAAGTCACAGTCTGCGAGTAAATGAAATCACAGTGTGGGAGTACTTGAAGTCACAGTGCGGGAGTACATGAAGTCACAGTGTGGGAGTACATGAAGTCACAGCGTGGGAGTACATGAAGTCACAGTGTGGGAGTACATGAAGTCACAGTCTGCGAGTACATGAAGTCACAGTGTGAGAGTACATGAAGTCACAGTGTGGGAGTACATGAAGTCACAGTCTGGGAGTACATGAAGTCACAGTGTGGGAGTACATGAAGTCACAGTCTGCGAGTACATGAAGTCACAGTGTGGGAGTACATGAAGTCACAGTGCGGGAGTACATGAAGTTACAGTGTGGGAGTACATGAAGTCACAGTGTGGGAGTACATGAAGTCACAGTGTGGGAGTACATGAAGTCACAGTGTGGGAGTACATGAAGTCACAGTGTGAGAGTACATGAAGTCACAGTGTGAGAGTACATGAAGTCACAGTGTGGGAGTACATGAAGTCACAGTGCGGGAGTACATGAAGTCACAGTGTGGGAGTACATGTAGTCACAGTGTGGGAGTACATGAAGTCACAGTCTGCGAGTACATGAAGTCACAGTGTGGGAGTACATGAAGTCACAGTGCGGGAGTACATGAAGTCACAGTGTGGGAGTACATGAAGTCACAGTGTGGGAGTACATGAAGTCACAGTCTGCGAGTACATGAAGTCACAGTGTGGGAGTACATGAAGTCACAGTGCGGGAGTACATGAAATCACAGTGTGGGAGTACATGAAGTCACAGTGCGGGAGTACATGAAGTCACAGTGTGGGAGTACATGAAGTCACAGTGTGGGAGTACATGAAGTCACAGTGTGGGAGTACATGAAGTCACAGTGTGGGAGTACATGAAGTCACAGTCTGCAAGTACATGAAGTCACAGTGTGAGAGTACATGAAGTCACAGTGTGCGAGTACATGAAGTCACAGTGTGGGAGTACATGAAGTCACAGTGTGGGAGTACATGAAGTCACAGTGTGGGAGTACATGAAGTCACAGTGTGGGAGTACATGAAGTCACAGTGTGGGAGTACATGAAGTCACAGTCTGCGAGTACATGAAGTCACAGTGTGGGAGTACATGAAGTCACAGTGTGGGAGTACATGAAGTCACAGTGTGGGAGTACATGAAGTCACAGTGTGCGAGTACATGAAGTCACATTGCGGGATTACATGAAGTCCCAGTGTGCGAGTACATGAAGTCACAGTGTGGGAGTACATGAAGTCACAGTGTGGGAGTACATGAAGTCACAGTGTGGGAGTACATGAAGTCACAGTGTGGGAGTACATGAAGTCACAGTGTGGGAGTACATGAAGTCACAGTGTGGGAGTACATGAAGTCACAGTGTGGGAGTACATGAAGTCACAGTGTGGGAGTACATGAAGTCACAGTGTGGGAGTACATGAAGTCACAGTGTGGGAGTACATGAAGTCACAGTCTGCGAGTACATGAAGTCACAGTGTGGAAGTACATGAAGTCACAGTGTTGGAGTACATGAAGTCACAGTGTGGGAGTACATGAAGTCACAGTGTGGGAGTACATGAAGTCACAGTGTGGGAGTACATGAAGTCACAGTGCGGGAGTACATGATGTCACAGTGTGGGAGTACATGAAGTCACAGTGTGGGAGTACATGAAGTCACAGTGTGGGAGTACATGAAGTCACAGTGTGGGAGTACATGAAGTCACAGTGTGGGAGTACATGAAGTCACAGTGCGGGAGTACATGAAGTCACAGTGTGTACATGAAGTCACAGTGTGGGAGTACATGAAGTCACAGTCTGCGAGTACATGAAGTCACAGTGTGGGAGTACATGAAGTCACAGTCTGCGAGTACATGAAGTCACAGTGTGGGAGTACATGAAGTCACAGTGTGGGAGTACATGAAGTCACAGTGTGGGAGTACATGAAGTCACAGTGTGCGAGTACATGAAGTCACATTGCGGGATTACATGAAGTCCCAGTGTGCGAGTACATGAAGTCACAGTGTGGGAGTACATGAAGTCACAGTGTGGGAGTACATGAAGTCACAGTGTGGGAGTACATGAAGTCACAGTGCGGGAGTACATGATGTCACAGTGTGGGAGTACATGAAGTCACAGTGTGGGAGTACATGAAGTCACAGTGTGGGAGTACATGAAGTCACAGTGTGGGAGTACATGAAGTCACAGTGTGGGAGTACATGAAGTCACAGTGCGGGAGTACATAAAGTCACAGTGTGTACATGAAGTCACAGTGTGGGAGTACATGAAGTCACAGTCTGCGAGTACATGAAGTCACAGTGTGGGAGTACATGAAGTCACAGTCTGCGAGTACATGAAGTCACAGTGTGGGAGTACATGAAGTCACAGTGTGGGAGTACATGAAGTCACAGTGTGGGAGTACATGAAGTCACAGTGTGGGAGTACATGAAGTCACAGTGTGGGAGTACATGAAGTCACAGTGTGGGAGTACATGAAGTCACAGTGTGGGAGTACATGAAGTCACAGTGTGGGAGTACATGAAGTCACAGTGTGGGAGTACATGAAGTCACAGTCTGCGAGTACATGAAGTCACAGTGTGGAAGTACATGAAGTCACAGTGTTGGAGTACATGAAGTCACAGTGTGGGAGTACATGAAGTCACAGTGTGGGAGTACATGAAGTCACAGTGTGGGAGTACATGAAGTCACAGTGCGGGAGTACATGAAGTCACAGTCTGCGAGTACGTGAAGTCACAGTGTGGGAGTACATGAAGTCACAGTGTGGGAGTACATGAAGTCACAGTGTGCGAGTACATGAAGTAACATTGTGGGAGTACATGAAGTCACAGTGTGGGAGTACATGAAGACACAGTGTGGGAGTACATGAAGTCACAGTGTGGAAGTACGTGAAGTCACAGTGTTGGAGTACATGAAGTCACAGTGTGGGAGTACATGAAGTCACAGTGTGGGAGTACATGAAGTCACAGTGTGGGAGTACATGAAGTCACAGTGTGTGAGTACATGAAGTAACATTGTGCGAGTACATGAAGTCACAGTCAGCGAGTACATGAAGTCACAGTGTGGGAGTACATGAAGTCAGAGTGTGGGAGTACATGAAGTAACATTGTGCGAGTACATGAAGTCACAGTCAGCGAGTACATGAAGTCACAGTGTGGGAGTACATGAAGTCACAGTGTGGGAGTACATGAAGTCACAGTGTGGGAGTACATGAAGTCACAGTGTGGGAGTACATGAAGTCACAGTGCGGAAGTACATGAAGTCACTGTCTGGGAGTACATGAAGTCACAGTGTGGGAGTACATGAAGTCACAGTGTGGGAGTACATGAAGTCACAGTGTGGGAGTACATGAAGTCACAGTGTGGGAGTACATAAAGTCACAGTGTGGGAGTACATGAAGTCACAGTGTGGGAGTACATGAAGTCACAGTGTGGGAGTACATGAAGTCACAGTCTGCGAGTACATGAAGTCACAGTGTGGAAGTACATGAAGTCACAGTGTTGGAGTACATGAAGTCACAGTGTGGGAGTACATGAAGTCACAGTGTGGGAGTACATGAAGTCACAGTGTGGGAGTACATGAAGTCACAGTGCGGGAGTACATGAAGTCACAGTCTGCGAGTACGTGAAGTCACAGTGTGGGAGTACATGAAGTCACAGTGTGGGAGTACATGAAGTCACAGTGTGCGAGTACATGAAGTAACATTGTGGGAGTACATGAAGTCACAGTGTGGGAGTACATGAAGACACAGTGTGGGAGTACATGAAGTCACAGTGTGGAAGTACGTGAAGTCACAGTGTTGGAGTACATGAAGTCACAGTGTGGGAGTACATGAAGTCACAGTGTGGGAGTACATGAAGTCACAGTGTGTGAGTACATGAAGTAACATTGTGCGAGTACATGAAGTCACAGTCAGCGAGTACATGAAGTCACAGTGTGGGAGTACATGAAGTCACAGTGTGGGAGTACATGAAGTCACAGTGTGGGAGTACATGAAGTCACAGTGTGGGAGTACATGAAGTCACAGTGCGGAAGTACATGAAGTCACTGTCTGGGAGTACATGAAGTCACAGTGTGGGAGTACATGAAGTCACAGTCTGCGAGTACGTGAAGTCACAGTGTGCAAGTACATGAAGTCACAGTGTGGGAGTACATGAAGTCACAGTCTGCGAGTACGTGAAGTCACAGTCTGCGAGTACATGAAGTCACAGTCAGCGAGTACATGAAGTCACAGTGTGGGAGTTCATGAAGTCACAGTGTGGGAGTACATGAAGTCACAGTGTGCGAGTACATGAAGTCACAGTGTGCGAGTACATGAAGTCACAGTGTGGGAGTACATGAAGTCACAGTGCGGAGGTACATGAAGTCACAGTGCGGGAGTACATGAAGTCACAGTGTGGGAGTAAATGAAGTCACAGTGTGGGAGTACATGAAGTCACAGTGTGGGAGTACATGAAGTCACAGTGTGGGAGTACATGAAGTCACAGTATGGGAGTACATGAAGTCACAGTGTGTGAGTACATGAAGTCACAGTGTGGGAGTACATGAAGTCACAGTGTGGGAGTACATGAAGTCACAGTGTGGGAGTACATGAAGTCACAGTGTGGGAGTACATGAAGTCACAGTGCGTGAGTACATGAAGTCACAGTGCGGGAGTACATGAAGTCACAGTGTGGGAGTACATGAAGTCACAGTGTGGGAGTACATGAAGTCACAGTCTGCGAGTACATGAAGTCACAGTGTGGGAGTACATGAAGTCACAGTGCGGGAGTACATGAAGTCACAGTGTGGGAGTACATGAAGTCACAGTGTGGGAGTACATGAAGTCACAGTCTGCGAGTACATGAAGTCACAGTGTGGGAGTACATGAAGTCACAGTGTGGGAGTACATGAAGTCACAGTGCGGGAGTACATGAAGTCACAGTGTGGGAGTACATGAAGTCACAGTGTGGGAGTACATGAAGTCACAGTGTGGGAGTACATGAAGTCACAGTCTGCGAGTACATGAAGTCACAGTGTGGGAGTACATGAAGTCACAGTGCGGGAGTACATGAAGTTACAGAGCGGGAGTTCATGAAGTTACAGTGTGGGAGTACATGAAGTCACAGTCTGCGAGTACATGAAGTCACAGTGTGGGAGTACATGAAGTCACAGTCTGCGAGTACATGAAGTCACAGTGTGAGAGTACATGAAGTCACAGTCTGCGAGTACATGAAGTCACAGTGTGGGAGTACATGAAGTCACAGTGCGGGAGTACATGAAGTCACAGTGTGGGAGTACATGAAGTCACAGTGTGGGAGTACATAAAGTCACAGTCTGCGAGTACATGAAGTCACAGTGTAGGAGTACATGAAGTCACAGTGCGGGAGTACATGAAGTCACAGTGTGGGAGTACATGAAGTCACAATGTGGGAGTACATGAAGTCACAGTCTGCGAGTACATGAAGTCACAGTGTGGGAGTACATGAAGTCACAGTGCGGGAGTACATGAAATCACAGTGTGGGAGTACATGAAGTCACAGTGTGGGAGTACATGAAGTCACAGTGTGGGAGTACATGAAGTCACAGTGTGGGAGTACATGAAGTCACAGTGTGGGAGTACATGAAGTCACAGTGTGGGAGTAAATGAAGTCACAGTGTGGGAGTACATGAAGTCACAGTGTGGGAGTACATGAAGTCACAGTCTGCGAGTACATGAAGTCACAGTGTGGGAGTACATGAAGTCACAGTCTGCGAGTACATGAAGTCACAGTGTGGGAGTACATGAAGTCACAGTCTGCGAGTACATGAAGTCACAATGTGAGAGTACATGAAGTCACAGTCTGCGAGTACATGAAGTCACAGTGTGGAAGTACATGAAGTCACAGTGCGGGAGTACATGAAGTCACAGTGTGGGAGTACATGAAGTCACAGTGTGGGAGTACATGAAGTCACAGTGTGCGAGTACATGAAGTCACAGTGTGGGAGTACATGAAGTCACAGTGCGGGAGTACATGAAGTCACAGTGTGGGAGTACATGAAGTCACAGTGTGGGAGTACATGAAGTCACAGTGTGGGAATACATGAAGTCACAGTCTGCGAGTACATGAAGTCACAGTGTGAGAGTACATGAAGTCACAGTGTGGGAGTACATGAAGTCACAGTCTGGGAGTACATGAAGTCACAGTCTGGGAGTACATGAAGTCACAGTGTGGGAGTACATGAAGTCACAGTCTGCGAGTACATGAAGTCACAGTGTGGGAGTACATGAAGTCACAGTGCGGGAGTACATGAAGTTACAGTGTGGGAGTACATGAAGTCACAGTCTGCGAGTACATGAAGTCACAGTGTGGGAGTACATGAAGTCACAGTCTGCGAGTACATGAAGTCACAGTGTGAGAGTACATGAAGTCACAGTCTGCGAGTACATGAAGTCACAGTGTGGGAGTACATGAAGTCACAGTGCGGGAGTACATGAAGTCACAGTGTGGGAGTACATGAAGTCACAGTGTGGGAGTACATAAAGTAATAGTCTGCGAGTACATGAAGTCACAGTGCGGGAGTACATGAAGTCACAGTGTGGGAGTACATGAAGTCACAGTCTGCGAGTACATGAAGTCACAGTCTGCGAGTACATGAAGTCACAGTCTGCGAGTACATGAAGTCACAGTCTGCGAGTACATGAAGTCACAGTGTGGGAGTACATGAAGTCACAGTGTGGGAGTACATGAAGTCACAGTGTGGGAGTACATAAAGTCACAGTGTGGGAGTACATGAAGTCACAGTGTGAGAGTACATGAAGTCACAGTGTGCGAGTACATGAAGTCACAGTGTGGTAGTACATGAAGTCACAGTGTGGGAGTAAATGAAGTCACAGTGTGGGAGTACATGAAGTCACAGTGTGGGAGTACATGAAGTCACAGTGCGGGAGTACATGAAGTCACAGTCTGCGAGTACATGAAGTCACAGTGTGGGAGTACATGAAGTCACAGTGTGGGAGTACATGAAATCACAGTGCGGGAGTACATGAAGTCACAGTGTTGGAGTACATGAAGTCACAGTGTGGGAGTACATGAAGTCACAGTCTGCGAGTACATGAAGTCACAGTGTGGGAGTACATGAAGTCACAGTGTGGGAGTACATGAAGTCACAGTGCGGGAGTACATGAAGTCACAGTGTGGGAGTACATGAAGTCACAGTGTGGGAGTACATGAAGTCACAGTGTGGGAGTACATGAAGTCACAGTCTGCGAGTACATGAAGTCACAGTGTGGGAGTACATGAAGTCACAGTGCGGGAGTACATGAAGTTACAGTGCGGGAGTACATGAAGTTACAGTGTGGGAGTACATGAAGTCACAGTCTGCGAGTACATGAAGTCACAGTGTGGGAGTACATGAAGTCACAGTCTGCGAGTACATGAAGTCACAGTGTGAGAGTACATGAAGTCACAGTCTGCGAGTACATGAAGTCACAGTGTGGGAGTACATGAAGTCACAGTGCGGGAGTACATGAAGTCACAGTGTGGGAGTACATGAAGTCACAGTGTGGGAGTACATAAAGTCACAGTCTGCGAGTACATGAAGTCACAGTGTAGGAGTACATGAAGTCACAGTGCGGGAGTACATGAAGTCACAGTGTGGGAGTACATGAAGTCACAATGTGGGAGTACATGAAGTCACAGTCTGCGAGTACATGAAGTCACAGTGTGGGAGTACATGAAGTCACAGTGCGGGAGTACATGAAATCACAGTGTGGGAGTACATGAAGTCACAGTGTGGGAGTACATGAAGTCACAGTGTGGGAGTACATGAAGTCACAGTGTGGGAGTACATGAAGTCACAGTGTGGGAGTACATGAAGTCACAGTGTGGGAGTACATGAAGTCACAGTGTGGGAGTAAATGAAGTCACAGTGTGGGAGTACATGAAGTCACAGTGTGGGAGTACATGAAGTCACAGTCTGCGAGTACATGAAGTCACAGTGTGGGAGTATATGAAGTCACAGTCTGCGAGTACATGAAGTCACAGTGTGGGAGTACATGAAGTCACAGTCTGCGAGTACATGAAGTCACAATGTGAGAGTACATGAAGTCACAGTCTGCGAGTACATGAAGTCACAGTGTGGGAGTACATGAAGTCACAGTGCGGGAGTACATGAAGTCACAGTGTGGGAGTACATGAAGTCACAGTGTGGGAGTACATGAAGTCACAGTGTGCGAGTACATGAAGTCACAGTGTGGGAGTACATGAAGTCACAGTGCGGGAGTACATGAAGTCACAGTGTGGGAGTACATGAAGTCACAGTGTGGGAGTACATGAAGTCACAGTGTGGGAATACATGAAGTCACAGTCTGCGAGTACATGAAGTCACAGTGTGGGAGTACATGAAGTCACAGTGCGGGAGTACATGAAGTTACAGTGTGGGAGTACATGAAGTCACAGTCTGCGAGTACATGAAGTCACAGTGTGGGAGTACATGAAGTCACAGTCTGCGAGTACATGAAGTCACAGTGTGAGAGTACATGAAGTCACAGTCTGCGAGTACATGAAGTCACAGTGTGGGAGTACATGAAGTCACAGTGCGGGAGTACATGAAGTCACAGTGTGGGAGTACATGAAGTCACAGTGTGGGAGTACATAAAGTAATAGTCTGCGAGTACATGAAGTCACAGTGCGGGAGTACATGAAGTCACAGTGCGGGAGTACATGAAGTCACAGTGTGGGAGTACATGAAGTCACAGTCTGCGAGTACATGAAGTCACAGTCTGCGAGTACATGAAGTCACAGTCTGCGAGTACATGAAGTCACAGTCTGCGAGTACATGAAGTCACAGTGTGGGAGTACATGAAGTCACAGTGTGGGAGTACATGAAGTCACAGTGTGGGAGTACATAAAGTCACAGTGTGGGAGTACATGAAGTCACAGTGTGAGAGTACATGAAGTCACAGTGTGCGAGTACATGAAGTCACAGTGTGGGAGTACATGAAGTCACAGTGTGGGAGTAAATGAAGTCACAGTGTGGGAGTACATGAAGTCACAGTGTGGGAGTACATGAAGTCACAGTCTGCGAGTACATGAAGTCACAGTGTGAGAGTACATGAAGTCACAGTGTGCGAGTACATGAAGTCACAGTGTGGGAGTACATGAAGTCACAGTGTGCGAGTACATAAAGTCACAGTGTGGGAGTACATGAAGTCACAGTGTGGGAGTACATGAAGTCACAGTCTGCGAGTACATGAAGTCACAGTGTGGGAGTACATGAAGTCACAGTCTGCGAGTACATGAAGTCACAGTGTGAGAGTACATGAAGTCACAGTCTGCGAGTACATGAAGTCACAGTGTGGGAGTACATGAAGTCACAGTGCGGAAGTACATGAAGTCACAGTGTGGGAGTACATGAAGTCACAGTGTGGGAGTACATGAAGTCACAGTCTGCGAGTAAATGAAGTCACAGTGTGGGAGTACTTGAAGTCACAGTGCGGGAGTACATGAAGTCACAGTGTGGGAGTACATGAAGTCACAGCGTGGGAGTACATGAAGTCACAGTGTGGGAGTACATGAAGTCACAGTCTGCGAGTACATGAAGTCACAGTGTGAGAGTACATGAAGTCACAGTGTGGGAGTACATGAAGTCACAGTCTGGGAGTACATGAAGTCACAGTGTGGGAGTACATGAAGTCACAGTCTGCGAGTACATGAAGTCACAGTGTGGGAGTACATGAAGTCACAGTGCGGGAGTACATGAAGTTACAGTGTGGGAGTACATGAAGTCACAGTGTGGGAGTACATGAAGTCACAGTGTGGGAGTACATGAAGTCACAGTGTGGGAGTACATGAAGTCACAGTGTGAGAGTACATGAAGTCACAGTGTGAGAGTACATGAAGTCACAGTGTGGGAGTACATGAAGTCACAGTGCGGGAGTACATGAAGTCACAGTGTGGGAGTACATGTAGTCACAGTGTGGGAGTACATGAAGTCACAGTCTGCGAGTACATGAAGTCACAGTCTGCGAGTACATGAAGTCACAGTGCGGGAGTACATGAAGTCACAGTGTGGGAGTACATGAAGTCACAGTGTGGGAGTACATGAAGTCACAGTGTGGGAGTACATAAAGTCACAGTGTGGGAGTACATGAAGTCACAGTGTGAGAGTACATGAAGTCACAGTGTGCGAGTACATGAAGTCACAGTGTGGTAGTACATGAAGTCACAGTGTGGGAGTAAATGAAGTCACAGTGTGGGAGTACATGAAGTCACAGTGTGGGAGTACATGAAGTCACAGTGCGGGAGTACATGAAGTCACAGTCTGCGAGTACATGAAGTCACAGTGTGGGAGTACATGAAGTCACAGTGTGGGAGTACATGAAATCACAGTGCGGGAGTACATGAAGTCACAGTGTTGGAGTACATGAAGTCACAGTGTGGGAGTACATGAAGTCACAGTCTGCGAGTACATGAAGTCACAGTGTGGGAGTACATGAAGTCACAGTGTGGGAGTACATGAAGTCACAGTGCGGGAGTACATGAAGTCACAGTGTGGGAGTACATGAAGTCACAGTGTGGGAGTACATGAAGTCACAGTGTGGGAGTACATGAAGTCACAGTCTGCGAGTACATGAAGTCACAGTGTGGGAGTACATGAAGTCACAGTGCGGGAGTACATGAAGTTACAGTGCGGGAGTACATGAAGTTACAGTGTGGGAGTACATGAAGTCACAGTCTGCGAGTACATGAAGTCACAGTGTGGGAGTACATGAAGTCACAGTCTGCGAGTACATGAAGTCACAGTGTGAGAGTACATGAAGTCACAGTCTGCGAGTACATGAAGTCACAGTGTGGGAGTACATGAAGTCACAGTGCGGGAGTACATGAAGTCACAGTGTGGGAGTACATGAAGTCACAGTGTGGGAGTACATAAAGTCACAGTCTGCGAGTACATGAAGTCACAGTGTAGGAGTACATGAAGTCACAGTGCGGGAGTACATGAAGTCACAGTGTGGGAGTACATGAAGTCACAATGTGGGAGTACATGAAGTCACAGTCTGCGAGTACATGAAGTCACAGTGTGGGAGTACATGAAGTCACAGTGCGGGAGTACATGAAATCACAGTGTGGGAGTACATGAAGTCACAGTGTGGGAGTACATGAAGTCACAGTGTGGGAGTACATGAAGTCACAGTGTGGGAGTACATGAAGTCACAGTGTGGGAGTACATGAAGTCACAGTGTGGGAGTACATGAAGTCACAGTGTGGGAGTAAATGAAGTCACAGTGTGGGAGTACATGAAGTCACAGTGTGGGAGTACATGAAGTCACAGTCTGCGAGTACATGAAGTCACAGTGTGGGAGTATATGAAGTCACAGTCTGCGAGTACATGAAGTCACAGTGTGGGAGTACATGAAGTCACAGTCTGCGAGTACATGAAGTCACAATGTGAGAGTACATGAAGTCACAGTCTGCGAGTACATGAAGTCACAGTGTGGGAGTACATGAAGTCACAGTGCGGGAGTACATGAAGTCACAGTGTGGGAGTACATGAAGTCACAGTGTGGGAGTACATGAAGTCACAGTGTGCGAGTACATGAAGTCACAGTGTGGGAGTACATGAAGTCACAGTGCGGGAGTACATGAAGTCACAGTGTGGGAGTACATGAAGTCACAGTGTGGGAGTACATGAAGTCACAGTGTGGGAATACATGAAGTCACAGTCTGCGAGTACATGAAGTCACAGTGTGGGAGTACATGAAGTCACAGTGCGGGAGTACATGAAGTTACAGTGTGGGAGTACATGAAGTCACAGTCTGCGAGTACATGAAGTCACAGTGTGGGAGTACATGAAGTCACAGTCTGCGAGTACATGAAGTCACAGTGTGAGAGTACATGAAGTCACAGTCTGCGAGTACATGAAGTCACAGTGTGGGAGTACATGAAGTCACAGTGCGGGAGTACATGAAGTCACAGTGTGGGAGTACATGAAGTCACAGTGTGGGAGTACATAAAGTAATAGTCTGCGAGTACATGAAGTCACAGTGCGGGAGTACATGAAGTCACAGTGCGGGAGTACATGAAGTCACAGTGTGGGAGTACATGAAGTCACAGTCTGCGAGTACATGAAGTCACAGTCTGCGAGTACATGAAGTCACAGTCTGCGAGTACATGAAGTCACAGTCTGCGAGTACATGAAGTCACAGTCTGCGAGTACATGAAGTCACAGTGTGGGAGTACATGAAGTCACAGTGTGGGAGTACATAAAGTCACAGTGTGGGAGTACATGAAGTCACAGTGTGAGAGTACATGAAGTCACAGTGTGCGAGTACATGAAGTCACAGTGTGGGAGTACATGAAGTCACAGTGTGGGAGTACATGAAGTCACAGTGTGGGAGTACATGAAGTCACAGTCTGCGAGTACATGAAGTCACAGTGTGAGAGTACATGAAGTCACAGTGTGCGAGTACATGAAGTCACAGTGTGGGAGTACATGAAGTCACAGTGTGCGAGTACATAAAGTCACAGTGTGGGAGTACATGAAGTCACAGTGTGGGAGTACATGAAGTCACAGTCTGCGAGTACATGAAGTCACAGTGTGGGAGTACATGAAGTCACAGTCTGCGAGTACATGAAGTCACAGTGTGAGAGTACATGAAGTCACAGTCTGCGAGTACATGAAGTCACAGTGTGGGAGTACATGAAGTCACAGTGCGGAAGTACATGAAGTCACAGTGTGGGAGTACATGAAGTCACAGTGTGGGAGTACATGAAGTCACAGTCTGCGAGTAAATGAAGTCACAGTGTGGGAGTACTTGAAGTCACAGTGCGGGAGTACATGAAGTCACAGTGTGGGAGTACATGAAGTCACAGCGTGGGAGTACATGAAGTCACAGTGTGGGAGTACATGAAGTCACAGTCTGCGAGTACATGAAGTCACAGTGTGAGAGTACATGAAGTCACAGTGTGGGAGTACATGAAGTCACAGTCTGGGAGTACATGAAGTCACAGTGTGGGAGTACATGAAGTCACAGTCTGCGAGTACATGAAGTCACAGTGTGGGAGTACATGAAGTCACAGTGCGGGAGTACATAAAGTTACAGTGTGGGAGTACATGAAGTCACAGTGTGGGAGTACATGAAGTCACAGTGTGGGAGTACATGAAGTCACAGTGTGGGAGTACATGAAGTCACAGTGTGAGAGTACATGAAGTCACAGTGTGAGAGTACATGAAGTCACAGTGTGGGAGTACATGAAGTCACAGTGCGGGAGTACATGAAGTCACAGTGTGGGAGTACATGTAGTCACAGTGTGGGAGTACATGAAGTCACAGTCTGCGAGTACATGAAGTCACAGTGTGGGAGTACATGAAGTCACAGTGCGGGAGTACATGAAGTCACAGTGTGGGAGTACATGAAGTCACAGTGTGGGAGTACATGAAGTCACAGTCTGCGAGTACATGAAGTCACAGTGTGGGAGTACATGAAGTCACAGTGCGGGAGTACATGAAGTCACAGTGTGGGAGTACATGAAGTCACAGTGCGGGAGTACATGAAGTCACAGTCTGCGAGTACATGAAGTCACAGTGTGGGAGTACATGAAGTCACAGTGTGGGAGTACATGAAGGCACAGTGTGGGAGTACATGAAGTTACAGTGTGGGAGTACATGAAGTCACAGTGCAGGAGTACATGAAGTCACAGTGTGGGAGTACATGAAGTCGCAGTGCGGGAGTACATGAAGTCACAGTGTGGGAGTACATGAAGTCACAGTATGGGAGTAGATGAAGTCACAGTCTGCGAGTACATGAAGTCACAGTGTGGGAGTACATGAAGTCACAGTCTGCGAGTACATGAAGTCACAATGTGAGAGTACATGAAGTCACAGTCTGCGAGTACATGAAGTCACAGTGTGGGAGTACATGAAGTCACAGTGCGGGAGTACATGAAGTCACAGTGCGGGAGTACATGAAGTCACAGTGTGGGAGTACATGAAGTCACAGTGTGCGAGTACATGAAGTCACAGTGTGGGAGTACATGAAGTCACAGTGCGGGAGTACATGAAGTCACAGTGTGGGAGTACATGAAGTCACAGTGTGGGAGTACATGAAGTCACAGTGTGGGAATACATGAAGTCACAGTCTGCGAGTACATGAAGTCACAGTGTGAGAGTACATGAAGTCACAGTGTGGGAGTACATGAAGTCACAGTCTGGGAGTACATGAAGTCACAGTCTGGGAGTACATGAAGTCACAGTGTGGGAGTACATGAAGTCACAGTCTGCGAGTACATGAAGTCACAGTGTGGGAGTACATGAAGTCACAGTGCGGGAGTACATGAAGTTACAGTGTGGGAGTACATGAAGTCACAGTCTGCGAGTACATGAAGTCACAGTGTGGGAGTACATGAAGTCACAGTCTGCGAGTACATGAAGTCACAGTGTGAGAGTACATGAAGTCACAGTCTGCGAGTACATGAAGTCACAGTGTGGGAGTACATGAAGTCACAGTGTGGGAGTACATGAAGTCACAGTGTGGGAGTACATGAAGTCACAGTCTGCGAGTACATGAAGTCACAGTGTGGGAGTACATGAAGTCACAGTCTGCGAGTACATGAAGTCACAGTGTGAGAGTACATGAAGTCACAGTCTGCGAGTACATGAAGTCACAGTGTGGGAGTACATGAAGTCACAGTGCGGGAGTACATGAAGTCACAGTGTGGGAGTACATGAAGTCACAGTGTGGGAGTACATGAAGTCACAGTCTGCGAGTAAATGAAGTCACAGTGTGGGAGTACATGAAGTCACAGTGCGGGAGTACATGAAGTCACAGTGTGGGAGTACATGAAGTCACAGTGTGGGAGTACATGAAGTCACAGTGTGGGAGTACATGAAGTCACAGTCTGCGAGTACATGAAGTCACAGTGTGAGAGTACATGAAGTCACAGTGTGGGAGTACATGAAGTCACAGTCTGGGAGTACATGAAGTCACAGTGTGGGAGTACATGAAGTCACAGTCTGCGCGTACATGAAGTCACAGTGTGGGAGTACATGAAGTCACAGTGCGGGAGTACATGAAGTTACAGTGTGGGAGTACATGAAGTCACAGTGTGGGAGTACATGAAGTCACAGTGCGGGAGTACATGAAGTCACAGTGTGGGAGTACATGAAGTCACAGTGTGGGAGTACATGAAGTCACAGTCTGCGAGTACATGAAGTCACAGTGTGGGAGTACATGAAGTCACAGTGCGGGAGTACATGAAGTCACAGTGTGGGAGTACATGAAGTCACAGTGCGGGAGTACATGAAGTCACAGTCTGCGAGTACATGAAGTCACAGTGTGGGAGTACATGAAGTCACAGTGTGGGAGTACATGAAGGCACAGTGTGGGAGTACATGAAGTTACAGTGTGGGAGTACATGAAGTCACAGTGCAGGAGTACATGAAGTCACAGTGTGGGAGTACATGAAGTCGCAGTGCGGGAGTACATGAAGTCACAGTGTGGGAGTACATGAAGTCACAGTATGGGAGTAGATGAAGTCACAGTCTGCGAGTACATGAAGTCACAGTGTGGGAGTACATGAAGTCACAGTCTGCGAGTACATGAAGTCACAGTGTGGGAGTACATGAAGTCACAGTCTGGGAGTACATGAAGTCACAGTGTTGGAGTACATGAAGTCACAGTGTGGGAGTACATGAAGTTACAGTGTGGGAGTACATGAAGTCACAGTGCAGGAGTACATGAAGTCACAGTGTGGGAGTACATGAAGTCACAGTCTGGGAGTACATGAAGTCACAGTGTGGGAGTACATGAAGTCACAGTGTGGGAGTACATAAAGTCACAGTGTGGGAGTACATGAAGTCACAGTATTGGAGTAGATGAAGTCACAGTGTGGGAGTACATGAAGTCACAGTGCGGGAGTACATGAAGTCACAGTGTGGGAGTACATGAAGTCACAGTGTGGGAGTACATGAAGTCACAGTGTGGGAGTACATGAAGTCACAGTCTGCGAGTACATGAAGTCAGTGTGGGAGTACATGAAGTCATAGTGCGGGAGTACATGAAGTCACAGTGTGGGAGTACATGAAGTCACAGTGTGGGAGTACATGAAGTTACAGTGAGGGAGTACATGAAGTCACAGTGTGGGAGTACATGAAGTCGCAGTGCGGGAGTACATGAAGTCACAGTGTGGGAGTACATGAAGTCACAGTCTGCGAGTACATGAAGTCACAGTTTGCGAGTACATGAAGTCACAGTGTGCAAGTACATGAAGTCACAGTGTGGGAGTACATGAAGTCACAGTGTGGGAGTACATGAAGTCACAGTCTGGGAGTACATGAAGTCACAGTGTGCGAGTACATGAAGTCACAGTGTGGGAGTACATGAAGTCACAGTGTGGGAGTACATGAAGTCACAGTATGGGAGTAGATGAAGTCACAGTCTGCGAGTACATGAAGTCACAGTGTGGGAGTACATGAAGTCACAGTGCGGGAGTACATGAAGTCACAGTGCGGGAGTACATGAAGTTACAGTGTGGGAGTACATGAAGTCACAGTCTGCGAGTACATGAAGTCACAGTGTGGTAGTACATGAAGTCACAGTCTGCGAGTACATGAAGTCACAGTGTGAGAGTACATGAAGTCACAGTCTGCGAGTACATGAAGTCACAGTCTGCGAGTACATGAAGTCACAGTGCGGGAGTACATGAAGTCACAGTGCGGGAGTACATGAAGTCACAGTGTGGGAGTACATGAAGTCACAGTCTGCGAGTACATGAAGTCACAGTGTGGGAGTACATGAAGTCACAGTGTGGGAGTACATGAAGTCACAGTGCGGGAGTACATGAAGTCACAGTGTCGGAGTACATGAAGTCACAGTGCGGGAGTACATGAAGTCACAGTGTGGGAGTACATGAAGTCACAGTGTGGGAGTACATGAAGTCACAGTCTGCGAGTACATGAAGTCAGTGTGGGAGTACATGAAGTCATAGTGCGGGAGTACATGAAGTCACAGTGTGGGAGTACATGAAGTCACAGTGTGGGAGTACATGAAGTCACAGTGTGGGAGTACATGAAGTCACAGTGCGGGAGTACATGAAGTCACAGTGCGGGAGTACATGAAGTTACAGTGTGGGAGTACATGAAGTCACAGTCTGCGAGTACATGAAGTCACAGTGTGGGAGTACATGAAGTCACAGTCTGCGAGTACATGAAGTCACAGTGTGGGAGTACATGAAGTCACAGTCTGCGAGTACATGAAGTCACAGTGTGGGAGTACATGAAGTCACAGTGCGGGAGTACATGAAGTCACAGTGTGGGAGTACATGAAGTCACAGTGTGGGAGTACATGAAGTCACAGTCTGCGAGTACATGAAGTCACAGTGTGGGAGTACATGAAGTCACAATGCAGGAGTACATGAAGTCACAGTGTGGGAGTACATGAATTCACAGTGTGGGAGTACATTAAGTCACAGTGTGCGAGTACATGAAATCACAGTGTGGGAGTACATGAAGTCACAGTCTGCGAGTACATGAAGTCACAGTGTGGGAGTACATGAAGTCACAGTGTGGGAGTACATGAAGTCACAGTGTGGGAGTACATGAAGTCACAGTCTGCGAGTACATGAAGTCACAGTGTGAGAGTACATGAAGTCACAGTCTGCGAGTACATGAAGTCACAGTCTGCGAGTACATGAAGTCACAGTGCGGGAGTACATGAAGTCACAGTGCGGGAGTACATGAAGTCACAGTGTGGGAGTACATGAAGTCACAGTCTGCGAGTACATGAAGTCACAGTGTGGGAGTACATGAAGTCACAGTGTGGGAGTACATGAAGTCACAGTGCGGGAGTACATGAAGTCACAGTGTGGGAGTACATGAAGTCACAGTGCGGGAGTACATGAAGTCACAGTGTGGGAGTACATGAAGTCACAGTGTGGGAGTACATGAAGTCACAGTCTGCGAGTACATGAAGTCAGTGTGGGAGTACATGAAGTCACAGTGTGGGAGTACATGAAGTCACAGTGTGGGAGTACATGAAGTCACAGTCTGCGAGTACATGAAGTCACAGTGTGGGAGTACATGAAGTCACAGTGTGGGAGTACATGAAGTCACAATGCAGGAGTACATGAAGTCACAGTGTGGGAGTACATGAATTCACAGTGTGGGAGTACATTAAGTCACAGTGTGCGAGTACATGAAATCACAGTGTGCGAGTACATGAAATCACAGTCTGCGAGTACATGAAGTCACAGTGTGGGAGTACATGAAGTCACAGTCTGCGAGTACATGAAGTCACAGTGTGGGAGTACATGAAGTCACAGTGCGGGAGTACATGAAGTTACAGTGTGGGAGTACATGAAGTCACAGTCTGCGAGTACATGAAGTCACAGTGTGGTAGTACATGAAGTCACAGTCTGCGAGTACATGAAGTCACAGTGTGAGAGTACATGAAGTCACAGTGTGGGAGTACATGAAGTCACAGTGCGGGAGTACATGAAGTCACAGTGCGGGAGTACATGAAGTCACAGTGCGGGAGTACATGAAGTCACAGTGTGGGAGTACATGAAGTCACAGTGTGGGAGTACATGAAGTCACAGTCTGCGAGTACATGAAGTCACAGTCTGCGAGTACATGAAGTCACAGTGTGGGAGTACATGAAGTCACAGTGCGGGAGTACATGAAGTCACAGTGTGGGAGTACATGAAGTCACAGTGTGGGAGTACATGAAGTCACAGTGTGGGAGTAAATGAAGTCACAGTGTGGGAGTACATGAAGTCACAGTGTGGGAGTACATGAAGTCACAATGCAGGAGTACATGAAGTCACAGTGTTGGAGTACATGAAGTCACAGTGTGGGAGTACATGAAGTCACAGTGTGGGAGTACATGAAGTCACAGTGTGGGAGTACATGAAGTCACAGTGTGGGAGTACATGAAGTCACAATGCAGGAGTACATGAAGTCACAGTGTTGGAGTACATGAAGTCACAGTGTGGGAGTACATGAAGTCACAGTGTGGGAGTACATGAAGTCACAGTGTGGGAGTACATGAAGTCACAGTCTGCGAGTACATGAAGTCACAGTGTGGGAGTACATGAAGTCACAGTGTGGGAGTACATGAAGTCACAATGCAGGAGTACATGAAGTCACAGTGTGGGAGTACATGAATTCACAGTGTGGGAGTACATTAAGTCACAGTGTGCGAGTACATGAAATCACAGTGTGCGAGTACATGAAATCACAGTCTGCGAGTACATGAAGTCACAGTGTGGGAGTACATGAAGTCACAGTCTGCGAGTACATGAAGTCGCAGTGTGGGAGTACATGAAGTCACAGTGCGGGAGTACATGAAGTTACAGTGTGGGAGTACATGAAGTCACAGTCTGCGAGTACATGAAGTCACAGTGTGGTAGTACATGAAGTCACAGTCTGCGAGTACATGAAGTCACAGTGTGAGAGTACATGAAGTCACAGTGTGGGAGTACATGAAGTCACAGTGCGGGAGTACATGAAGTCACAGTGCGGGAGTACATGAAGTCACAGTGCGGGAGTACATGAAGTCACAGTGTGGGAGTACATGAAGTCACAGTGTGGGAGTACATGAAGTCACAGTCTGCGAGTACATGAAGTCACAGTCTGCGAGTACATGAAGTCACAGTGTGGGAGTACATGAAGTCACAGTGCGGGAGTACATGAAGTCACAGTGTGGGAGTACATGAAGTCACAGTGTGGGAGTACATGAAGTCACAGTGTGGGAGTACATGAAGTCACAGTGTGGGAGTACATGAAGTCACAGTGTGGGAGTACATGAAGTCACAATGCAGGAGTACATGAAGTCACAGTGTTGGAGTACATGAAGTCACAGTGTGGGAGTACATGAAGTCACAGTGTGGGAGTACATGAAGTCACAGTGTGGGAGTACATGAAGTCACAGTGTGGGAGTACATGAAGTCACAATGCAGGAGTACATGAAGTCACAGTGTTGGAGTACATGAAGTCACAGTGTGGGAGTACATGAAGTCACAGTGTGAGAGTACATGAAGTCACAGTGTGGGAGTACATGAAGTCACAGTGCGGGAGTATATGAAGTCACAGTGCGGGAGTACATGAAGTCACAGTGCGGGAGTACATGAAGTCACAGTGTGGGAGTACATGAAGTCACAGTCTGCGAGTACATGAAGTCACAGTCTGCGAGTACATGAAGTCACAGTGTGGGAGTACATGAAGTCACAGTGCGGGAGTACATGAAGTCACAGTGCGGGAGTACATGAAGTCACAGTGTGGGAGTACATGAAGTCACAGTGTGGGAGTACATGAAGTCACAGTGCGGGAGTACATGAAGTCACAGTGCGGGAGTACATGAAGTCACAGTGCGGGAGTACATGAAGTCACAGTGCGGGAGTACATGAAGTCACAGTGTGGGAGTACATGAAGTCACAGTGTGGGAGTACATGAAGTCACAGTGCGGGAGTACATGAAGTCACAGTGCGGGAGTACATGAAGTCACAGTCTGCGAGTACATGAAGTCACAGTGTGATGGTACATGAAGTCACAGTGTGGGAGTACATGAAGTCACAGTGTGGGAGTACATGAAGTCACAGTGTGGGAGTACATGAAGTCACAGTGTGGGAGTACATGAAGTCACAATGCAGGAGTACATGAAGTCACAGTCTGCGAGTACATGAAGTCACATTCTGCAAGTACATGAAGTCACAGTGTGCGAGTTCATGAAGTCACAGTCTGCGAGTACATGAAGTTACAGTGTGGGAGTACAAGAAGTCACAGTCTGCAAGTATGTATAGGTGTCAGCGTGTGTATGTCAGTGTATGTATAGGTGTCAGTGTGTGTATGTCAGTGTATGTATAGGTGTCAGTGTGTGTATGTCAGTGTATGTATAGGTGTCAGGGTGTGTATGTCAGTGTATGTATAGGTGTCAGTGTATGTATAGATGTCATTGTGTGTATGTCAGTGTATGTATAGGTGTCAGTGTGTGTATGTCAGTGTATGTATAGGTGTCAGTGTGTGTATGTCAGTGTATGTATAGGTGTCAGTGTGTGTATGTCAGTGTATGTATAGGTGTCAGTGTGTGTATGTATAGGTGTCAGTGTGTATATAGGTGTCAGTGTGTGTATAGGTGTCATTGTATGTATAGGTGTCAGTGTGTGTAGGTCAGTGTATGTATAGGTGTCAGTGTGTGTATGTCAGTGTATGTATAGATGTCAGTGTGTGTATGTCAGTGTATGTATAGGTGTCAGTGTGTATGTCAGTGTATGTATAGGTGTCAGTGTGTGTATGTCAGTGTATGTATAGGTGTCAGTGTATGTATAGATGTCATTGTGTGTATGTCAGTGTGTGTATAGGTGTCAGTGTGTGTATGTCAGTGTATGTATAGGTGTCAGTGTGTGTATGTCAGTGTATGTACAGGTGTCAGTGTGTGTATAGGTGTCAGTGTGTGTATGTCAGTGTATGTATAGGTGTCAGTGTATGTATGTCAGTGTATGTATAGGTGTCAGTGTGTGTATGTCAGTGTATGTATAGGTGTCAGTGTGTGTATAGGTGTCAGTGTGTGTATGTCAGTGTATGTATAGGTGTCAGTGTGTGTATGTCAGTGTATGTATAGGTGTCAGTGTATGTATAGGTGTCAGTTGGTGTATGTCAGTGTATGTATAGGTGTCAGTGTGTGTATAGGTGTCAGTGTGTGTATGTCAGTGTATGTATAGGTGTCAGTGTGTGTATGTCAGTGTATGTATAGGTGTCAGTGTATGTATAGGTGTCAGTTGGTGTATGTCAGTGTATGTATAGGTGTCAGTGTGTGTATGTCAGTGTATGTATAGGTGTCAGTGTGTGTATGTCAGTGTATGTATAGGTGTCAGTGTGTATATAGGTGTCAGTGTGTGTATAGGTGTCAGTGTTTGTTTAGGTGTCAGTATGTCAGTGTATGTATAGGTGTCAGTTGGTGTATGTCAGTGTATGTATAGGTGTCAGTGTATGTATAGGTGTCAGTTGGTGTATGTCAGTGTATGTATAGGTGTCAGTTGGTGTATGTCAGTGTATGTATAGGTGTCAGTTGGTGTATGTCAGTGTATGTATAGGTGTCAGTGTGTGTATGTCAGTGTATGTATAGGTGTCAGCGTGTGTATGTCAGTGTATGTATAGGTGTCAGTTGGTGTATGTCAGTGTATGTATAGGTGTCAGTGTGTGTATGTCAGTGTATGTATAGGTGTCAGTGTGTATGTCAGTGTATGTATAGGTGTCAGTGTGTATATAGGTGTCAGTGTGTGTATAGGTGTCAGTGTATGTATAGGTGTCAGTGTGTGTAGGTCAGTGTATGTATAGGTGTCAGTGTGTGTATGTCAGTGTATGTATAGATGTCAGTGTGTGTATGTCAGTGTATGTGTAGGTGTCAGTGTGTGTATGTCAGTGTATGTATAGGTGTCAGTGTGTCTATGTCAGTGTATGTATAGGTGTCAGTGTGTGTATGTCAGTGTATGTATAGGTGTCAGTGTGTGTATGTCAGTGTATGTATAGGTGTCAGTGTATGTATAGATGTCATTGTGTGTATGTCAGTGTATGTATAGGTGTCAGTGTGTGTATGTCAGTGTATGTATAGGTGTCAGTGTGTGTATGTCAGTGTATGCATAGGTGTCAGTGTGTATGTCAGTGTATGTATAGGTGTCAGTGTGTATATAGGTGTCAGTGTGTGTATAGGTGTCAGTGTATGTATAGGTGTCAGTGTGTGTAGGTCAGTGTATGTATATGTGTCAGTGTGTGTATGTCAGTGTATGTATAGATGTCAGTGTGTGTATGTCAGTGTATGTGTAGGTGTCAGTGTGTGTATGTCAGTGTATGTATAGGTGTCAGTGTGTCTATGTCAGTGTATGTATAGGTGTCAGTGTGTGTATGTCAGTGTATGTATAGGTGTCAGTGTGTGTATGTCAGTGTATGTATAGGTGTCAGTGTATGTATAGATGTCATTGTGTGTATGTCAGTGTATGTATAGGTGTCAGTGTGTGTATGTCAGTGTATGTATAGGTGTCAGTGTGTGTATGTCAGTGTATGTATAGGTGTCAGTGTGTGTATGTCAGTGTATGTATAGGTGTCAGTGTGTGTATGTCAGTGTATGTATAGGTGTCAGTGTATGTATAGATGTCATTGTGTGTATGTCAGTGTATGTATAGGTGTCAGTGTGTGTATGTCAGTGTATGTATAGGTGTCAGTGTGTGTATGTCAGTGTATGTATATGTGTCAGTGTGTGTATGTCAGTGTATGTATAGGTGTCAGTGTGTGTATGTATAGGTGTCAGTGTGTATATAGGTGTCAGTGTGTGTATAGGTGTCAGTGTATGTATAGGTGTCAGTGTGTGTAGGTCAGTGTATGTATAGGTGTCAGTGTGTGTATGTCAGTGTATGTATAGATGTCAGTGTGTGTATGTCAGTGTATGTATAGGTGTCAGTGTGTATGTCAGTGTATGTATAGGTGTCAGTGTGTGTATATCAGTGTATGTATAGGTGTCAGTGTATGTATAGATGTCATTGTGTGTATGTCAGTGTATGTATAGGTGTCAGCGTGTGTATGTCAGTGTATGTATAGGTGTCAGCGTGTGTATGTCAGTGTATGTATAGGTGTCAGTGTGTGTATGTCAGTGTATGTATAGATGTCAATGTGTGTATGTTAGTGTATGTATAGGTGTCAGCGTGTGTATGTCAGTGTATGTATAGATGTCAGTGTGTGTATGTTAGTGTTTGTATAGGTGTCAGTGTATGTATAGGTGTCAGTGTGTGTATGTCAGTGTATGTGTAGGTGTCAGTTGGTGTATGTCAGTGTATGTATAGGTGTCAGTGTGTGTATGTCAGTGTATGTATAGGTGTCAGCGTGTGTATGTCAGTGTATGTATAGGTGTCAGTTGGTGTATGTCAGTGTATGTATAGGTGTCAGTGTGTGTATGTCAGTGTATGTATAGATGTCAGTGTGTGTATGTCAGTGTATGTATAGGTGTCAGTTGGTGTATGTCAGTGTATGTATAGTTGTCAGTGTGTATGTCAGTGTATGTATAGATGTCAGTGTGTGTATGTCAGTGTATGTATAGGTGTCAGTTGGTGTATGTCAGTGTATGTATAGGTGTCAGTTGGTGTATGTCAGTGTATGTATAGGTGTCAGTTGGTGTATGTCAGTGTATGTATAGGTGTCAGTGTGTGTATGTCAGTGTATGTATAGGTGTCAGCGCGTGTATGTCAGTGTATGTATAGGTGTCAGTTGGTGTATGTCAGTGTATGTATTAGTGTCAGTGTGTGTATGACAGTGTATGTATAGGTGTCAGTTGGTGTATGTCAGTGTATGTATAGGTGTCAGTGTGTGTATGTCAGTGTATGTATAGGTGTCAGTTGGTGTATGTCAGTGTATGTATAGGTGTCAGTTGGTGTATGTCAGTGTATGTATAGGTGTCAGTTGGTGTATGTCAGTGTATGTATAGGTGTCAGTGTGTGTATGTCAGTGTATGTATAGATGTCAGTGTGTCTATGTCAGTGTATGTATAGGTGTCAGTGTGTCTATGTCAGTGTATGTATAGGTGTCAGTGTGTCTATGTCAGTGTATGTATAGGTGTCAGTGTGTGTATGTCAGTGTATGTATAGATGTCAGTGTGTCTATGTCAGTGTATGTATAGGTGTCAGTGTGTGTATGTCAGTGTATGTATAGGTGTTAGCGTGTGTATGTCAGTGTATGTATAGGTGTCAGTGTGTGTATGTCAGTGTATGTATAGGTGTCAGTGTGTGTATGTCAGTGTATGTATAGGTGTCAGTTGGTGTATGGCAGTGTATGTATAGGTGTCAGTGTGTGTATGTCAGTGTATGTATAGGTGTCAGTATGTGTATGTCAGTGTATGTATAGGTATCAGTGTGTGGATGTCAGTGTATGTATAGGTGTCAGTGTATGTATAGGTGTCAGTGTATGAATAGGTGTCAGTGTGTGTATGTCAGTGTATGTATAGGTGTCAGTGTGTGTATGTCAGTGTATGTATAGGTGTCAGTGTATGTACAGGTGTCAGTGTGTGTATGTCAGTGTATGTATAGGTGTCAGTGTATGTATAGGTGTCAGTGTGTGTATGTCAGTGTATGTATAGGTGTCAGTGTGTGTATGTCAGTGTATGTACAGGTGTCAGTGTGTGTATAGGTGTCAGTGTGTGTATGTCAGTGTATGTATAGGTGTCAGTGTGTGTATGTCAGTGTATGTATAGGTGTCAGTGTGTGTTTGTCAGTGTATGTATAGGTGTCAGTGTGTGTATGTCAGTGTATGTATAGGTGTCAGTGTGTGTATGTCAGTGTATGTATAGGTGTCAGTGTGTGTATAGGTGTCAGTGTGTGTATGTCAGTGTATGTATAGGTGTCAGTGTGTGTATGTCAGTGTATGTACAGGTGTCAGTGTGTGTGTATAGGTGTCAGTGTGTGTATGTCAGTGTATGTATAGGTGTCAGTGTATGTATGTCAGTGTATGTATAGGTGTCAGTGTGTGTATGTCAGTGTATGTATAGGTGTCAGTGTGTGTATAGGTGTCAGTGTGTGTATGTCAGTGTATGTATAGGTGTCAGTGTGTGTATGTCAGTGTATGTATAGGTGTCAGTGTATGTATGTCAGTGTATGTATAGGTGTCAGTGTGTGTATGTCAGTGTATGTATAGGTGTCAGTGTGTGTATAGGTGTCAGTGTGTGTATGTCAGTGTATGTATAGGTGTCAGTGTGTGTATGTCAGTGTATGTACAGGTGTCAGTGTGTGTATAGGTGTCAGTGTGTGTATGTCAGTGTATGTATAGGTGTCAGTGTGTATGTCAGTGTATGTATAGGTGTCAGTGTGTGTTTGTCAGTGTATGTATAGGTGTCAGTGTGTGTATGTCAGTGTATGTATTGGTGTCAGTGTGTGTATGTCAGTGTATGTATAGGTGTCAGTGTGTGTATAGGTGTCAGTGTGTGTATGTCAGTGTATGTATAGGTGTCAGTGTGTGTATGTCAGTGTATGTACAGGTGTCAGTGTGTGTATAGGTGTCAGTGTGTGTATGTCAGTGTATGTTTAGGTGTCAGTGTATGTATGTCAGTGTATGTATAGGTGTCAGTGTGTGTATGTCAGTGTATGTATAGGTGTCAGTGTGTGTATAGTAGAGATGAGCGCCTGAAATTTTTCGGGTTTTGTGTTTTGGTTTTGGGTTCGGTTCCGCGGCCGTGTTTTGGGTTCGAACGCGTTTTGGCAAAACCTCACCGAATTTTTTTTGTCGGATTCGGGTGTGTTTTGGATTCGGGTGTTTTTTTCAAAAAACACTAAAAAACAGCTTAAATCATAGAATTTGGGGGTCATTTTGATCCCAAAGTATTATTAACCTCAAAAACCATAATTTACACTCATTTTCAGTCTATTCTGAATACCTCACACCTCACAATATTATTTTTAGTCCTAAAATTTGCACCGAGGTCGCTGTGTGAGTAAGATAAGCGACCCTAGTGGCCGACACAAACACCGGGCCCATCTAGGAGTGGCACTGCAGTGTCACGCAGGATGTCCCTTCCAAAAAACCCTCCCCAAACAGCACATGACGCAAAGAAAAAAAGAGGCGCAATGAGGTAGCTGTGTGAGTAAGATTAGCGACCCTAGTGGCCGACACAAACACCGGGCCCATCTAGGAGTGGCACTGCAGTGTCACGCAGGATGGCCCTTCCAAAAAACCCTCCCCAAACAGCACATGACGCAAAGAAAAAAAGAGGCGCAATGAGGTAGCTGTGTGAGTAAGATTAGCGACCCTAGTGGCCGACACAAACACCGGGCCCATCTAGGAGTGGCACTGCAGTGTCACGCAGGATGTCCCTTCCAAAAAACCCTCCCCAAACAGCACATGACGCAAAGAAAAAAAGAGGCGCAATGAGGTAGCTGTGTGAGTAAGATTAGCGACCCTAGTGGCCGACACAAACACCGGGCCCATCTAGGAGTGGCACTGCAGTGTCACGCAGGATGTCCCTTCCAAAAAACCCTCCCCAAACAGCACATGACGCAAAGAAAAAAAGAGGCGCAATGAGGTAGCTGACTGTGTGAGTAAGATTAGCGACCCTAGTGGCCGACACAAACACCGGGCCCATCTAGGAGTGGCACTGCAGTGTCACGCAGGATGTCCCTTCCAAAAAACCCTCCCCAATCAGCACATGATGCAAAGAAAAAGAAAAGAAAAAAGAGGTGCAAGATGGAATTGTCCTTGGGCCCTCCCACCCACCCTTATGTTGTATAAACAAAACAGGACATGCACACTTTAACCAACCCATCATTTCAGTGACAGGGTCTGCCACACGACTGTGACTGATATGACGGGTTGGTTTGGACCCCCCCCAAAAAAGAAGCAATTAATCTCTCCTTGCACAAACTGGCTCTACAGAGGCAAGATGTCCACCTCATCTTCACCCTCCGATATATCACCGTGTACATCCCCCTCCTCACAGATTATCAATTCGTCCCCACTGGAATCCACCATCTCAGCTCCCTGTGTACTTTGTGGAGGCAATTGCTGCTGGTCAATGTCTCCGCGGAGGAATTGATTATAATTCATTTTAATGAACATCATCTTCTCCACATTTTCTGGATGTAACCTCGTACGCCGATTGCTGACAAGGTGAGCGGCGGCACTAAACACTCTTTCGGAGTACACACTTGTGGGAGGGCAACTTAGGTAGAATAAAGCCAGTTTGTGCAAGGGCCTCCAAATTGCCTCTTTTTCCTGCCAGTATAAGTACGGACTGTGTGACGTGCCTACTTGGATGCGGTCACTCATATAATCCTCCACCATTCTATCAATGTTGAGAGAATCATATGCAGTGACAGTAGACGACATGTCCGTAATCGTTGTCAGGTCCTTCAGTCCGGACCAGATGTCAGCATCAGCAGTCGCTCCAGACTGCCCTGCATCACCGCCAGCGGGTGGGCTCGGAATTCTGAGCCTTTTCCTCGCACCCCCAGTTGCGGGAGAATGTGAAGGAGGAGATGTTGACAGGTCGCGTTCCGCTTGACTTGACAATTTTGTCACCAGCAGGTCTTTCAACCCCAGCAGACTTGTGTCTGCCGGAAAGAGAGATCCAAGGTAGGCTTTAAATCTAGGATCGAGCACGGTGGCCAAAATGTAGTGCTCTGATTTCAACAGATTGACCACCCGTGAATCCTTGTTAAGCGAATTAAGGGCTGCATCCACAAGTCCCACATGCCTAGCGGAATCGCTCCCTTTTAGCTCCTTCTTCAATGCCTCCAGCTTCTTCTGCAAAAGCCTGATGAGGGGAATGACCTGACTCAGGCTGGCAGTGTCTGAACTGACTTCACGTGTGGCAAGTTCAAAGGGCATCAGAACCTTGCACAACGTTGAAATCATTCTCCACTGCACTTGAGACAGGTGCATTCCACCTCCTATATCGTGCTCAATTGTATAGGCTTGAATGGCCTTTTGCTGCTCCTCCAACCTCTGAAGCATATAGAGGGTTGAATTCCACCTCGTTACCACTTCTTGCTTCAGATGATGGCAGGGCAGGTTCAGTAGTTTTTGGTGGTGCTCCAGTCTTCTGTACGTGGTGCCTGTACGCCGAAAGTGTCCCGCAATTCTTCTGGCCACCGACAGCATCTCTTGCACGCCCCTGTCGTTTTTAAAAAAATTCTGCACCACCAAATTCAAGGTATGTGCAAAACATGGGACGTGCTGGAATTTGCCCATATTTAATGCACACACAATATTGCTGGCGTTGTCCGATGCCACAAATCCACAGGAGAGTCCAATTGGGGTAAGCCATTCCGCGATGATCTTCCTCAGTTGCCGTAAGAGGTTTTCAGCTGTGTGCGTATTCTGGAAAGCGGTGATACAAAGCGTAGCCTGCCTAGGAAAGAGTTGGCGTTTGCGAGATGCTGCTACTGGTGCCGCCGCTGCTGTTCTTGCGGCGGGAGTCCATACATCTACCCAGTGGGCTGTCACAGTCATATAGTCCTGACCCTGCCCTGCTCCACTTGTCCACATGTCCGTGGTTAAGTGGACATTGGGTACAACTGCATTTTTTAGGACACTGGTGAGTCTTTTTCTGACGTCCGTGTACATTCTCGGTATCGCCTGCCTAGAGAAGTGGAACCTAGATGGTATTTGGTAACGGGGGCACACTGCCTCAATAAATTGTCTAGTTCCCTGTGAACTAACGGCGGATACCGGACGCACGTCTAACACCAACATAGTTGTCAAGGCCTCAGTTATCCGCTTTGCAGTAGGATGACTGCTGTGATATTTCATCTTCCTCGCAAAGGACTGTTGAACAGTCAATTGCTTACTGGAAGTAGTACAAGTGGGCTTACGACTTCCCCTCTGGGATGACCATCGACTCCCAGCGGCAACAACAGCAGCGCCAGCAGCAGTAGGCGTTACACGCAAGGATGCATCGGAGGAATCCCAGGCAGGAGAGGACTCGTCAGAATTGCCAGTGACATGGCCTGCAGGACTATTGGCATTCCTGGGGAAGGAGGAAATTGACACTGAGGGAGTTGGTGGGGTGGTTTGCGTGAGCTTGGTTACAAGAGGAAGGGATTTACTGGTCAGTGGACTGCTTCCGCTGTCACCCAAAGTTTTTGAACTTGTCACTGACTTATTATGAATGCGCTGCAGGTGACGTATAAGGGAGGATGTTCCGAGGTGGTTAACGTCCTTACCCCTACTTATTACAGCTTGACAAAGGGAACACACGGCTTGACACCTGTTGTCCGCATTTCTGGTGAAATACCTCCACACCGAAGAGCTGATTTTTTTGGTATTTTCACCTGGCATGTCAACGGCCATATTCCTCCCACGGACAACAGGTGTCTCCCCGGGTGCCTGACTTAAACAAACCACCTCACCATCAGAATCCTCCTGGTCAATTTCCTCCCCAGCGCCAGCAACACCCATATCCTCCTCATCCTGGTGTACTTCAACACTGACATCTTCAATCTGACTATCAGGAACTGGACTGCGGGTGCTCCTTCCAGCACTTGCAGGGGGCGTGCAAATGGTGGAAGGTGCATGCTCTTCACGTCCAGTGTTGGGAAGGTCAGGCATCGCAACCGACACAATTGGACTCTCCTTGTGGATTTGGGATTTCGAAGAATGCACAGTTCTTTGCTGTGCTGCTTTTGCCAGCTTGAGTCTTTTCATTTTTCTAGCGAGAGGCTGAGTGCTTCCATCCTCATGTGAAGCTGAACCACTAGCCATGAACATAGGCCAGGGCCTCAGCCGTTCCTTGCCACTCCGTGTGGTAAATGGCATATTGGCAAGTTTACGCTTCTCCTCCGACAATTTTATTTTAGGTTTTGGAGTCCTTTTTTTTCTGATATTTGGTGTTTTGGATTTGACATGCTCTGTACTATGACATTGGGCATCGGCCTTGGCAGACGACGTTGCTGGCATTTCATCGTCTCGGCCATGACTAGTGGCAGCAGCTTCAGCACGAGGTGGAAGTGGATCTTGATCTTTCCCTAATTTTGGAACCTCAACATTTTTGTTCTCCATATTTTAATAGGCACAACTAAAAGGCACCTCAGGTAAACAATGGAGATGGATACTAGTATACAATTATGGACTGCCTGCCGACTGCAGACACAGAGGTAGCCACAGCCGTGAACTACCGTACTGTACTGTGTCTGCAGCTAATATAGACTGGTTGATAAAGAGAAGATGTCTATGTAACTATGTATGTATAAAGAAGACTGAAAAAAATCCACGGTTAGGTGGTATACAATTATGGACGGACTGCCTGCCGAGTGCAGACACAGAGGTAGCCACAGCCGTGAACTACCGTACTGTACTGTGTCTGCAGCTAATATAGACTGGTTGATAAAGAGAAGATGTCTATGTAACTATGTATGTATAAAGAAGAATGAAAAAAAACCACGGTTAGGTGGTATACAATTATGGACGGACTGCCTGCCGAGTGCAGACACAGAGGTAGCCACAGCCGTGAACTACCGTACTGTACTGTGTCTGCAGCTAATATAGACTGGTTGATAAAGAGAAGATGTCTATGTAACTATGTATGTATAAAGAAGAATGAAAAAAATCCACGGTTAGGTGGTATTACAATTATGGACGGACTGCCTGCCGAGTGCAGAGACACAGAGGTAGCCACAGCCGTGAACTACCGTACTGTGTCTGCTGCGACTGGATGATAAATGATATAAAAAATATATATATATCACTACTGCAGCCGGACAGGTATATATTATATATTATATAATGACGGACCTGCTGGACACTGTCTGTCAGCAGAATGAGTTTTATTTTTATAGAATAAAAAAAAAACACACAAGTGAAGTCACACGACGAGTGTTTAACTTTTTCAGGCAATCACAATATAAGTATACTACTAACTATACTGGTGGTCAGTGTGGTCAGGTCACTGGTCAGTCACACTGGCAGTGGCACTCCTGCAGCAAAAGTGTGCACTGTTTAATTTTAATATAATATGTACTCCTGGCTCCTGCTATAACCTATAACTGGCACTGCAGTAGTGCTCCCCAGTCTCCCCCACAATTATAAGCTGTGTGAGCTGAGCAGTCAGACAGATATATAATATATATAGATGATGCAGCACACTGGCCTGAGCCTGAGCAGTGCACACAGATATGGTATGTGACTGACTGAGTCACTGTGTGTATCGCTTTTTTCAGGCAGAGAACGGATATATTAAATAAACTGCACTGTGTGTCTGGTGGTCACTCACTATATAATATATTATGTACTCCTGGCTCCTGCTATAACCTATAACTGGCACTGCAGTAGTGCTCCCCAGTCTCCCCCACAATTATAAGCTGTGTGAGCTGAGCAGTCAGACAGATATATATAATATTATATATAGATAATAGATGATGCAGCACACTGGCCTGAGCCTGAGCAGTGCACACAGATATGGTATGTGACTGACTGAGTCACTGTGTGTATCGCTTTTTTCAGGCAGAGAACGGATATATTAAATAAACTGCACTGTGTGTCTGGTGGTCACTCACTATATAATATATTATGTACTCCTGGCTCCTGCTATAACCTATAACTGGCACTGCAGTAGTGCTCCCCAGTCTCCCCCACAATTATAAGCTGTGTGAGCTGAGCAGTCAGACAGATATATATAATATTATATATAGATAATAGATGATGCAGCACACTGGCCTGAGCCTGAGCAGTGCACACAGATATGGTATGTGACTGACTGAGTCACTGTGTGTATCGCTTTTTTCAGGCAGAGAATGGATATATTAAATAAACTGCACTGTGTGTCTGCTGGTCACTCACTATATAATATATTATGTACTCCTGGCTCCTGCTATAACCTATAACTGGCACTGCAGTAGTGCTCCCCAGTCTCCCCCACAATTATAAGCTGTGTGAGCTGAGCAGTCAGACAGATATATATAATATTATATATAGATAATAGATGATGCAGCACACTGGCCTGAGCCTGAGCAGTGCACACAGATATGGTATGTGACTGACTGAGTCACTGTGTGCTGTGTATCGCTTTTTTCAGGCAGAGAACGGATTATATTATGTACTCCTGGCTCCTGCTATAACCTATAACTGGCACTGCAGTAGTGCTCCCCAGTCTCCCCCACAATTATAAGCTGTGTGAGCTGAGCAGTCAGACAGATATATATAATATTATATATAGATAATAGATGATGCAGCACACTGGCCTGAGCCTGAGCAGTGCACACAGATATGGTATGTGACTGACTGAGTCACTGTGTGTATCGCTTTTTTCAGGCAGAGAATGGATATATTAAATAAACTGCACTGTGTGTCTGGTGGTCACTCACTATATAATATATTATGTACTCCTGGCTCCTGCTATAACCTATAACTGGCACTGCAGTAGTGCTCCCCAGTCTCCCCCACAATTATAAGCTGTGTGAGCTGAGCAGTCAGACAGATATATATAATATTATATATAGATAATAGATGATGCAGCACACTGGCCTGAGCCTGAGCAGTGCACACAGATATGGTATGTGACTGACTGAGTCACTGTGTGTATCGCTTTTTTCAGGTAGAGAACGGATATATTAAATAAACTGCACTGTGTGTCTGGTGGTCACTCACTATATAATATATTATGTACTCCTGGCTCCTGCTATAACCTATAACTGGCACTGCAGTAGTGCTCCCCAGTCTCCCCCACAATTATAAGCTGTGTGAGCTGAGCAGTCAGACAGATATATAATATATATAGATGATGCAGCACACTGGCCTGAGCCTGAGCAGTGCACACAGATATGGTATGTGACTGACTGAGTCACTGTGTGTATCGCTTTTTTCAGGCAGAGAACGGATATATTAAATAAACTGCACTGTGTGTCTGGTGGTCACTCACTATATAATATATTATGTACTCCTGGCTCCTGCTATAACCTATAACTGGCACTGCAGTAGTGCTCCCCAGTCTCCCCCACAATTATAAGCTGTGTGAGCTGAGCAGTCAGACAGATATATATAATATTATATATAGATAATAGATGATGCAGCACACTGGCCTGAGCCTGAGCAGTGCACACAGATATGGTATGTGACTGAGTCACTGTGTGCTGTGTATCGCTTTTTTCAGGCAGAGAACGGATTATAAATAAAAGTGGTGGTCACTGGTCACTATCAGCAAAACTCTGCACTGTACTGAGTACTCCTAATGCTCCCCAAAATTAGTAAATCAAGTGTCTCTCTAATCTATTCTAAACGGAGAGGACGCCAGCCACGTCCTCTCCCTATCAATCTCAATGCACGTGTGAAAATGGCGGCGACGCGCGGCTCCTTATATAGAATCCGAGTCTCGCGATAGAATCCGAGCCTCGCGAGAATCCGACAGCGTCATGATGACGTTCGGGCGCGCTCGGGTTAACCGAGCAAGGCGGGAAGATCCGAGTCTGCTCGGACCCGTGAAAAAAACCATGAAGTTCTGGCGGGTTCGGATTCAGAGAAACCGAACCCGCTCATCTCTAGTGTATAGGTGTCAGTGTGTGTATGTCAGTGTATGTATAGGTGTCAGTGTGTGTATGTCAGTGTATGTACAGGTGTCAGTGTGTGTATGTCAGTGTGTGTATAGGTGTCAGTGTGTGTATGTCAGTGTATGTATAGGTGTCAGTGTGTGTATGTCAGTGTATGTATAGGTGTCAGTGTGTGTGTATGTCAGTGTATGTATAGGTGTCAGTGTATGTATAGGTGTCAGTGTGTGTATGTCAGTGTATGTATGGGTGTCAGTGTGTGTATGTCAGTGTATGTATAGGTATCAGTGTGTGGATGTCAGTGTATGTATAGGTGTCAGCGTGTGGATGTCAGTGTATGTATAGGTATCAGTGTGTGTATGTCAGTGTATGTATAGGTATCAGTGTGTGTATGTCAGTGTATGTATAGGTGTCAGTGTGTGTATGTCAGTGTATGTATAGGTGTCAGTGTGTGTATGTCAGTGTATGTATAGGTGTCAGTGTGTGTATGTCAGTGTATGTATAGGTGTCAGTGTGTGTATGTCAGTGTATGTATAGGTGTCAGTGTATGTATAGGTGTCAGTGTGTGTATGTCAGTGCATGTATGGGTGTCAGTGTGTGTATGTCAGTGTATGTATGGATGTCAGTGGGTGTATGTCAGTGTATGTATAGGTGTCAGCGTGTGTATGTCAGTGTATGTATAGGTGTCAGTGTGTGTATGTCAGTGTATGTATAGGTGTTGTGTATGTCAGTGTATGTATAGATGTCAGTGTGTGTATGTCAGTGTATGTATAGGTGTCAGTGTGTGTATGTCAGTGTATGTATAGATGTCAGTGTGTGTATGTCAGTGTATGTGTAGGTGTCAGTGTGTGTATGTCAGTGTATGTATAGGTGTCAGTGTGTGTATGTCAGTGTATGTACAGGTGTCAGTGTGTGTATGTCAGTGTGTGTATAGGTGTCAGTGTGTGTTTGTCAGTGTATGTATAGGTGTCAGTGTGTGTATGTCAGTGTATGTATAGGTGTCAGTGTGTGTGTATGTCAGTGTATGTATAGGTGTCAGTGTATGTATAGGTGTCAGTGTGTGTATGTCAGTGTATGTATGGGTGTCAGTGTGTGTATGTCAGTGTATGTATAGGTATCAGTGTGTGGATGTCAGTGTATGTATAGGTGTCAGCGTGTGGATGTCAGTGTATGTATAGGTATCAGTGTGTGTATGTCAGTGTATGTATAGGTATCAGTGTGTGTATGTCAGTGTATGTATAGGTGTCAGTGTGTGTATGTCAGTGTATGTATAGGTGTCAGTGTGTGTATGTCAGTGTATGTATAGGTGTCAGTGTGTGTATGTCAGTGTATGTATAGGTGTCAGTGTGTGTATGTCAGTGTATGTATAGGTGTCAGTGTATGTATAGGTGTCAGTGTGTGTATGTCAGTGTATGTATAGGTGTCAGTGTGTGTATGTCAGTGTATGTATAGGTGTCAGTGTGTGTATGTCAGTGTATGTACAGGTGTCAGTGTGTGTATGTCAGTGTGTGTATAGGTGTCAGTGTGTGTATGTCAGTGTGTGTATAGGTGTCAGTGTGTGTATGTCAGTGTATGTATAGGTGTCAGTGTGTGTGTATGTCAGTGTATGTATAGGTGTCAGTGTATGTATAGGTGTCAGTGTGTGTATGTCAGTGTATGTATGGGTGTCAGTGTGTGTATGTCAGTGTATGTATAGGTATCAGTGTGTGGATGTCAGTGTATGTATAGGTGTCAGCGTGTGGATGTCAGTGTATGTATAGGTATCAGTGTGTGTATGTCAGTGTATGTATAGGTATCAGTGTGTGTATGTCAGTGTATGTATAGGTGTCAGTGTGTGTATGTCAGTGTATGTATAGGTGTCAGTGTGTGTATGTCAGTGTATGTATAGGTGTCAGTGTGTGTATGTCAGTGTATGTATAGGTGTCAGTGTGTGTATGTCAGTGTATGTATAGGTGTCAGTGTATGTATAGGTGTCAGTGTGTGTATGTCAGTGCATGTATGGGTGTCAGTGTGTGTATGTCAGTGTATGTATGGATGTCAGTGGGTGTATGTCAGTGTATGTATAGGTGTCAGCGTGTGTATGTCAGTGTATGTATAGGTGTCAGTGTGTGTATGTCAGTGTATGTATAGGTGTTGTGTATGTCAGTGTATGTATAGATGTCAGTGTGTGTATGTCAGTGTATGTATAGGTGTCAGTGTGTGTATGTCAGTGTATGTATAGATGTCAGTGTGTGTATGTCAGTGTATGTGTAGGTGTCAGTGTGTGTATGTCAGTGTATGTATAGGTGTCAGTGTGTGTATGTCAGTGTATGTACAGGTGTCAGTGTGTGTATGTCAGTGTGTGTATAGGTGTCAGTGTGTGTTTGTCAGTGTATGTATAGGTGTCAGTGTGTGTATGTCAGTGTATGTATAGGTGTCAGTGTGTGTGTGTGTGTGTATGTCAGTGTATGTATAGGTGTCAGTGTATGTATAGGTGTCAGTGTGTGTATGTCAGTGTATGTATGGGTGTCAGTGTGTGTATGTCAGTGTATGTATAGGTATCAGTGTGTGGATGTCAGTGTATGTATAGGTGTCAGCGTGTGGATGTCAGTGTATGTATAGGTATCAGTGTATGTATAGGTATCAGTGTGTGTATGTCAGTGTATGTATAGGTGTCAGTGTGTGTATGTCAGTGTATGTATAGGTGTCAGTGTGTGTATGTCAGTGTATGTATAGGTGTCAGTGTGTGTATGTCAGTGTATGTATAGGTGTCAGTGTGTGTATGTCAGTGTATGTATAGGTGTCAGTGTATGTATAGGTGTCAGTGTGTGTATGTCAGTGTATGTATAGGTGTCAGTGTGTGTATGTCAGTGTATGTATGGATGTCAGTGGGTGTATGTCAGTGTATGTATAGGTGTCAGCGTGTGTATGTCAGTGTATGTATAGGTGTCAGTGTGTGTATGTCAGTGTATGTATAGGTGTTGTGTATGTCAGTGTATGTATAGATGTCAGTGTGTGTATGTCAGTGTATGTATAGGTGTCAGTGTGTGTATGTCAGTGTATGTATAGATGTCAGTGTGTGTATGTCAGTGTATGTGTAGGTGTCAGTGTGTGTATGTCAGTGTATGTATAGGTGTCAGTGTGTATGTCAGTGTATGTATAGGTGTCAGCGTGTGGATGTCAGTGTATGTATAGGTGTCAGTGTGTGTATGTCAGTGAATGTATAGGTGTCAGTGTGTGTAGGTCAGTGTATGTATAGGTGTCAGCGTGGGGATGTCAGTGTATGTATAGGTGTCAATGTGTGTATGTCAGTGTATGTATAGGTGTCAGTGTGTGTATGTCAGTGTATGTATAGGTGGCAGTGTGTGTATGTCAGTGTATGTATAGGTGTCAGTGTGTGTATGTCAGTGAATATATAGGTGTCAGTGTGTGTAGGTCAGTGTATGTATAGGTGTCAGCGTGTGGATGTCAGTGTATGTATAGGTGTCAATGTGTGTATGTCAGTGTATGTATAGGTGGCAGTGTGTGTATGTCAGTGTATGTATAGGTGACAGTGTGTGTATGTCAGTGTATGTATGGGTGTCAGTGTGTGTATGTCAGTATACTTAGAGATGAGCGGGTTCGGTTTCTTTGAATCCGAACCCGCACGAACTTCACTTTTTTTTTCACGGGTCCGAGCGACTCGGATCTTCCCGCCTTGCTCGGTTAACCCGAGCGCGCCCGAACGTCATCATGACGCTGTCGGATTCTCGCGAGACTCGGATTCTATATAAGGAGCCGCGCGTCGCCGCCATTTTCACACGTGCATTGAGATTGATAGGGAGAGGACGTGGCTGGCGTCCTCTCCATTTAGATTAGATTTAGAAGAGAGAGAGAGAGATTGCTGTGATACTGTAGATTAGAAGAGAGTGCAGACAGAGTTTAGTGACTGACGACCACAGTGACCAGTGACCACCAGAGACAGTGCAGTTGTTTGTTTTATTTAATATATCCGTTCTCTGCCTGAAAAAAACGATACACAGTCACACAGTGACTCAGTCTGTGTGCACTGCTCAGCCCAGTGTGCTGCACATCAATGTATTGTATATAAAGCTTATAATTGTGGGGGAGACTGGGGAGCACTGCAGGTTGTTATAGCAGGAGCCAGGAGTACATGATAAATAATATTATATTAAAATTAAACAGTGCACACTTTTGCTGCAGGAGTGCCACTGCCAGTGTGACTAGTGGTGACCAGTGCCTGACCACCAGTATATTAGTAGTATTGTATACTATCTCTTTATCAACCAGTCTATATTAGCAGCAGACACAGTACAGTGCGGTAGTTCACGGCTGTGGCTACCTCTGTGTCGGCACTCGGCAGGCAGTCCGTCCATCCATAATTGTATTATAATATATACCACCTAACCGTGGTTTTTTTTTCATTCTTTATACCGTCGTCATACTAGTTGTTACGAGTATACTACTATCTCTTTATCAACCAGTGTACAGTGCGGTAGTTCACGGCTGTGGCTACCTCTGTGTCGGCACTCGGCAGGCAGTCCGTCCAACCATAATTGTATTATATACCACCTAACCGTGGTTTTTTTTTCATTCTTTATACCGTCGTCATACTAGTTGTTACGAGTATACTACTATCTCTTTATCAACCAGTGTACAGTGCGGTAGTTCACGGCTGTGGCTACCTCTGTGTCGGCACTCGGCAGGCAGTCCGTCCATCCATAATTGTATTATAATATATACCACCTAACCGTGGTTTTTTTTTCATTCTTTATACCGTCGTCATACTAGTTGTTACGAGTATACTACTATCTCTTTATCAACCAGTGTACAGTGCGGTAGTTCACGGCTGTGGCTACCTCTGTGTCGGCACTCGGCAGGCAGTCCGTCCAACCATAATTGTATTATAATATATACCACCTAACCGTGTTTTTTTTTTCATTCTTTATACCGTCGTCATACTAGTTGTTACGAGTATACTACTATCTCTTTATCAACCAGTGTACAGTGCGGTAGTTCACGGCTGTGGCTACCTCTGTGTCGGCACTCGGCAGGCAGTCCGTCCAACCATAATTGTATTATATACCACCTAACCGTGGTTTTTTTTTCATTCTTTATACCGTCGTCATACTAGTTGTTACGAGTATACTACTATCTCTTTATCAACCAGTGTACAGTGCGGTAGTTCACGGCTGTGGCTACCTCTGTGTCGGCACTCGGCAGGCAGTCCGTCCAACCATAATTGTATTATAATATATACCACCTAACCGTGGTTTTTTTTTCATTCTTTATACCGTCGTCATACTAGTTGTTACGAGTATACTACTATCTCTTTATCAACCAGTGTACAGTGCGGTAGTTCACGGCTGTGGCTACCTCTGTGTCGGCACTCGGCAGGCAGTCCGTCCATCCATAATTGTATTATAATATATACCACCTAACCGTGTTTTTTTTTTCATTCTTTATACCGTCGTCATACTAGTTGTTACGAGTATACTACTATCTCTTTATCAACCAGTGTACAGTGCGGTAGTTCACGGCTGTGGCTACCTCTGTGTCGGCACTCGGCAGGCAGTCCGTCCAACCATAATTGTATTATAATATATACCACCTAACCGTGGTTTTTTTTTCATTCTTTATACCGTCGTCATACTAGTTGTTACGAGTATACTACTATCTCTTTATCAACCAGTGTACAGTGCGGTAGTTCACGGCTGTGGCTACCTCTGTGTCGGCACTCGGCAGGCAGTCCGTCCAACCATAATTGTATTATAATATATACCACCTAACCGTGGTTTTTTTTTCATTCTTTATACCGTCGTCATACTAGTTGTTACGAGTATACTACTATCTCTTTATCAACCAGTGTACAGTGCGGTAGTTCACGGCTGTGGCTACCTCTGTGTCGGCACTCGGCAGGCAGTCCGTCCATCCATAATTGTATTATATACCACCTAACCGTGGTTTTTTTATACCACCTAACCGTGGCAGTCCGTCCATAATTGTATACTAGTATCCAATCCATCCATCTCCATTGTTTACCTGAGGTGCCTTTTAGTTCTGCCTATAAAATATGGAGAACAAAAAAGTTGAGGTTCCAAAATTAGGGAAAGATCAAGATCCACTTCCACCTCGTGCTGAAGCTGCTGCCACTAGTCATGGCCGAGACGATGAAATGCCAGCAACGTCGTCTGCCAAGGCCGATGCCCAATGTCATAGTACAGAGCATGTCAAATCCAAAACACCAAATATCAGAAAAAAAAGGACTCCAAAACCTAAAATAAAATTGTCGGAGGAGAAGCGTAAACTTGCCAATATGCCATTTACCACACGGAGTGGCAAGGAACGGCTGAGGCCCTGGCCTATGTTCATGGCTAGTGGTTCAGCTTCACATGAGGATGGAAGCACTCAGCCTCTCGCTAGAAAACTGAAAAGACTCAAGCTGGCAAAAGCACCGCAAAGAACTGTGCGTTCTTTGAAATCCCAAATCCACAAGGAGAGTCCAATTGTGTCGTTTGCGATGCCTGACCTTCCCAACACTGGACGTGAAGAGCATGCGCCTTCCACTATTTGCATGCCCCCTGCAAGTGCTGGAAGGAGCACCCGCAGTCCAGTTCCTGATAGTCAGATTGAAGATGTCAGTGTTGAAGTACACCAGGATGAGGAGGATATGGGTGTTGCTGGCGCTGGGGAGGAAATTGACCAGGAGGATTCTGATGGTGAGGTGGTTTGTTTAAGTCAGGCACCCGGGGAGACACCTGTTGTCCGTGGGAGGAATATGGCCGTTGACATGCCAGGTGAAAATACCAAAAAAATCAGCTCTTCGGTGTGGAGGTATTTCACCAGAAATGCGGACAACAGGTGTCAAGCCGTGTGTTCCCTTTGTCAAGCTGTAATAAGTAGGGGTAAGGACGTTAACCACCTCGGAACATCCTCCCTTATACGTCACCTGCAGCGCATTCATAATAAGTCAGTGACAAGTTCAAAAACTTTGGGTGACAGCGGAAGCAGTCCACTGACCAGTAAATCCCTTCCTCTTGTAACCAAGCTCACGCAAACCACCCCACCAACTCCCTCAGTGTCAATTTCCTCCTTCCCCAGGAATGCCAATAGTCCTGCAGGCCATGTCACTGGCAAGTCTGACGAGTCCTCTCCTGCCTGGGATTCCTCCGATGCATCCTTGCGTGTAACGCCTACTGCTGCTGGCGCTGCTGTTGTTGCCGCTGGGAGTCGATGGTCATCCCAGAGGGGAAGTCGTAAGCCCACTTGTACTACTTCCAGTAAGCAATTGACTGTTCAACAGTCCTTTGCGAGGAAGATGAAATATCACAGCAGTCATCCTACTGCAAAGCGGATAACTGAGTCCTTGACAACTATGTTGGTGTTAGACGTGCGTCCGGTATCCGCCGTTAGTTCACAGGGAACTAGACAATTTATTGAGGCAGTGTGCCCCCGTTACCAAATACCATCTAGGTTCCACTTCTCTAGGCAGGCGATACCGAGAATGTACACGGACGTCAGAAAAAGACTCACCAGTCTCCTAAAAAATGCAGTTGTACCCAATGTCCACTTAACCACGGACATGTGGACAAGTGGAGCAGGGCAGGGTCAGGACTATATGACTGTGACAGCCCACTGGGTAGATGTATGGACTCCCGCCGCAAGAACAGCAGCGGCGGCACCAGTAGCAGCATCTCGCAAACGCCAACTCTTTCCTAGGCAGGCTACGCTTTGTATCACCGCTTTCCAGAATACGCACACAGCTGAAAACCTCTTACGGCAACTGAGGAAGATCATCGCGGAATGGCTTACCCCAATTGGACTCTCCTGTGGATTTGTGGCATCGGACAACGCCAGCAATATTGTGTGTGCATTAAATCTGGGCCAATTCCAGCACGTCCCATGTTTTGCACATACCTTGAATTTGGTGGTGCAGAATTTTTTAAAAAACGACAGGGGCGTGCAAGAGATGCTGTCGGTGGCCAGAAGAATTGCGGGACACTTTCGGCGTACAGGCACCACGTACAGAAAACTGGAGCACCACCAAAAACTACTGAACCTGCCCTGCCTTCATCTGAAGCAAGAAGTGGTAACGAGGTGGAATTCAACCCTCTATATGCTTCAGAGGTTGGAGGAGCAGCAAAAGGCCATTCAAGCCTATACAATTGAGCACGATATAGTAGGTGGAATGCACCTGTCTCAAGTGCAGTGGAGAATGATTTCAACGTTGTGCAAGGTTCTGATGCCCTTTGAACTTGCCACACGTGAAGTCAGTTCAGACACTGCCAGCCTGAGTCAGGTCATTCCCCTCATCAGGCTTTTGCAGAAGAAGCTGGAGGCATTGAAGAAGGAGCTAACACGGAGCGATTCCGCTAGGCATGTGGGACTTGTGGATGCAGCCCTTAATTCGCTTAACAAGGATTCACGGGTGGTCAATCTGTTGAAATCAGAGCACTACATTTTGGCCACCGTGCTCGATCCTAGATTTAAAGCCTACCTTGGATCTCTCTTTCCGGCAGACACAGGTCTGCTGGGGTTGAAAGACCTGCTGGTGACAAAATTGTCAAGTCAAGCGGAACGCGACCTGTCAACATCTCCTCCTTCACATTCTCCCGCAACTGGGGGTGCGAGGAAAAGGCTCAGAATTCCGAGCCCACCCGCTGGCGGTGATGCAGGGCAGTCTGGAGCGACTGCTGATGCTGACATCTGGTCCGGACTGAAGGACCTGACAACGATTACGGACATGTCGTCTACTGTCACTGCATATGATTCTCTCAACATTGATAGAATGGTGGAGGATTATATGAGTGACCGCATCCAAGTAGGCACGTCACACAGTCCGTACTTATACTGGCAGGAAAAAGAGGCAATTTGGAGGCCCTTGCACAAACTGGCTTTATTCTACCTAAGTTGCCCTCCCACAAGTGTGTACTCCGAAAGAGTGTTTAGTGCCGCCGCTCACCTTGTCAGCAATCGGCGTACGAGGTTACATCCAGAAAATGTGGAGAAGATGATGTTCATTAAAATGAATTATAATCAATTCCTCCGCGGAGACATTGACCAGCAGCAATTGCCTCCACAAAGTACACAGGGAGCTGAGATGGTGGATTCCAGTGGGGACGAATTGATAATCTGTGAGGAGGGGGATGTACACGGTGATATATCGGAGGGTGAAGATGAGGTGGACATCTTGCCTCTGTAGAGCCAGTTTGTGCAAGGAGAGATTAATTGCTTCTTTTTTGGGGGGGGTCCAAACCAACCCGTCATATCAGTCACAGTCGTGTGGCAGACCCTGTCACTGAAATGATGGGTTGGTTAAAGTGTGCATGTCCTGTTTTGTTTATACAACATAAGGGTGGGTGGGAGGGCCCAAGGACAATTCCATCTTGCACCTCTTTTTTCTTTTCTTTTTCTTTGCATCATGTGCTGATTGGGGAGGGTTTTTTGGAAGGGACATCCTGCGTGACACTGCAGTGCCACTCCTAGATGGGCCCGGTGTTTGTGTCGGCCACTAGGGTCGCTAATCTTACTCACACAGCTACCTCATTGCGCCTCTTTTTTTCTTTGCGTCATGTGCTGTTTGGGGAGGGTTTTTTGGAAGGGACATCCTGCGTGACACTGCAGTGCCACTCCTAGATGGGCCCGGTGTTTGTGTCGGCCACTAGGGTCGCTTATCTTACTCACACAGCGACCTCGGTGCAAATTTTAGGACTAAAAATAATATTGTGAGGTGTGAGGTATTCAGAATAGACTGAAAATGAGTGTAAATTATGGTTTTTGAGGTTAATAATACTTTGGGATCAAAATGACCCCCAAATTCTATGATTTAAGCTGTTTTTTAGTGTTTTTGGAAAAAAACACCCGAATCCAAAACACACCCGAATCCGACAAAAATAATTCGGTGAGGTTTTGCCAAAACGCGTTCGAACCCAAAACACGGCCGCGGAACCGAACCCAAAACCAAAACACAAAACCCGAAAAATTTCAGGCGCTCATCTCTAGTATGTATAGGTGTCAGTGTGTGTATGTCAGTGTATGTATAGGTGTCAGTGTGTGTATGTCAGTGTATGTATAGGTGTCAGTGTATGTATGTCAGTGTATGTATAGGTGTCAGTGTGTGTAGGTCAGTGTATGTATAGGTGTCAGTGTGTGTATGTCAGTGTATGTATAGATGTCAGTGTGTGTATGTCAGTGTATGTGTAGGTGTCAGTGTGTGTATGTCAGTGTATGTATAGGTGTCAGTGTGTCTATGTCAGTGTATGTATAGGTGTCAGTGTGTGTATGTCAGTGTATGTATAGGTGTCAGTGTGTGTATGTCAGTGTATGTATAGGTGTCAGTGTATGTATAGATGTCATTGTGTGTATGTCAGTGTATGTATAGGTGTCAGCGTGTGTATGTCAGTGTATGTATAGGTGTCAGTGTGTGTATGTCAGTGTATGTATAGGTGTCAGTGTGTGTATGTCAGTGTATGTACAGGTGTCAGTGTGTGTATAGGTGTCAGTGTGTGTATGTCAGTGTATGTATAGGTGTCAGTGTGTGTATGTCAGTGTATGTATAGGTGTCAGTGTGTGTTTGTCAGTGTATGTATAGGTGTCAGTGTGTGGATGTCAGTGTATGTATAGGTGTCAGTGTGTGTATGTCAGTGTATGTACAGGTGTCAGTGTGTGTATAGGTGTCAGTGTGTGTATGTCAGTGTATGTATAGGTGTCAGTGTGTGTTTGTCAGTGTATGTATAGGTGTCAGTGTGTGTATGTCAGTGTTGTATAGGTGTCAGTGTGTGTATGTCAGTGTATGTATAGGTGTCAGTGTGTGTATAGGTGTCAGTGTGTGTATGTCAGTGTATGTACAGGTGTCAGTGTGTGTATAGGTGTCAGTGTGTGTATGTCAGTGTATGTATAGGTGTCAGTGTATGTATGTCAGTGTATGTATAGGTGTCAGTGTGTGTATGTCAGTGTATGTATAGGTGTCAGTGTGTGTATAGGTGTCAGTGTGTGTATGTCAGTGTATGTATAGGTGTCAGTGTGTGTATGTCAGTGTATGTACAGGTGTCAGTGTGTGTATAGGTGTCAGTGTGTGTATGTCAGTGTATGTATAGGTGTCAGTGTGTGTATGTCAGTGTATGTATAGGTGTCAGTGTGTGTTTGTCAGTGTATGTATAGGTGTCAGTGTGTGGATGTCAGTGTATGTATAGGTGTCAGTGTGTGTATGTATGTATGTATGGGTGTCAGTGTGTGTAGGTCAGTGTATGTATGGGTGTCAGTGTGTGTATGTCAGTGTATGTATAGGTGTCAGTGTGTGTATGTCAGTGTATGTATAGGTGTCAGTGTGTGTATGTCAGTGTATGTATAGGTGTCACTGTGCGTATGTCAGTGTATGTATAGGTGTCAGTGTGTGTATGTCAGTGTATGTATAGGTGTCAGTGTGTGTATGTCAGTGTATGTATAGGTGTCACTGTGTGTATGTCAGTGTATGTGTAGGTGTCAGTGTGTGTATGTCAGTGAATGTATAGGTGTCAGTGTGTGTAGGTCAGTGTATGTATAGGTGTCAGCGTGTGTATGTCAGTGTATGTATAGATGTCATTGTGTGTATGTCAGTGTATGTATAGGTGTCAGTGTGTGTATGTCAGTGTATGTATAGGTGTCAGTGTGTATGTCAGTGTATGTATAGGTGTCAGTGTGTATATCAGTGTATGTATAGGTGTCAGTGTGTCTATGTCAGTGTATGTATAGGTGTCAGCGTGTGTATGTCAGTGTATGTATAGGTGTCAGTGTGTGTATGTCAGTGTATGTATAGGTGTCAATGTGTGTATGTCAGTGTATGTATAGGTGTCAGTGTGTGTATGTCAGTGTATGTATAGGTGTCAGCGTGTGTAGGTCAGTGTATGTGTAGGTGTCAGTGTGTGTATGTCAGTGTATGTATAGGTGTCAATGTGTGTATGTCAGTGTATGTATAGATGTCAGTGTGTGTATGTCAGTGTATGTATAGGTGTCAGTGTGTGTATGTCAGTGTATGTATAGGTGTCAGTGTGTGTATGTCAGTGTATGTATAGGTGTCAGTGTGTGTATGTCAGTGTATGTATAGGTGTCAGTGTGTGTATGTCAGTGTATGTATAGGTGTCAGTGTGTGTATGTATAGGTGTCAGTGTGTGGATGTGCACCCTGTGATGGAACAGGATCCACAACTGGAGACCCCAAAACCACAGGTTGCCGGCTCTCTGGGTGAAGTAACTCAGGGAGGTGAAAAGGTGAATGAGCTTACCTGTGGTGAGGCGGGGGTTAATGCTGGAAATGCCCAAGTTTCTTACAGCAGCCTAGAGGATTCTTCATCTTCCACTGATGAGTATAAGAACATGGATCTAGAGCAGCTGAGAATGGAACAAAATCGTATATATGCCGCATTACTTTTAAAAGGAAAAAACGTAACTCTTGCAAAACTTGGGAAAAAGCTGTCCTGCAAGATGAGCTGTTGGAGCTTGCTGACAATTTGGCTGCAGTGAAAAAGAGAGTTATGATGTTGCAGGCTCAGGCCTTGCAGGAAAAAGAGGTACTTTTACAATCTGTGCCTGGACAAAATGGCGGCTGTACAAATTAGAGATGTGCACTTGAAATTTTTCGGGTTTTGTGTTTGTGTTTTGGGTTCGACCGCGTTTTGGCAAAACCTCACGGAATTTTTTTTGTCGGATTCGGGTGTGTTTTGGATTCGGGTGTTTTTTTCAAAAAACCCTAAAAAACAGCTTAAATCATAGAATTTGGGGGTCATTTTGATCCCAAAGTATTATTAACCTCAAAAACCATAATTTCCACTCATTTTCAGTCTATTCTGAACACCTCACACCTCACAATATTATTTTTAGTCCTAAAATTTGCACCGAGGTCGCTGGATGACTAAGCTGGGCGACCCTAGTGGCCGACACAAACACCGGGCCCATCTAGGAGTGGCACTGCAGTGTCACGCAGGATGGCCCTTCCAAAAAACCCTCCCCAAACAGCACATGACGCAAAGAAAAAAAGAGGCGCAATGAGGTAGCTGTGTGACTAAGCTCAGCGACCCAAGTGGCCGACACAAACACCTTGCCCATCTAGGAGTGGTACTGCAGTGTCACGCAGGATGGCCCTTCCAAAAAACACTCCCCAAACAGCACATGACGCAAAGAAAAAAAGAGGCGCAATGAGGTAGCTGTGTGAGTAAGCTAAGCGACCCTAGTGGCCGACACAAACACCTGGCCCATCTAGGAGTGGCACTGCAGTGTCACGCAGGATGGCCCTTCCAAAAAACCCTCCCCAAACAGCACATGACGCAAAGAAAAAAAGAGGCGCAATGAGGTAGCTGTGTGACTAAGCTCAGCGACCCAAGTGGCCGACACAAACACCTTGCCCATCTAGGAGTGGTACTGCAGTGTCACGCAGGATGGCCCTTCCAAAAAACACTCCCCAAACAGCACATGACGCAAAGAAAAAAAGAGGCGCAATGAGGTAGCTGTGTGAGTAAGCTAAGCGACCCTAGTGGCCGACACAAACACCTGGCCCATCTAGGAGTGGCACTGCAGTGTCACGCAGGATGGCCCTTCCAAAAAACACTCCCCAAACAGCACATGACGCAAAGAAAAAAAGAGGCGCAATGAGGTAGCTGTGTGAGTAAGATAAGCGACCCTAGTGGCCGACACAAACACCTGGCCCATCTAGGAGTGACACTGCAGTGTCACGCAGGATGGCCCTTCGAAAAAATACTCCCCAAACAGCACATGACGCAAAGAAAAATTAAAGAAAAAAGAGGTGCAAGATGGAATTGTCCTTGGGCCCTCCCACCCACCCTTATGTTGTATAAACAGGACATGCACACTTTAACCAACCCATCATTTCAGTGACAGGGTCTGCCACACGACTGTGACTGAAATGACGGGTTAGTTTGGACCCCCACCAAAAAAGAAGCAATTAATCTCTCCTTGCACAAACTGGCTCTACAGAGGCAAGATGTCCACCTCATCATCATCCTCCGATATATCACCGTGTACATCCCCCTCCTCACAGATTATCAATTCGTCCCCACTGGAATCCACCATCTCAGCTCCCTGTGTACTTTGTGGAGGCAATTGCTGCTGGTCAATGTCTCCACGGAGGAATTGATTATAATTCATTTTAATGAACATCATCTTCTCCACATTTTCTGGAAGTAACCTCGTACGCCGATTGCTGACAAGGTGAGCGGCGGCACTAAACACTCTTTCGGAGTACACACTTGTGGGAGGGCAACTTAGGTAGAATAAAGCCAGTTTGTGCAAGGGCCTCCAAATTGCCTCTTTTTCCTGCCAGTATAAGTACGGACTGTCTGACGTGCCTACTTGGATGCGGTCACTCATATAATCTTCCACCATTCTTTCAATGGTGAGAGAATCATATGCAGTGACAGTAGACGACATGTCAGTAATCGTTGTCAGGTCCTTCAGTCCGGACCAGATGTCAGCATCAGCAGTCGCTCCAGACTGCCCTGCATCACCGCCAGCGGGTGGGCTCGGAATTCTGAGCCTTTTCCTCGCACCCCCAGTTGCGGGAGAATGTGAAGGAGGAGATGTTGACAGGTCGCGTTCCGCTTGACTTGACAATTTTCTCACCAGCAGGTCTTTGAACCCCAGCAGACTTGTGTCTGCCGGAAAGAGAGATCCAAGGTAGGTTTTAAATCTAGGATCGAGCACGGTGGCCAAAATGTAGTGCTCTGATTTCAACAGATTGACCACCCGTGAATCCTTGTTAAGCGAATTAAGGGCTCCATCCACAAGTCCCACATGCCTAGCGGAATCGCTCTGTGTTAGCTCCTCCTTCAATGTCTCCAGCTTCTTCTGCAAAAGCCTGATGAGGGGAATGACCTGACTCAGGCTGGCAGTGTCTGAACTGACTTCACGTGTGGCAAGTTCAAAGGGCAGCAGAACCTTGCACAACGTTGAAATCATTCTCCACTGCGCTTGAGACAGGTGCATTCCACCTCCTATATCGTGCTGAATTGTATAGGCTTGAATGGCCTTTTGCTGCTCCTCCATCCTCTGAAGCATATAGAGGGTTGAATTCCACCTCGTTACCACTTCTTGCTTCAGATGATGGCAGGGCAGGTTCAGGCGTTTTTGGTGTTGCTCCAGTCTTCTGTACGTGGTGCCTGTACGCCGAAAGTGTCCCGCAATTCTTCTGGCCACCGACAGCATCTCTTGCACACCCCTGTCGTTTTTTTAAATAATTCTGCACCACCAAATTCAAGGTATGTGCAAAACATGGGACGTGCTGGAATTTGCCCATATTTAATGCACACACAATATTGCTGGCGTTGTCCGATGCCACAAATCCACAGGAGGGTCCAATTGGGGTAAGCCATTCCGCGATGATCTTCCTCAGTTGCCGTAAGAGGTTTTCAGCTGTGTGCGTATTCTGGAAACCGGTGATACAAAGCCTAGCCTGCCTAGGAAAGAGTTGGCGTTTGCGAGATGCTGCTACTGGTGCCGCCGCTGCTGTTCTTGCGGCGGGAGTCCATACATCTACCCAGTGGGCTGTCACAGTCATATAGTCCTGACCCTGCCCTGCTCCACTTGTCCACATGTCCGTGGTTAAGTGGACATTGGGTACAGCTGCATTTTTTAGGACACTGGTGAGTATTTTTCTGAGGTCTGTGTACATTTTCGGTATCGCCTGCCTAGAGAAATGGAACCTAGATGGTATTTGGTAACGGGGACACAGTACCTCCAACAAGTCTCTAGTTGGCTCTGCAGTAATGATGGATACCGGAACCACGTTTCTCACCACCCAGGATGCCAAGGCCTCAGTTATCCGCTTTGCAGCAGGATGACTGCTGTGATATTTCATCTTCCTCGCAAAGGACTGTTGGACAGTCAATTGCTTGGTGGAAGTAGTAAAAGTGGTCTTACGACTTCCCCTCTGGGATGACCATAGACTCCCAGCAGCAACAACAGCAGCGCCAGCAGCAGTAGGCGTTACACGCAAGGATGCATCGGAGGAATCCCAGGCAGGAGAGGACTCGTCAGAATTGCCAGTGACATGGCCTGCAGGACTATTGGCATTCCTGGGGAAGGAGGAAATTGACACTGAGGGAGTTGGTGGGGTGGTTTGCGTGAGCTTGGTTACAAGAGGAAGGGATTTACTGGTCAGTGGACTGCTTCCGCTGTCGCCCAAAGTTTTTGAACTTGTCACTGACTTATTATGAATGCGCTGCAGCTGACGTATAAGGGAGGATGTTCCGAGGTGGTTAACGTCCTTACCCCTACTTATTACAGCTTGACAAAGGCAACACACGGCTTGACAAATGTTGTCCGCATTTCTGTTGAAATACTTCCACACCGAAGAGCTGATTTTTTGGGTATTTTCACCAGGCATGTCAATGGCCATATTCCTCCCATGGACAACAGGTGTCTCCCCGGGTGCCTGACTTAAAGAAACCACCTCACCATCAGAATCCTCCTTGTCAATTTCCTCCCCAGCGCCAGCAACACCCATATCCTCCTCATCCTGGTGTACTTCAACACTGACATCTTCAATCTGACTATCAGGAACTGGACTGCGGGTGCTCCTTCCAGCACTTGCAGGGGGCGTGCAAATGGTGGAAGGCGCATGCTCTTCACGTCCAGTGTTGGGAAGGTCAGGCATCGCAACCAACACAATTGGACTCTCCTTGTGGATTTGGGATTTTGAAGAACGCACAGTTCTTTGCTGTGCTTTTGCCATCTTGAGTCTTTTCATTTTTCTAGCGAGAGGCTGAGTGCTTCCATCCTCATGTGAAGCTGAACCACTAGCCATGAACATAGGCCAGGGCCTCAGCCGTTCCTTGCCACTCTGTGTGGTAAATGGCATATTGGCAAGTTTACGCTTCTCCTCCGACAATTTTATTTTAGATTTTTGAGTCCTTTATTTTTACTGATATTTGGTGTTTTGGATTTTACATGCTCTGTACTATGACATTGGGCATCGGCCTTGGCAGATGACGTTGATGGCATTTCATTGTCTCGGCCATGACTAGTGGCAGCAGCTTCAGCACGAGGTGGAAGTCGATCTTGATCTTTCCCTATTTTTGGAACCTCAACATTTTTGTTCTCCATATTTTAATAGGCACAACTAAAAGGCACCTCAGGTAAACAATGGAGATGGATGGATACTAGTATACTTATGGATGACGAGCGACTGCCGACACAGAGGTAGCTATAGCTACAGCCGTGGACTACCATACTGTGTCTGCTGCTAATATAGACTGGATGATAATGAGATAAAATTAAAATATATATATATATATCACACTAGTACTGCAGCCGGACAGGTATATATTATGTAATGACGGACCTGCTGGACACTGTCTGTCAGACTCAGCACTGCAGACTCCTAAAGTAAGCTACTAGTATCAAGAAGATAGAAAAGAAAAAAACCACGGGTAGGTGGTATACAATTATGGATGGACGAGCGACTTCCGACACAGAGGTAGCTACAGCCGTGGACTACCGTACTGCATCTGCTGCTAATATAGACTGTATGATAATGAGATAAAATTAAAATATATATATATATCACACTAGTACTGCAGCCGGACAGGTATATATTATGTAATGACGGACCTGCTGGACACTGTCTGTCAGACTCAGCACTGCAGACTCCTAAAGTAAGCTACTTGTATCAAGAAGATAGAAAGAAAAAAAAAACACGGGTAGGTGGTATACAATTATGGATGGACGAGCGACTGCCGACACAGAGGTAGCTACAGCCGTGGACTACCGTACTGTGTCTGCTGCTAATATAGACTGGATGATAATGAGATCAAATTAAAATATATATATATATATCACACTAGTACTGCAGCCGGACAGGTATATATTATGTAATGACGGACCTGCTGGACACTGTCTGTCAGACTCAGCACTGCAGACTCCTAAAGTAAGCTACTAGTATCAAGAAGATAGAAAAAAAAAAAACAAGGGTAGGTGGTATACAATTATGGATGGACGAGCGACTGCCGACACAGAGGTAGCTACAGCCGTGGACTACCGTACTGTGTCTGCTGCTAATATAGACTGGATGATAATGAGATAAAATTAAAATATATATATATATCACACTAGTACTGCAGCCGGACAGGTATATATTATGTAATGACGGACCTGCTGGACACTGTCTGTCAGACTCAGCACTGCAGATTTCTAAAGTAAGCTACTAGTATCAAGAAGATAGAAAAAAAAAAAAAACACCGGTAGGTGGTATACAATTATGGATGGACGATCGACTGCCGACACAGAGGTAGCTACAGCCGTGGACTACCGTACTGTGTCTGCTGCTAATATAGACTGGATGATAATGAGAAAAAATTAAAATATATATATATATATCGCTAGTACTGCAGCCGGACAGGTATATATTATGTAATGACGGACCTGCTGGACACTGTCTGCAGAATGCGTTTATAAAAACACCACACGACGAGTGTTTAACTTTTTCAGGCAGACAATCACAATATACTGGTGGTCAGCAGACAATCACAATATACTGGTGGTCAGTGGTCACTGGTCAGTCACACTGGCAGTGGCACTCTGGCAGCAAAAGTGTGCATTGTACTTAAAATATGTACTCCTGCTATAACTGCTCCCCAGTCTCCCCCACAATTAAGCTGTGTGAGCAGTGAGCACTCAGCACAGTCAGATATACAGTATTACATATGATGCAGCACACTGGGCTGAGCACAGATATGGTATGTGTGACTGTGTCACACTGTGTATCGTTTTTTTTCAGGCAGAGAACGGATTAATTAAACTGGTGGTCACTGGTCACACTATCAGCAGCAAGTAGTACTCCTCCTAATAATATGCTCCCCAAAATTAGTGTCTCTCTCTAGTACTCTAGTCTAAACGGAGAGGACGCCAGCCACGTCCTCTCCCTATCAATCTCAATGCACGTGTGAAAATGGCGGCGACGCGCGGCTCCTTATATAGAATCCGAGTCTCGCGATAGAATCCGAGCCTCGCGAGAATCCGACAGCGGGATGATGACGTTCGGGCGCGCTCGGGTTAACCGAGCAAGGCGGGAAGATCCGAGTCGCTCGGCCCCATGTAAAAAAAACCTGAAGTTCGGGCGGGTTCGGATTCCGAGGAACCGAACCCGCTCATCGCTAGTACAAATGATGGTAGCCTGGTCCCAGCGGGTTCTGCAGTGACATCTATGCCCAAGGATCGCATGGAAGAGATGGAGGTATGCGGCCTGACAGCAGGAGTGGCAGCCGTTGTGAGCCGGGATGGAGGTGAAGCTTCTAAGTATGCAGTGAATACAGAGAAGAACCTTAAGATGGCAACATCATGTGCGTTACATGAGGGGGAGGCGTCTCTCCCAGAGAGGGTGCTGGGTGGTGGCAGTACAGGGGGCGTGGTGGTTGCTGGGGTGACGGCGGGTGCTGGAGCTCTGGTAACTGCTGCTGCATCCGGTGGACTTGCCCCCTCGGCACCTGATATAGGGGCGGCGCGGGCCGTGGTAATGGTAGATGCTGAGGCTGGCTTTCCCTGTAAGCCTGTGGTGGTTGGCTCCAGCTTAGTCGCTGTGGTGACTGAAGGAGGCGGGGCCAAAGAAGCATCACAAGTGACATCACTGATGGCATCAGTGGGAATCCCGAGGTCTGAAACCATAGTAAAGACTGGACAGAGATTAGCCCAAGGACTGCCAGCAGTTAATAAAAACAGTTTAACCCCTGAAGAGACTGTACTGGTGAAAACAGTTTATGGGGATATGGATATGCCTGTGAGGGCTATAGCGGCTGTAAATTTGATTCAGGCAAACCAAGCTAGGTTGGCTGGTGATGCTGGTGCAGGGGTCAGTAGAAATATAAATCTTTAGGCACCCAAGTATCTCCCTGAAATTCCTCCTGTGATAGTTAGACCGGGATCAGGCTCATATGCCGGAGCTTTGACTTCTGCTGGTCGGGCTAATACTGGTCCTCAGCCTGGGGTAAGTGGTGGTCAACCTATCAAAAGGCGTAATGTGGTCCAGTTTAGATGGGTAGGGGGGTCAAAGTCAGAGTTCCTGGATATGGTGTTCTCGCTGGGTTTTAAGGGCGCAGACCTTTTTGCGTGCATTCATCCAGTGAGAACTCCTGACTTTGATCTTAGCTTTCTCTCTCTGAATGGCTTACAAGCTTTTGGCTCCCAATGGGAGAAAAATAAGACCAAAGAGCCTTACTGCCATTTTAAGACCAACACTATCACAAGGCAGGATAGGGTAAAAGTTACAGTTCTGGTGCGCAATGAGTCGCTGCCTCCCTCGGATATTGTGTATTGGTTATCCAGGTCCTGCACAGTATTGTCCCCACTTGAGAAGTTTGATTATACTAAGGGTGTCTGGGGTGGAGCCTATTCAGCTTTTGTGAGGTTGCACCATGTAGGGGCTGAGACAAAGCACATTCCATCTGCTGCTTATATTGGCCGTGATCGGCTTCAATGCTTCTACCCTGGGCAGCCCAGAACATGTCACAAGTGTGGTAATTTTCGCCACTTTAGTAATGATTGCACAGTTGTAAAATGTGCTTTGTGTGGCCAGACAGGCCACGGGTCCCGTGAATGCAATAAGGTCAAGTGCAGTCTTTGCGGAGCGGATGGCCATCCCTATAGTCAGTGCCCTAAGGCATCACATAATCATGACATGGCTGTCGTTGGGGAGGCATTGGAAATCAGTCCCAGCCGTGACAATAGCATGGTGGAAGTTTTACAGCATCAGGAGATGTTGAGACAACTAGAAGTTGGTGGAAGAGGGGAAGTCCAGGTGGAGGAGGGGGAGGCATCCTTTCAGACGGTTAATAAGGGCAGGAGAGAGAGGTTGAAAAAGAAGGGGGTAGACATTGTATGTGCTAACAAATTTGACATTTTGTCCTCCTCTGATGATGAGGATGAGGGGGGAGGTAGTTATGATTGGGGGAAAAGAACTGGTGTTTGTCCCAAATACTCCCAAGTGTAAAAAGTCAGAACAGCCTTCTAAACTGTCTGTTAGTAAGGTGGCAGTTACTAAAGAGAAAAAGGAGAGGCGTGGTAAAGCCCAAGCCAAAACCAGACACCTGGATGGTTCCCAGGGGGACCTAGAGTGGGATCCTGCAGGAATAGAATTGAGTTAAGCCTTAGGATCTCTATTAAATGAGGTTGAGGTAGTGCAGAATTCTGAGGGGAAGGCCCCTCAATCTCCATGAGATGAGATGGTGGTGGAGGAGACTCCTGACCTTGAGTTGGAAGGCCCTACCTCTCCATCCTATTCTCCTCTGGAGTCCCCTGGTGGGGATGATCCTGGGGGTTGTTCTTGTGTTGTTGCCCCAAAAACCCCTGATCCAGATCTTCCCCCGGACATGGTGACAAATGGGGAAGGGTGTGATGTTAGGGAGGGTGTTGTTGAAGAGAGGCCTAAGGGTCTGCTTGGCGGACCCTACAGTCTCAGATGTTGGTGGTGTGTGTGGGGTGGAGGAAGGGGAGGTGGAGGAAATTTTTTTGTCTAATGAGGATGCTCTCCCCTTTGGGATCACATGTAAAAGGGTAGGGTCCTCAGATGAGGACTCTAAAAGGCAAGCAAAGAAAAAGTGAATGGAGTCCTACCTCTATAATCCAAGAAACATGGATCCCCAACCTATACGATGTGCCACCATTAATGTGGCTTCCGTGTTTTCTGAACGTGCTCGTTTCTTGGCCTTTGATTTTTTCAACATGGTTGATTTTTTTTATTTTTTTGCAGGAGACCAGAGTAGGTGACTTGGTCACACTCCATCGGGCCAAGTGTCAGTGGAAGCAGGGGCCATCTTTCTGGTCTCATGCAGCCGAGACGTACAGTGGGTTGGCAGTGCTTTTTACTGATATGGTAAACGTGCACAGGATTATAGAATTACAGGTAGGTAGGTGCATGGTTTTAGATGTCACCCTGAGAGGACATAACCTGAAACTAATAAACATTTATGGGCCCCAATCAGCCTGGGACAGGAAATGTCTTTTCAGGGAGATAAAACCGTTTCTTTTTAAGGCCCGGCAGATTGTCTTTGGAGGTGATTTTAACACCGTCATTAGGCCAAAAGACAGAGGAGGCACACGGGCAACCCTGGGCTATGATTCCAATTTTCTAGTTAGCATGATTAGAGAGGCTGGTCTTGTGGATGTGCACGTTCGCCATTTCCCAGACCTCACGGGTTTCACCTATCATTGTGGTAGTCGTAGGTCTAGGATAGATAGGTTTTTTGTTAAGGAGTCCTCGAAAACTTTGCCTCCTGAGGCAAAGCCAGTAGAGTTCTCCGATCATGTTTTTCTGTGTGTTACTTTGAAGGTCTCAGAAACCCCTCAGAAAGGGCGGGGCCCTTGGCGTTTAAATTCCGAGCTGCTGAAGGAAGAGGGAGTCAGACAGTCCTTTAGAGACTTTCTTCAACTGCAAGAGACACTTCTGGAGGCTGGCTGGAGTTTATCTGAGTAGTGGGAAGAGTGTAAAAAGAGGACTCGAAGGTTTTTTCAACGGCTGGTAGCCAGGAAAAACTTGACAAAAATATGTATCTACCAGAGCTTGAGAAAGAAACTGGATTTCTTGATCTCTGAGCGTGGAGATAGTGGGGAAATCTCCCGGGTGAAGGCTCAGATGAAGGAATATCAGCACGATCGTCTGGCTTCTTTGATTCTGGAGAGGGATTATGGGAAGTACCACTCACCTGATCCCTACCAGAGTTGCAGAAAATCAGTTGATTTGAGGGAGGTCCGGGGCCTGTTTGATGACCAGGGTACTCTTCATGAAGATAAGGAGGGTATTTTGGGAGTCATCAGGTCCTATTACTCTAACCTTTTTGTCTGAGCAGCCACTCATCAGAGAGAGGATGGATCGGTTTTTGAGGGAAACACCTGGGCTTGAGGAACTTGATCCTTCTTTTGACTCTTTGGGGAGTGATGTGACAGTGGAGGAAATCAAGAAAGCCATAACATCCATGGGTTAACATCTGAGTTCTTCTAAGCCTTCTCAGACATCTTGGCTCCTCATCTCATGGAGGTATTTAATGAAAGCCTGGGTAAGGGATCACTCCCTCCCTCTATGAGATCCTCTGCTTTCATATTATTGTCTAAAGGTAAGGACCCGGCCCGTATTGAGAACTGGCGCCCCATCGCTCTTCTCAATACAGACAGAAAGATTCTGGCAAAGGTACTCTTTAATCGGCTGATGGAAGTTTCCGGGCTGTTACTTTCTCCATCTCAGCATTGCACCGTGAAAGGCCGAAGCACCTTTAGTGCTGTCCTTGGCATCCGGGAGGCTGTGGAGCGATGTCATGCTGAAAAGTGGGGTAAGTATTTGCTGGCATTGGATCAGTCCAAGGCTTTTGACCGAGTTAATCATCAGTACCTGTGGGCTGTGCTGGAGAGGTATGGTCTTCCAGTGAGGGTGGTAGATTGGCTACGTGTCATTTACAATCAGGCCGAGAGCTTCCCACTTGTCAATGGCTGGGTAGGCCCTGCTTTTGCGGTCGACTCGGGTGTCCATCAGGGGTGTCCCCTGAGCCCCCTTCTATATGTATTTGCAATTGATCCTTTTGTGCGGAGGATTGAGAGCGGTGCTGTGGCAGAGGTGCAGCTGGGCCCTTGGTTGCCGTTGAGGGTGGTGGCCTACGCAGACAATGTTACTGTGGTCCTGTCATCTGTGGCAGAGGCACGTGGCATGGAACATCTTATCTGTGAGTATTCTGAGGCTTCATGCTCCAGAGTCAATCAGGATAAGTGTGAAGCTTTCTGGATGGGGGAGGAAGGTTATGAGTTTGCCCTTCCGGATAGCCTCACTCGGGCCAGACCAGAGATAAAAATTCTAGGTATCAAATTTGGCCGTGGTGATTATGCCACTCAAAATTGGGAGAGGAGGCTGGAAGATGCTACCTGGAAGGTGCAGTCCTGGAGAAAATGGCAATTTTCTCTCAGGGAGAGGGTTGACTTATGCAAAACCTATTTGATTCCATTTTTTCTGTATGTCAGTTACGTGTGCCTCTTGCCACAGTCTTTGTGGACCAAGATGAATTCTTTATTCTTCCTGTTGTTATGGGGGAATAGAATGAATCTAGTCAAGAGAGGGATCACCTACAGATCAAGGGAACAGAGTGGGCTGAGTATGGTCAACCCTGTGGTGTTTTTTGCTACAACTTTTTTAAAAATGAACCTAGGGAGTTTGTTTCTAAAAACTCCCCCTCGATGGGTAGAGAGTTTTTGGGCCTGGGTGTTTCCCTTCCTCAGGTTATGGATGGATGGTGGCCAAGTAAAAACCCTTAGAGTCCGGCATGACTACCTCCCGATCTACGTTATATTGTGCTTGAAGATGATGAGGCTTTGGGGGCTGGAGGTGGGTGAAGTCAAAAACTTCTCTAGAAGGGAGTTGGAGAGAAGAATTTTGCAGACTCACTTTTATGTTCCGCTGTCGTTAAGGGACTGCCCAGGCAGTGTCTGCTCAGATGGGTTGGCTTTGATTAGTTCTCAAATAATCCCACTGAAGTTCAGAGATATTGCCTGGCTTTCCTTCCAAGGGAGGCTTTAAGTGCGGGGTAACCTCAAGTGTCGAAGTGCCAATGATCATGGCTGCCCACGTGAGGAATGTCTAGGGGAGGAGGAGACAATGGACCACTTCCTCCTTGAGTGTCCCTTCAATATAAAGGTTTACAGAGCGGTATCAAGGGCCTTACGCATCCCGTGCCTTTCGGGGCTTAGTTACCCTGAGTGGGATTATGGGGCGTTCAAAGGGTATAGAAGGTTTGATTTAACCACAATTTTTATAGTTAGTTAAGTAGTTAGGTTTCACACATGGAATGCATGGTGTCAGGTTTCCCTCAGAGCAATGGTCCTCCCCTGTGAGGAGGTGGTGGGAAATATCCTGCACGAGGTTAAGAGGATGATGGATATGGACAGGAAGAGGATGGATGCTGTCAGGTGGTCTAGGCTCTGGCGCCACCTGAAACCCCCTTGAGTGGGTGGCAGAAGTCCTTTTTCTTGTTCATCTTATGGCTTCCTATCCTTCACCTTCCCGTAGATTTTCTTTCTTTCTAATTTTTTTCATTAAACGGTTTACATGTTGCTAAAAGGCTTCATTCATCTTTTCATTGCTTAAGGTTATGGTAGATTTTGTGTGTAGTATAGTGTGTTTTTGTATAGTAGGTTGTTTTAGCTTATCTGTTTATGTTAAGCAATACTGATATTACGTATAGTTATATAAGCTTTGTTGCTTTTTGAAAATTGGGCAATAATTCAATGTATATGTCCTATTTTATGCATTTTTATCATATTTATGTAGTTTTTATATGTAAGTTGCAATTTTTCTTAATAAAGAAGAGTCAGTGTATGTATAGGTGTCAGTGTATCTATAGGTGTCAGTGTATGTATACGTATCAGCGTGTGTATGTCGGTGTATGTATAGGTGTCAGTGTGTGTATGTCAGTGTATGTATAGGGGTCAGTGTGTATGTCGGTGTATGTATACGTATCAGCGTGTGTATGTCGGTGTATGTATAGGTGTCAGTGTATGTACATATGCCAGCATGTGTATTTATAGGTGTCAGAAAGTATATGTATAGGTGTCACCGTGTGTATGTGAGTGTGTGTACAGGTGTCAGTGTATGTAAATGTGTCAGCATGTGTATGTTGGTGTATGTACAGGTGTAAGTGTATGTATAGGTGGGATCAAAATGACCCCCAAATTCTATGATTTAAGCTGTTTTTTAGGTTTTTTTTAATAAAACACCCGAATCCGACAAAGAATTTTCCGTGAAGTTTTGCCAAAATGCGTCCGAATCCAAAACACGGCTGTGGAACCGAATCCAAACCCAAAACACAAAACCCGAAAAATGTCCGGTGCACATCACTAGTTTGTATGTGTATGTACAGGCATCAGTGTATGTATAGGTGTCAGTGTATGTAAAGGTGTCAGTGTATGTAAAGGTGTCAGTGTATGTATAGGTGTCAGTGTATGTACAGGCATCAGTGTATGTAAAGGTGTCAGTGTATGTAAAGGTGTCAGTGTATGTACAGGTGTCAGTGTATGTACAGGCATCAGTGTATGTATAGGTGTCAGTGTATGTAAAGGTGTCAGTGTATGTAAAGGTGTCAGTGTATGTATAGGTGTCAGTGTATGTATAGGTGTCAGTGTATGTAAAGGTGTCAGTGTATGTATAGGTGTCAGTGTATGTATAGGTGTCAGTGTATGTATAGGAGTGTGTATGTTGGTGTATCTATAGGTGTCAGTGTACTTATGTCGGTTTATGTATAGGTGTCAGACTGTGTATAGGTGGCAGCATGGGTATGTAGGTGTTTGTACAGGCATCAGTGTATGTATAGGTGTCAGTGTGTGTATGTAAAGGTGTCAGTGTATGTATAGGAGTGTGTATGTAGGTGTATGTACAGGCATCAGTGTATGTATAGGTGTCAGTGTATGTAAAGGTGTCAGTGTATGTATAGGAGTGTGTATGTTGGTGTATCTATAGGTGTCAGTGTACTTATGTCGGTTTATGTATAGGTGGCAGCATGGGTATGTAGGTGTATGTACAGGCATCAGTGTATGTATAGGTGTCAGGGTGTGTATGCCAGTGTATATACAGATGTGTCCTCAAATATCATTGCTGCGTACCGTGTAGTGGACGCCATATAACTTGTGCCTGCTTCTTGCATTATAAGTCCCATTATAAGTCTCATTATAAATGTAACGTCACGTTATAATTGTAATGTGCATACTACTTTCTGTCCACCAGATGTCCCTTTACCTAAACTGTAAAGCGCATGCCTCAAATAGCCAATGAATCCTTCCTAGCGCCGCCTGCTGATTGGCTGACATTTATTGTGACAATAATGAACCATTAATCACTTCCCTTTATAAAAAAGTCCCTTTCTACAAAATACAATACCATGCTGCCGCCCTGCTCACACAATTCATTTTGTTGTTACATTGGAGGTCATTCCGAGTTGTTCGCTCGCAAGGCTATTTTAGCAGAGTTGCTCACGCTAAGCCGCCGCCTACTGGGAGTGAATCTTAGCTTCTTAAAATTGCGAACGACGTATTCGCAATATTGCGATTACAAACTTCTTAGCAGTTTCTGAGTAGCTTCAGACTTACTCGGCATCTGCGATCAGTTCAGTGCTTGTCGTTCCTGGTTTGACATCATAAACACACCCAGCGTTCGCCCAGACACTCCCCCGTTTCTCCAGCCACTCCTGCGTTTTTTCCGGAAACGGTAGCGTTTTTCCCCACACGCCCATAAAATGGCCTGTTTCCGCCCAGTAACACCCATTTCCTGTCAATCACTCTACGATCGCCGGAGCGATGAAAAAGCCGTGAGTAAAAATCCTAACTTCATAGCAAATTTACTTGGCGCAGTCGCAGTGCGGACGTTGCGCATGCGCACTAAGCGGAAAATCGCTGCGATGCGATGAAATTTATCGAGCGAACAACTCGGAATGACCACCATTGTGTACTAAATCCTGGATTTTATAAGCATAAACAGCTTTATTATCTCTGAAAGATTTTCTGGTTTCTTTGCTATTAAATGGACAGACATATGTAATGCACTGTACCACTGGGTCCCTATCTCATTAATATGACTCCAGATGGTCTCCATTGCTGTGCCGCCACGCTTGGCGGATTCAATGAATACAAATGAGTGATCAATGGGGGGAGGTGCAGAAGCCTGCATTGAGTTGCATACTGTAGTGTAGGGAGCTGCCTAGACTGTGAACAATACAGTGTAAATAGCGCCTCATCATACCGTGGCATAGAATACTGTAGAAGAGATCTTTGTTTTTCAGAGTCAAAAGGAAGAAGCAACACACCAAATAACTTTATTGAATTAAAAAATAATAAATAAATACATAAAAAAATAATAATAATTGCCCTGCTCGGTATCGAACACAGTGGTGCATGCATTGCAGGCGGACACTGTATTCGTTAGGCCACAGCCAACCGTGGTAAGAGTAAGCACCCCTGGTGTATATATGATGTGTTGTGTCTGATTTGCGGCTTCCTCAAAAAAAAAAGTTGTCTTGAATAATTACAGTATATCAAGTATATATTTTAATGACAGTCATCACTTACCTGTACAATGTAGTGTGATAACTAATCTTATATATCTGAGTATTACTATTGCTGCTACAGTCATTTCTTGGTGTTAGAGCAACATTTGTGTAACACAAGCCTAGAATAGAAATCACTCTGATACATTCTTATCCATTAAGGAAACTCAGTGACTGGTACGTTTGGAAACTGACGCTGCTTATGTTTCTAGATCAGCTATGGAGCCAGGGACCCGCTGCTGAGTGACCGGATTCTGTATCCCAACTTCTTTCGCACAGTAGAAAACTACCAGATGGAACTTGTGGCCATTGCAAAATTATTCAGATACTTTGGATGGAATTGGGTCGGAATCATCACATCAGATGATGAGACTGGAAATCGGGAGCTGCATTTTCTGAGCAAGCAATTTAATTATTATGGCATTTGCATTGAATTCATAATTAAAATTCCTCAATATAAATTTACATATGTTTTTTCTCTTGAGCTACAATCTACAGATATTATTGTGGTTTGTGGAACACGTAGTGATGTGTCTGTTATTTATTTGGATACAGTAGTATCTATGCTCATTAACAAGACAATTATTCTTACAACATCATGGTCATATGAAAAACTACTTTTTATAAAAAGTACAAAAAAAGCAATGGAGAACGGTTTTGTGTTTAACTTGGCATCACGTCCTGTTCCAGCATTACAGGAACGTTTATCCACTGCTCATCCCTCCAGGCAGCCGGATGACCCATTGCTGGAAGATATCTGGCTTATACTCTTTAACTGCTTGTCAGTGAATTCTTATAAGAACGCTGTCTTTTCAGGGATGTATGACTATCATTTAATTAACTGTACTGGGAAGAATGAGAGCATTAGGGACATTTCTGATAATTGTATTAATGATCCGGCCACCTATAGCATTATACTCAACTTCAGCCAATCTCTGACTATCACAGAGCAGAGGAAGACCTCACAGCTGCCTAACCTCTGCTCTCTCCCTGACACTGCCTGTATCCCCAGCTCACAGCTGCCTAACCTCTGCTCTCTCCCTGACACTGCCTGTATCCCCAGCTCACAGCTGCCTCACCTCTGCTCTCTCCCTGACACTGCCTGTATCCCCAGCTCACAGCTGCCTCACCTCTGCTCTCTCCCTGACACTCCCTGTATCCCCAGCTCACAGCTGCCTAACCTCTGCTCTCTCCCTGACACTGCCTGTATCCCCAGCTCACAGCTGCCTCACCTCTGCTCTCTCCCTGACACTCCCTGTATCCCCAGCTCACAGCTGCCTCACCTCTGCTCTCTCCGACACTCCCTGTATCCCCAGCTCACAGCTGCCTCACCTCTGCTCTCTCCCTGACACTCCCTGTATTCCCAGCTCACAGCTGCCTCATCTCTGCTCTCTCCCTGTATCCCCAGCTCACAGATGCCCCAGCTCTTCTCTCTCCCTAACAGTCTCTGTATACCCAGCCCACAGCCGCCTCACCTCTGCTCTCTCCCTGACACTCCCTGTATACCCAGCTGACAGCTGCCTCACCTCTGCTCTCTCCCTGACACTCCCTGTATACCCAGCCCACAGCCGCCTCACCTCTGCTCTCTCCCTGACACTCCCTGTATAGCCAGCTGACAGCTGCCTCAAATCTGCTCTCTCCCTGACAGTCTTTGTATACCAAGCTCACAGCTGCCTCACCTCTGCTCTCTCCCTGACACTCCCTGTATCCCCAGCTCACAGCTGCCTCACCTCTGCTCTCTCCCTGACACTCCCTGTATCCCCAGCTCACAGCTGCCTCACCTCCGCTCTCTCCCTGACACTCTCTGTATTCCCAGCTCACAGCTGCCTCACCTCTGCTCTCTCCCTGACACTCCCTGTATTCCCAGCACACAGATGCCTCACCTCTGCTCTCTCCCTGACACTCCCTGTATTCCCAGCTCACAGCTGCCTCACCTCTGCTCTCTCCCTGACATTACCTGTATCTCCAGCTCACAGCTGCCTCACCTCCGCTCTCTCCCTGACACTCCCTGTATTCCCAGCTCACAGCTGCCTCACCTCCGCTCTCTCCCTGACACTCCCTGTATTCCCAGCTCACAGCTGCCTCACCTCTGCTCTCTCCCTGACACTCCCTGTATCCCCAGCTCACAGCTGCCTCACCTCTGCTCTCTCCCTGACACTCCCTGTATCCCCAGCCCACAGCCGCCTCACCTCTGCTCTCTCCCTGACAGTCTTTGTATACCAAGCTCACAGCTGCCTCACCTCTGCTCTCTCTCCCTGACACTCCCTGTATTCCCAGCTCACAGCTGCCTCACCTCCGCTCTCTCCCTGACACTCCCTGTATCCCCAGCTCACAGCTGCCTCACCTCTGCTCTCTCCCTGACACTCCCTGTATTCCCAGCTCACAGCTGCCTCACCTCTGCTCTCTCCCTGACACTCCCTGTTGTTAAGTTCAAATTAACTTACAGGGAAATGCAATACCTTATTATACTATGGTTCGGACCACTGCGACCACTAAATGCAAACAATAACACCTGCGATGTGTATGCATGTTGCGTATATACGCCAACTTGCTATGCGCACATTTCAGCGACACCTGTGGCTGAATACACCTCTGTACCCAAACAAGTGTAGCATGAATAGTAGCTATTATTATATAAGTAGTAAAGTAAGTATATAGTGACATGTATATTATGTATTCATTAATGAAATGTATGTAAATTGGTATGTGGAATAGTGTAGAAAATAGGAAGATGCCCTGTATGTAGTTATTCATGCTAATGTGTATATATATGTATATTGGAGCTGTATGTATTGATTACAGGGGGGAGATTAATAGGGTACAGTGGTGGTTGTTAATGGGCTGCATGTGGACACGGACTGAGAGGAGGGTGTTGGTGCTGGCACATTGTTGCGGCTGCAGTTGACACAGGGGACCCATGCGCTGGTAAAAATGAGCTGTGTGCAGAGAGGGGGATCCGTGTGCAGAGATGGACCCACGTGCCAGTAGAATAGATCCGTGTGCAGAGAGGGGGCCCCGCGTGCCGGAAAATTGGAGCCGTGTGCAGAGGAGAGGGCCCACGCGCCGGTAGGTTAGAACATATAAAAAAGCGCTCCCGCCAGCATGAGCCAGGCTACTGTTCCCCCGGGTAGTGTGTGCATATGATCTCTGGCGTGCCGCTGAAAGAGCTACAGTGCCGCCGCTGGGATTGTGCAGCATACCGGCACAGGGCTTACCTGCTGATGGGAGCCGAGGCGACGCTAGAGGCGCTGCTGACTGCTGAGCAGAGGCCGGGGAAGCGGTGCCACTGTCCGGGTTGAAGCTGAAGGCGGCAGTGGGAGGCGGTGTTGAAGACGCTCCGATCCAGTGGTCTGCAGAGATGCGAGGAGCGCAAGCAGCAGGAAGCGGGTGAGCAACTCCATAGCAACGGAGGGGTAGCCAGAGCCAGACCGCATCCAGTAAAATGAGGATGGGCGGTGCAGATTAGAAGCGCCGCCTGTAGCAATGCGCATCAGCCCTGTTTAAGCCCGTTGGGAAGCTAGAGGGAGGAGTCGGGGGAGTGAACGCCAGCCTCCTGCGCTTTAGAGGAGTGTAAGTGCCTATTTATTCTACTGCATTGCAGGACACTGGGATACAGGGTGCCTATAATAGACTTCATAATGCCACAACTGGGGGACACATTTATGTAGGTCCCTGCGGCCGTGGCATAACCCCCCCAACTAGTCATCCCTGGATGGGGTTCCCTGGAAGAGTGGGGACCCCTTAAATGAAGGGGTCCCCCCCTCCAGGCACCCAAGAGCCAGGGGTGAAGCCCGAGGCTGTCCCCACCATCTGTGGGCGGTGGATGGGAGGCTGATAGCCATAAGAGTTAAAAAAAAAATATTGTTTTTTGTTGTGGAACTACAAGGCCCATCAAGCCTTCCCCGCTTGCTGGTACTTGGAGAACCTCAAGTACCAGCATGCGGGGAAATAATGGGACCGCTGGTACCTGTAGTTCTACAAAAAAAAATGTCCAAATAAAAACACAACACACACCGTGAAAGTAAAAGTTTATTAAAACTAGAGATGTGCACCGGAAATTTTTCAGGTTTTGTGTTTTGGTTTTGGATTCGGTTCCGCGGCCGTGTTTTGGATTCAGACACGTTTTGGCAAAACCTCCCTGAAAATGTTTTGTCGGATTCGGGTGTGTTTTGGACTTGGGTGGTTTTTTTACAAAAACCCCTCAAAAACAGCTTAAATCATAGAATGTGGGGGTCATTTTGATCCCATAGTATTATTAACCTCAATAACCATAATTTCCACTCATTTCCAGTCTATTCTGAACACCTCACACCGCTGGATGGCTAAGCTAAGCGACCGAAGTGGCCGACACAAAGACCTGGCCCATCTAGGAGTGGCACTGCAGTGTCAGACAGGATGGCACTTAAAAAAAAATGTCCCCAAACAGTACATGATGCAAAGAAAAAAAAGAGGTGTGCCAAGGTCGCTGGATGGCTAAGCTAAGCGACCCAAGTGGCCGACACAAACACCTGGCCCATCTAGGAGTGGCACTGCAGTTTTCTAGCGAGAGGATGAGTGCTTCCATCCTCATATGAAACTGAATCACTAGCCATGAACATAGGCCAGGGCCTCAGTCGTTCCTTGTCACTCCGTGTCATAAATGGCATATTGGCAATTTTACGCTTCTCATCAGACGCTTTTAATTTTGATTTTTGGGTCATTTTACTGAACTTTTGTAGTATACTTGACGACACAGAGGTAGAGCAGTGGACTACTGTACCGTACTGCTATATATATACTGGTGGTCACAGCAACATTCTGCACTGTCCCCTCCTACTATATACTGCGCACAACTAAAATGCACCACAGGTATGGATGGATAGTATACTTGACGACACAGAGGTAGGTAGAGCAGTGGCCTACTGTACCGTACTGCTATATATTATATACTGGTGATCAGCAAAATGATGCACTGTACTCCTACTATATAAACTGCGCACAACTAAAATGCACCACAGGTATGGATGGATAGTATACTTGACAACACAGAGGTAGGTAGAGCAGTGGCCTACTGTACCATACTGCTATATATTATATACTGGTGGTCAGCAAAATTCTGCACTGTACTCCTACTATATACTACAATGCAGCACAGATATGGAGCGTTTTTCAGGCAGAGAATGTATAATACTGGTGGTCACTAGTCAGTAAAACTCTGCACTGTACTCCTCCTGTATAATACTGGTGGTCCCCAGTCCCCACAATAAAGCACACTGAGCACAGATATGGAGCGTATTTCAGGCAGAGAACGTAGATATTTTCAGCACACTGAGCACAGATATTTGCCGCACACTGAGCACAGATATTTGCAGCACACTGAACACAGATATTTGCAGCACACTGAGCACATATATTTGCAGCACACTGAACACATATATTTGCAGCACACTGAACACAGATATTTGCAGCACACAGAGCACAGATATTTGCAGCACACTGAGCACAGATATTTGCAGCACACTGAGCACAGATATTTGCAGCACACTGAACACAGATATTTGCAGCACACTGTGCACAGATATTTGCAGCACACTGAGCACAGATCTTTGCAGCACACTGAGCACAGATATTTGCAGCACACTGAGCACAGATATTTGCAGCACACTGAACACAGATATTTGCAGCACACTGAGCACAGATATTTGCAGCACACTGAACACAGATATTTGCAGCACACTGAGCACAGATATTTGCAGCACACTGAGCACAGATATTTGCAGCACACTGAGCACAGATATTTGCAGCACACTGAGCACAGATATTTGCAGCACACTGAGCACAGATATTTGCAGCACACTGAGCACAGATATTTGCAGCACACTGAACACAACTGAGAGAACGCTGCATGTCCTCTCCCTATCATCTCCAATGCACGAGTGAAAATGGCGGCGACGCGCGGCTCCTTATATAGAATACGAATCTCGCGAGAATACGACAGCAGGATGATGACGTTCGGGCGCGCTCGGGTTAACCGAGCAAGGTGGGAAGATGCGAGTCTGCCTCGGAACCGTGTAAAATGGGTGAAGTTCGGGGGGGTTCGGATCCCGAGGAACCGAACCCGCTCATCTCTAATTAAAACACACTTACACACTCACACATACTTACCTACATCCCACGCCGATCACATCCACTTGTCCATGTAGAATCCAATAGGGGGACCTGTAAAAATGAGAGAGATTACTTACCTACATCCCATGCCGGTCACGTCCACTTGTCCAGTAGAATCCAATAGAGTAGGGGGACGGGAGAGAGACATACTACACTGGGGACGGGAGAGAGACATACAACACTGGGGACGAGAGAGAGAGAGAGAGAGAGATCCGGCGCTCACAGGCGCTCCGTGTCTTCACTTTTCACCATCCACATGGCCATCCGCATCATCATCCCCGTCCGGTTTAGACAGCGCTGCACTCCCGGCTCAACCACGTGATGCGCCTGTCTCGTCTTGCCCAATCGCAGCTTTAAAGCGGCAGTTCAAGTAGGAGCCGCTTATAGGTTTTTTTTGCATGGCCTTTCTCCTACTCAATCCATGGCCCCACCCTCTGCTTCCGGCCTTTACACACAGACAGCAGGAGGCACTGACAGCGCTGCCTCGAAAACACAAGACCGCTTCTAAAAAAGGTACGCATTAATAAAATAATACAAAGTCTAAAGCAGATACTTGTGACACATAAGTATGTCATATGTATCTTCTTTGTATTATTTTCATCATTAATGTCAGGGGAGGCACTGCCTCCTACCTCCCCTTACTGCACGTCCCTGGTATGCCCTATGATTAGAATCAACAATTATAGTCCACATCTTATAGAAAACATCCAAGGTTATTCATCTCATTATGTCCAAATTGGTACCAATGTGCACAGTTGGAATATCCATTGCGCCTCCATACATAATAATTGTGTCTCACGGTCGCCACCCCTGATATTTGGGGGGACATTGGAAAGTGAAATAAAGTGTGAAGAAGATGGCGCTAACACGTGAGGGAAGAAAGTCAGGTGAAAAGAGGATGGTATACTTAGCTAAGAGCGGAACGCTCTTCTTCCAAGATAATCAACTTCTATCAACATCCTGGTGCTCAGAGGAATATGAAAAGTAAATATGAAAAAAGTTCAGATGTGTAGTCAATTTTCAGTTATAAAATGTATTTCATTATGCTAATAATGTTTCTATATTATGTTAACCCTGATAGCGTACATCACTTACAGAGTGAGTGACTAGAAACAGCATGTAAAGGTTTCTTTGATGTAAAGAATACTTCCTGGAATGTTATGTTGTTGCTCTATGTGGCCGGAGAGCCCCAGCCACGAGGCAAATGGCCGCCGCAGCACTGAAGGGGTTAATCCCTAGTGCCCGGCGCCATTTGTTAAGGACAAAGGGGCGCTTGGCGCCAAATTTGAAATGTATTGGGCGCTAGGCGCCGGGTTGTATTAAATGTTTTAAATGTATTTTTTAAACTGTGCCGTGGTCCCGGACCCCTCCGGAGACCACGGCAGGGAGGACAGCTCCCCGGCGCGCTCAGCAGAGTGTGCGCGCCGGGGGAGAGGAGGCAGCCGCTGACCGCCGGAGTCCGGGAGCTCCGCTCCCGGCAGCGGTCAGTGTAGCCCCGGGCGCACTGGAGTGTGCGCGCCGGGGAGAAGGGTGAGCGCTGCGGCTGGGAGCTCGGCTCCCGCTGCAGTGCTCTATGTGAGAGCCGCCGCTGGGGGCCGGGAGCTCTGCTCCCAGCGCCTCAGCCCAGCACGGGTGGCCAGCCGCAGCAGCCGGGACGGACGTCCCGGGCTGCTAGCCGGCGAGGGGGGTGCGCTGCAGCCCGGCTCCCCGCCGGACGCTGCAGCGAGGCCACCAGACAGGCGCCGCTCATGGGGGACCGGGCTAGCCGGCTCCCTAGCGGCGTGGGCACATTAGGCGGCCAAGCAAGATGATGAGCGCTGGGGTCCGGGAGCTACGCTCCCGGCGCCCCAGCACCACAACAAAGCCAGAGTCACGGCGGCCGGGACAAGAGTCCCGGGCCGCCGGGCTTAGGTACAGGGGGGTGCGCCGCTGCGTGCGGCGAGGCCACCAAAGTAGTGCCACCCTGGGGGGACAGGGAGAGCCAGCTCCCTGGAACCCCAGAGGCAGGAAGGCAGGCTGAAGGATGGGGGAAGCCAGCCCCATGCCTCCAGCACTGAGAGGGAGAGCCCTAGCAGCCAGGCTGCAGGGCTAGGGAAGGCACTGCAGTGCCTGAGTATGTAGAGTCTGTGCAGGGCACAGGCTCAGTGTATATTTAAAGAGAAATGTACAGTGTGATTTAAAAATGTAATGTATTTAAAGATAAAATGCACTTACTTGATTGTGTGTCCCAGGAGGGGGGAATCCATAGCTGTGCAGGCTGATGGATTCTCCCAGACCTTTTCCCTAAAAACGGAATGCTTTCCCATCCAGCCTCACAGTTCCAATGGGGACAGGGAGAAAGAGAAGCAGCTTAGCTATAAAACAAGCTGAGTGGTTTCTAGGAGCTCCATGGAGATCAGCCGTAGTGGACCAGAGACCTGGACCGGGGAGCCAGGCTGCCCAGCTCTGGAGCCCAAATCCAGGCTGCAGGCAGTGAGAAGGGGTCCCGGGCAGGTTTCTGGAAGTCAGTTTAGGAGGGAAAACCTCCCCCCAGCCAGACTGAACGGCACCGTGGGAGTAGCCTGCTCTCCCAGATGGGAGAGACAAAGGAGACCGACCACTCCCCACTGTCCATTGGGGACAATGTTAGGTGTGCATGAGACCAGAGCATGCACAGCTCATGGGTAAACATTGATTGGTTGTACACCACAGGGCGGGCTTACCCCCTGTGGTAAGGGGTCTTGGAGAGGGATAAAAGAAGGGCAGTTGGCCCATAGGATTGTGTATTGTAACATCTTCTTCTGCTGAAACATCTTAATTGTATGCTGTTGCCCCTAGCAATAGGGAGGAGCCTTTTTAAAGGTTATTTGAGCAATAAACACCTTTGCCTCAAGAAGACTGCTTCATCTTGTGACCAACAGGGTTAGGCCAAACCTAGCCCCGTCCTCCGGCTGTCCAGGGAAGCACCTGACGTCTCCAAGCTCCGCCTTCCGCCAGCTACCGGTAGAGGCCTAGCAAGTGGCTAGTGGGGATTCGTCGACACCACACAGGTGTGGTAAAGCAGTGCGTCGGCACATACAGAGCAGAACCGTGGTTCCAAACGCCACGGCAGGTTAGGAGTTTGGTGGTGGCAGCGAGAACCCGCCCACAGCGCAGTGGGTGGAGTCAGTAACAGGCGGTTACTGACGGTAAGCGGGAATCCCCTATGTGGTCAGGCCTCGTGCGGCTTGACCTTCCATTCTGTGCGCAGTCAACGGGACGCGGAAGCTGCGAGTGCTTTCGTACGGTATCGTCCTGTCACAGAAATTGGTGGCAGCGGTGGGATAATCCCAGGCGGCTTTTCATCACCCGATTGGAGAAGCCGAGTTACTCAGGAGTGGAGTAACTGCAGCGCAGGAGAACGCACAAGATGGCGGAATTCAGCGGAATGTCCAAGGAGGATCTGGAGATCGTATGCCAGGGGAAGGGTGTGGATATCCCTTCCAACGCGTCCAGGAGCGTCATGCAGGCGGCGCTCAGGAGCTGGGAGGAGTCTCATCGGGCGGAGGTGGAAAGCACTGACGGCGTCAGCATCGCAGAGGACGGCCCAACAGTGGACCTTCGTGAGGAACCGGTGAGAACCACAAGCCCCGCCCTCTCTCACAGCAGCAATGTTTCCCAGCAATCCCTAGCAGGGCCAGGATCCCAACGTCCCAGGGGGGGCGACCCGGATACCCTAGCAGATCGGCTAGCGGAATTGGGGGAAAGGGCAACGGAGCAAGAACGCATGCTTGTCATTCGGATGTGGCATGCGGAGCGGGCACCACAGGCCGTGGTACCCCGGGAGCCGTTGTCAGCTGTTGTGCACAGATCAGGACGAGTTCAGTTTGCCAAGTTTGCAGACAGTGATGGGGACATTGATGGACATTTGCAAGTTTTTGAAAGGACTTGTAAACTACACGATCTACCCAAGTCAGAGTGGGTGAGACACCTTGTGCCCACTCTGCATGGAGAGGCCTTGGAGGCCTATCGAGGAGTGGCGACGGAGGACTGTGGGAACTACGACGAAGTCGCGAAGGCCCTCCTCCAGCGATTCTTCATCACTCCAGAGTCTTACAGGAAGAAATTCAGAGACTTGCCTAAGAATCCTAGCAGCACCCATGAGCAGTTCGCCACCCAGCTGCGGCAGTACGTGGTGAAGTGGGTGAAGGATTCGGAAGCCACTACATGGGACGCACTGATCGACCTGATCTGCAGGGAGCAGTTCTACCGCAGGTGCGCCCAAGAAGTGAAGGAGTGGGTGCTAGATCGGGAGCCACCCAGCTTAAAAATGGCTGCCCAATTAGCCGACAAATATGTGGCAATTCGGCCACGGGGGCAGAAGCGCCCCGCCAGCAGCCAGCTCCAACAGACTGTACCACCAAGGGGACCACCCTCTTCAGCTCATCACCCCCAAAGACAAGCATCTTCCAACCCGGGTGCTCTTGGCCAGCAACCGCACCGCAGCGTCCCTGCAACTGATCAGAGATCATCGGTGCCACGACTGGAGAAGAAGTGCTACGGCTGTGGGAAAATCGGACATCTGAGGATGAACTGTCCTGCATCCCAAGCACCCCAGACTCGTGCCCCAAATCCGAGTGCTGGAGCCCGGATCGCTTGTTTGACGAGAGGAGATGAGCCTACAGAGACTGTTCCCCCTCCAGTCAGTCCGATGGAGTGTGGCGAGAGACAGGTGCACTCTGCGGAGAGAGTCACCTGCATGGCCAAACAGCCCCTACACAACATGTGGAGGCACCTGCAGCCGGTCCACGTGGGACCCCTGCAGGGGGAAGGCCTAAGAGACTCTGGGGCCTCAATCACTGTGGTGAGCCCCCACCTTATAGATCCTGCTGCAGTATTGCAGGGTCGCACTGCCACGATCACCCTGGCAGAAGGAACAGAAAAAGCGGTTCCCATGGCAAGAGTCTACCTGGACTGGGGAGCTGGACCCGAGTTGCGAGAAGTTGCCGTCATGGATGGTCTCCCAACTGATGTGGTCCTAGGAAATGATCTGGGTGGTGGGATCGTCACTATGTTTGTTGGCGCCATTCCCCGGAGTCAAGTTCCAAAACCACCATTGACATCAGCTACTCCAGCACCGCCCAGCCCAGAGGAAAAGACTACAGCTGCTAGACAACTGCCAGCACAGCCAACCACAGCATCAACCAGCCCAGAGGAAAAGATTACAGCGGCTAGATCAGCACATCGACCCCGCATGCCTTTTGCCTCTGGTATGCCCACGTCCCCTAGCAACGCAGAGGATGTCGGTTCCAGCTCGTTTGATCCTGTGGGGGTGCCCAATGATGTTCCTGACCCAAGTGGTTTGCCAACTCCGGCGGTGAGTATGAGAAACCACATTGACTTTTCCATGACTGACCCCTACCAGACTGACCCTAGTAGTCCCCACCTAGATCCCCCTGTAGAGTGTCCCAATTTAGGAGAGATTGAGGGCCACAGGCAGGAGTTTAGGGAGGCTCAACTCTCTGACCCATCCCCGAAAGGCATGAGGCGCCACTCTGGCAGCGGCCTTGACAGGGTTGGGGCAGGAAGTTTGACCTGGCGGGAAGGGTTAAGGTACAGGGTAGCCAGGAAAGTGGGAGGGGATAGACCAGATAGGGAATGTGTCCAACTGGTCCCCTCAGGGAACGTTCCTGCGCAACCAGTGTCGGTTGCCAGCGAAACCCCTTTGGACAGTAACCCGGAGACAGACCGTACCCTGAAGTGCCTGATACAGAGCTTACCCTGGTCTGGAATGTCGGATGACGCCCAGACCACATGTAAGGCTGGTGCCATGCGTTGGCAGCCGGGGCACTCCAGCGTTTGTGTTGTCTCTGGGCCTCTGCCCATAGGAGAACCCTTGCAGCAAGTTGCTGTGGACATAGCAGGTCCCCTGCCTGTGCGCAGTAGATCGGGGAAGACACGCAGCCTCCCTGTAGTGGATGCCACACAGGATCCAGAGGCTGGTGGTCTGGCCGCCATCACTGTGGCACAGGTAGCGGACGAGGAGGAAGGAGTAGGCCTAGGTGACAGGGTAGGTTTCCCGAGTCATAGGTCGACAGAGGAGGATTGGAGGGCAGGTCTGACAGTTAGGGCAGACAGTTGCCAGATAGGTGTGACGGAGGTGCAGTGCCTGGGGCACCATGTGGGAGGAGACAGGGGTAGGCCCAACCCAGAGGGGGTGGAGGCAACCAGAGGCTGTCCCCGACCCACATCACCCAGACCGGTACTGACCTTAGAACCTGTAAGGCCCTACGGACATGTTGTCATTGACTTTAGTCCTGTAGTGAACCCCTTGACAGAGATGGCTAGGAAGGGCATTCCCAAGTCAGTGGACTTTGCACCCGCTTGCGAGTTGGCATTCCAGTCATTGAAAGAGGCTCGGGTACCCGCTCCAGTGCTGATGGCGCACATTCTTGACCAGGACTGTGTGTTACGAACTATTGCGCCACTGCACGGACTGGGAGCAGTACCGAGCCAGAAAGAGCCATATGGGCAGGAGCACCCTGTGGCCTGTTTGAGCAGAAAACTGCTATGGTGGGAGGTGGGGTATGCCACAGTTGGGACACCGTGGGTGGCACTTGTTTGTAACCGGCCCCCCACAGTGGTGACTTACCACCTACCTGTTAGGTGGCTGCAACCTACCTTGGGGGAATTGGACAGACTTTTGCGGTGGAGCCTTGAACTTGGACTTCAGGTGGACTATTTGAACATTGTGCACCCACGAAGAGAGGCCCATTGCACTATGGATGAACTGTCTAGGCCAGAGCCTACACCCCCCAGGTAGCGTCCCCTTCACCCCAACGGACTGCGGGACCAGGACCCAAATCGTTGGGACATGGGTCCCTGGTTGACCCGCTTGAATGGGGGGGGAGGAGTGTGGCCGGAGAGCCCCAGCCACGAGGCAAATGGCCGCCGCAGCACTGAAGGGGTTAATCCCTAGTGCCCGGCGCCATTTGTTAAGGACAAAGGGGCGCTTGGCGCCAAATTTGAAATGTATTGGGCGCTAGGCGCCGGGTTGTATTAAATGTTTTAAATGTATTTTTTAAACTGTGCCGTGGTCCCGGACCCCTCCGGAGACCACGGCAGGGAGGACAGCTCCCCGGCGCGCTCAGCAGAGTGTGCGCGCCGGGGGAGAGGAGGCAGCCGCTGACCGCCGGAGTCCGGGAGCTCCGCTCCCGGCAGCGGTCAGTGTAGCCCCGGGCGCACTGGAGTGTGCGCGCCGGGGAGAAGGGTGAGCGCTGCGGCTGGGAGCTCGGCTCCCGCTGCAGTGCTCTATGTGAGAGCCGCCGCTGGGGGCCGGGAGCTCTGCTCCCAGCGCCTCAGCCCAGCACGGGTGGCCAGCCGCAGCAGCCGGGACGGACGTCCCGGGCTGCTAGCCGGCGAGGGGGGTGCGCTGCAGCCCGGCTCCCCGCCGGACGCTGCAGCGAGGCCACCAGACAGGCGCCGCTCATGGGGGACCGGGCTAGCCGGCTCCCTAGCGGCGTGGGCACATTAGGCGGCCAAGCAAGATGATGAGCGCTGGGGTCCGGGAGCTACGCTCCCGGCGCCCCAGCACCACAACAAAGCCAGAGTCACGGCGGCCGGGACAAGAGTCCCGGGCCGCCGGGCTTAGGTACAGGGGGGTGCGCCGCTGCGTGCGGCGAGGCCACCAAAGTAGTGCCACCCTGGGGGGACAGGGAGAGCCAGCTCCCTGGAACCCCAGAGGCAGGAAGGCAGGCTGAAGGATGGGGGAAGCCAGCCCCATGCCTCCAGCACTGAGAGGGAGAGCCCTAGCAGCCAGGCTGCAGGGCTAGGGAAGGCACTGCAGTGCCTGAATATGTAGAGTCTGTGCAGGGCACAGGCTCAGTGTATATTTAAAGAGAAATGTACAGTGTGATTTAAAAATGTAATGTATTTAAAGATAAAATGCACTTACTTGATTGTGTGTCCCAGGAGGGGGGAATCCATAGCTGTGCAGGCTGATGGATTCTCCCAGACCTTTTCCCTAAAAACGGAATGCTTTCCCATCCAGCCTCACAGTTCCAATGGGGACAGGGAGAAAGAGAAGCAGCTTAGCTATAAAACAAGCTGAGTGGTTTCTTGGAGCTCCATGGAGATCAGCCGTAGTGGACCAGAGACCTGGACCGGGGAGCCAGGCTGCCCAGCTCTGGAGCCCAAATCCAGGCTGCAGGCAGTGAGAAGGGGTCCCGGGCAGGTTTCTGGAAGTCAGTTTAGGAGGGAAAACCTCCCCCCAGCCAGACTGAACGGCACCGTGGGAGTAGCCTGCTCTCCCAGATGGGAGAGACAAAGGAGACCGACCACTCCCCACTGTCCATTGGGGACAATGTTAGGTGTGCATGAGACCAGAGCATGCACAGCTCATGGGTAAACATTGATTGGTTGTACACCACAGGGCGGGCTTACCCCCTGTGGTAAGAGGTCTTGGAGAGGGATAAAAGAAGGGCAGTTGGCCCATAGGATTGTGTATTGTAACATCTTCTTCTGCTGAAACATCTTAATTGTATGCTGTTGCCCCTAGCAATAGGGAGGAGCCTTTTTAAAGGTTATTTGAGCAATAAACACCTTTGCCTTAAGAAGACTGCTTCATCTTGTGACCAACAGGGTTAGGCCAAACCTAGCCCCGTCCTCCGGCTGTCCAGGGAAGCACCTGACGTCTCCAAGCTCCGCCTTCCGCCAGCTACCGGTAGAGGCCTAGCAAGTGGCTAGTGGGGATTCGTCGACACCACACAGGTGTGGTAAAGCAGTGCGTCGGCACATACAGAGCAGAACCGTGGTTCCAAACGCCACGGCAGGTTAGGAGTTTGGTGGTGGCAGCGAGAACCCGCCCACAGCGCAGTGGGTGGAGTCAGTAACAGGCGGTTACTGACGGTAAGCGGGAATCCCCTATGTGGTCAGGCCTCGTGCGGCTTGACCTTCCATTCTGTGCGCAGTCAACGGGACGCGGAAGCTGCGAGTGCTTTCGTACGGTATCGTCCTGTCACACTCTATATGTCATAAATACACAATGGTACCGATAGCGTACCTCACTTACAGAGTGTGTGACTAGAAACCGCATGTAAAGGTTTCTTTGATGTAAAGAATACTTTCTGGAATGTTATGTTGTCGCTCTATATGTCATAAATACACAATGGTACCGATCGCGTACCTCACTTACAGAGTGAGTGACTAGAAACAGCATGTAAAGGTTTCTTTGATGTAAAGAATACTTCCTGGAATGTTATATTGTCGCTCTATATGTCATCAATACACAATGGTACCGATAGCGTACCTCACTTACAGAGTGTGTGACTAGAAACCGCATGTAACGGTTTCTTTGATGTAAAGAATACTTCCTGGAATGTTATGTTGTTGCTCTATATGTCATAAATACACAATGTTACCGATAGCGTACCTCACTTACAGAGTGTGTGACTAGAAACAGCATGTAAAGGTTTCTTTGATGTATAGAATACTTCCTGGAATGTTATGTTGTCGCTCTATATGTCATAAATACACAATGGTACCGATAGCGTACCTCACTTACAGAGTGTGTTACTAGAAACCGCATGTAAAGGTTTCTTTGATGTAAAGAATACTTTCTGGAATGTTATGTTGTCGCTCTATATGTCATAAATACACAATGGTACTGATCGCGTACCTCACTTACAGAGTGAGTGACTAGAAACAGCATGTAAAGGTTTCTTTGATGTAAAGAATACTTCCTGGAATGTTATGTTGTTGCTCTATATGTCATAAATACACAATGGTACCGATAGCGTACCTCACTTACAGAGTGTGTGACTAGAAACCGCATGTAAAGGTTTCTTTGATGTAAAGAATACTTTCTGGAATGTTATGTTGTCGCTCTATATGTCATAAATACACAATGGTACTGATCGCTTACCTCACTTACAGAGTGAGTGACTAGAAACAGCATGTAAAGGTTTCTTTGATGTAAAGAATACTTCCTGGAATGTTATGTTGTTGCTCTATATGTCATAAATACACAATGGTACCGATAGCGTACCTCACTTACAGAGTGTGTGACTAGAAACCGCATGTAAAGGTTTCTTTGATGTAAAGAATACTTTCTGGAATGTTATGTTGTCGCTCTATATGTCATAAATACACAATGGTACTGATCGCGTACCTCACTTACAGAGTGAGTGACTAGAAACAGCATGTAAAGGTTTCTTTGATGTAAAGAATACTTCCTGGAATGTTATGTTGTCGCTCTATATGTCATAAATACACAATGGTACTGATCGCGTACCTCACTTACAGAGTGAGTGACTAGAAACAGCATGTAAAGGTTTCTTTGATGTAAAGAATACTTTCTGGAATGTTATGTTGTCGCTCTATATGTCATAAATACACAATGGTACTGATCGCGTACCTCACTTACAGAGTGAGTGACTAGAAACAGCATGTAAAGGTTTCTTTGATGTAAAGAATATTTCCTGGAATGTTATGTTGTTGCTCTATATGTCATAAATACACAATGGTACCGATAGCGTACCTCACTTACAGAGTGTGTGACTAGAAACAGCATGTAAAGGTTTCTTTGATGTAAAGAATACTTCCTGGAATGTTATGTTGTTGCTCTATATGTCATAAATACACAATGGTACCGATAGCGTACCTCACTTACAAATGGAGAGTGAGATTAACATAAAAAGGGATCTTTTAGGTGTACGATACGTCTGCTTCTCAGAATGATGTACTTTCATACAAATGCCGTATGATCTATGCGGGTAATTCAGAGTTGATCGCAGCAGCACATTTGTTAGCAGTTGGGCAAAACCATGGGGGTGATACTGAGTTGTTCACTCGCTAGCTGCTTTTAGCAGTATTGCACACACTAAGCCGCCGCCTACTGGGAGTGTATGTTAGCATAGCAGATTTTCTAACGAATGCTTCGCTAATTCTCTGCGATTTCTGAGTAGCTCCAGACTTACTCTTCCTTTGCGACCAGCTCAGTCCTTTTCGTTCCAGGTTTGACGTCACAATCACGCCCAGCGTTCGGCCAGCCACTCCCCCGTTTCTGCAGACACTCCTGCGTTATCAACTAGCACGCCTGTATTTTTCCACACACTACCATAAATCGTCCAGTTTCCAACCCAGAAACACCCACTTCCTGTCAATCACACTACGATCAGCAGAGCGATGGAAAAGCTTAATTACGCCGTGAGTAAAATACCAAACTTTTGTGTTAAATAACTTGGCGCAGGCACGCTGCGTACCATGCGCATGCGCAGTTTGCTACTAATAGCACCGTTGCGAAAAAAAATAACGAGCGAACAACTCGGAATCACCCCCCATGTGCACTGCAGGTGTGGCGGATATAACATTTGCAGAGAGAGTTAGATGTGGGTGGGTTATAGTGTTTCTGTGCAGGGTAAATACTGGCTGCTTTATTTTTACACTGTAATTTAGATTTCAGTTTGAAAACACCCCACCCACATCTAACTCTCTCTGCACATGTTACATCTGCCCCCCCCTGCAGTGCACATGGTTTTGCCCAACTGCTAACAAATTTGCTGCTGCGATCAACTCTGAATTAGGCCCAATATCCACCTACCTAACTTACTTAAAAAGTGGTATGTTGAAACACATAAAGGTATCTTTAGATTATTAACACATTGGGGGTAATTCCAAGTTGATCGCAGCAGGACATTTTTTAGCAGTTAGGCAAAACCATGTGCACTGCAGGGCGGGCAGATATAACATGTGCAGAGAGAGTTAGATTTGGGTGTGGTGAGTTCAATCTGCAATCCAAATTGCAGTGTAAAAATAAAGCAGCCAGTATTTACCCTACACAGAAACAAAATAACCCCCCCAAATCGAACTCTCTCTGCACATTATACCTGCCCCTCCCCCCCCCCCTGCAGTGCACATGGTTTTACCTAACTGCTAAAAAATTTCCTGCTGCGATCAACTTGGAATTACACCCATGGATTCGTACCATCCACTCATGTTCGGATTATGCAGTTCCTCATATCAAGGTATCTTTTCTGCAGGTGCGTTCCACAAACAGAGCAGTGTGTTTAACATAAAAAAGTATTTAATACACAAAATGATAAACCACAAAAAAAGTACAGATAAAACTGTAAAAATCTTCCTAAAACAAGTATTACAAAGGGGAGGTGTCCACTGATGAGGTAAGGTGGAGACCAATACATTTCAGTTGAGCTGAAATCTGGCACAAGGTCTGAAAGGTCAAATAAAAATGGAATAAATGAATGGCCATACCTTCCTCCAAAAGTACTGGACAGATACTCCTGTGTGATACCTCCTCATACAACGCGTTTCGAGTCTAGGCTCTTTATCATTACGTTTAGACCACATAAGGGTATCAGTTCTACGTATTGCTAACACCTGCTTGATGGTTTTAAGCCGTGACACATCATACCCTCTATTAATGATCTGTGTTGTCATTTGGTCAATCCTAAACCTGGCTTTGTCCTTGGTGTCAGAGGTTCGAACAGCTTTCAAAAATTGGGACCTTGGAAGACAGTTTGTGACAAACTTGGGATGTTGGCTTTCAGATTTTAAAATTGAATTCCTGTCAGTCGGCTTTCTATATAGATTTGTGAGGATATTGTTATTCACCAACAAAATTTCTGTCTAGATAGTATTCTTTAGTATCACTTATTTCATTCTTGAATTTTATATTATCATCTTGTTTGTTGATGTTTTCCTCTGATTCTTGAAACTCACCTTTAATTCCTGTCCAGATGAGAAAATGATCATCTATATACCGTGTGAGGTATAAGATGTTGGACTGCATGGATGGATTTAACAGGAACAGCTCTTTTTCTAACTCAAACATGAAAATATTTGTCAGTGAAGGTCCGACACAGGATCCCATGGCACATCCGTGGAGCTGGATAAACCAGCTCCCATCAAATAGGAAGTCATTTCTTTTGAGTGTCAAAGTTAATAATTGACAAAAAAAGGAGATATCTGGGGTTATATTTACTAAAATTGATTCGGAGGGATATTAAACACGAATGACATCGAATGTGTGAATTTGCAACTTTTTGAATTTTTTACGCCACATTTACTATGCTGTCCTATTCTACATTTTCGTTTTTTCCGATGTCGATGTCATTCGTAATTTCGTCCAGTGTGCAGAATGTGGAAGTGGAAGCAGCATGGTAGGAGGGGGCTGGTGGGGGAGCTGTTTGGTAGGAGGATGGTGGGGAAGCTGGTTGGTAGGAGGATGGTGGGGAAGCTGGTTGGTAGGAGGATGGTGAGGAAGCTGGTTGGTAGGAGGATGGTGGGGGAGCAGGATGGTAGGAGGGGGCTGGTGGGGGAGCTGTTTGGTAGGAGGATGGTGGGGGAGCTGGTTGGTAGGAGGATGGTGGGGAAGCTGGTTGGTAGGAGGATGGTGAGGAAGCTGGTTGGTAGGAGGGGGCTGGTGGGGGAGCTGTTTGGTAGGAGGATGGTGGGGGAGCTGGTTGGTAGGAGGATGGTGGGGGAGCTGGTTGGTAGGAGGATGGTGGGGAAGCTGGTTGGTAGGAGGATGGTGAGGAAGCTGGTTGGTAGGAGGGGGCTGGTGGGGGAGCTGGTTGGTAGGATGTGAGTGTGTAGTCGGACGTTGGTTGTATTTCTTGGGGTGTGCTTTGGTGGGATAGTAGGGGTGTGGTGGGCGAGTAGTGGAGCTGGGTGTGGAACAGCGGGTCTGGATGTGATGTTTGTCTCTATGGTTAGGAGACAGTTGCACCCTTTTAAAATAAGCTCCAACATGAGTCTTTCAGCAAAGCGACCTCTATTAACTTCCATGGCTATACGAGCATTGCTGACATGCACAGAGGCATCACCGGGAGTGGTGACACCTAGTGCGCACCCTTGATGTGCCAGCGTGACAAAGGTGCGTTTGTGGCAAAAAGGGGGCATGGTCGTAAATAAAGGGTGCATGGCCTCATAGTATCGTCACTCCAGGGGCGTGCCCAGCGTCTCCAGAGATGCTGGGCTGTTGTGGGCTGCCCCCGGAGACTGTAGCGCTGTTGGCTACTTTTATATGACAGGAGCCGAGTGCTGTAGCAGACTCTCTCTGGCAGGGTCCACAGGTTATCCACAGGATACTGCCGCACCAAACAAAAAACTGATTTGCCTGAGCCAGTGGGCGGGGATATATGGACGGGCCCGTTGCATCCTGGGAGGACTGAATGCTTGTGATTGTTTGGTGCCAATCCGCTGTCGCTCCATCATATCCCATTGTTATCCTGTGAAAACCTGTGGACATAGGGGAAATACTGTTATCAACTAGAGATGTGCAGCGGAAATTTTTTAGGGTTTTGCGTTTTGGTTTTGGAGTCGGTTCCGCGGCCGTGTTTTGGATTCGGACGCATTTTGGCAAAACCTCCCTGAAAATTTTTGTCGGATTCAGGTGTGTTTTGGATTCGGGTGTTTTTTTCAAAAAACCCTAAAAAACAGCTTAAATCATAGAATTTGGGGGTCATTTTGATCCCATAGTATTATTAACCTCAATAACCACAATTTCCACTAATTTCCAGTCTATTCTGAACACCTCACAATATTATTTTTAGTCCTAAAATTTGCACCGAGGTCGCAGGATGACTAAGCTAAGCGACCCAAGTGGCCGACACAAACACCTGGCCCATCTAGGAGTGGCACTGCAGTGTCAGGCAGGATGGCACTTAAAAAAATAGTCCCCAAACAGCACATGATGCAAAGAAAAAAAGAGGTGCACCAAGGTCGCTGGACGGCTAAGCTAAGCGACACAAACACCTCAATATCACTGGAATAATTCGTTCTAATCAATGGTATGATTGGTCCAAATCATTGGAAGAAAATGTCAAAATCACAGGAATAATTTGTTCTAATCAATGGTATGATTGGTTGGTCCAAATCACTGGAAGAAAATGGAATGGATGGATACTTGCAGTGACACAGAGCTGCAAGATACAGCAGTGGCCTACTGTACCGTACTGCTATATATATATATATATATATATATATATACACACTGGTGGTCAGCAAAATTCTGCACTGTCCTCCTTCTATATACTGCGCACAACTACAATGCAGCACAGATACGGAAGTGTACTTGATGATGACACAGAGGTAGAGCAATGGACTACTGTACCGTACTGCTATATACATATACTGGTGGTCAGCAAAATTCTGCACTGTCCTCCTACTATATACTATATACTGTGCACAACTACAATGCAGCACGGATATGGATAGTAAACTTGACATAGAGCTGCAAGTCTGCAAGGTAGAGCAATGGACTACTGTACCGTACTGCTATATATATATACTGGTGGTCAGCAAAATTCTGCACTGTCCTCCTACTATATACTGTGCACAACTACAATGCACTGAATGCAGCACAGGTATGGAGCGTTTTCAGGCAGAGAACGTAGATATTTGCAGCACACTGAGCACAGATATTTGCAGCACACTGAGCACAGATATTTGCAGCACACTGAACACAGAAACTGAGAGAACGCAGCCACGTCCTCTCGCTATCATCTCCAATGCACGAGTGAAAATGGCAGCGACGCGCGGCTCTTTATATACAATACGAATCTCGCGAGAATACGACAGCGGGATGATGACGTTAGGCCTCGTTCGGGTAAACCGAGCAAGGCAGCAAGATCCGAGGCTGCCTCGGAACCGTGTAAAATACGTGAAGTTCGGGGGGGGGTCGTATCTCGAGGAACCGAACCCGCTCATCTCTATTATCAACGGTAAGTTCTTACCATAACGTATATTTTACACTGCAGCACCTGACTCATGTCACTGTGAAGGAGCCCACAGTGTGGTGACGCCCCTTCCAGGTGTCACACCCAGGTGCGGGCCGCACCCCCCGCATGTGCCTTGTGATGCCACTGCATGTCCGCCAAAAGATTCACTTTCATCTGGAGTAAAGCAGCTGTTGCTTGTTAGTTTTTCTTTTTCTGTCACTGCTTCTTGGGCAGGGGATGGTTAGAGTCATTGTAGGACTCAGTTCAGGTGTGCTGGGATGCAGTAATATTTTTTTCTTTTCTTTTACAGTTCCCTACAAGCACAGAGAAGTGGATAGCCATTGGGGATGAATTTGAGAGCCATTAGCTGTTCCCTAACTGCGGATAAGCGATCGAAAGCAAGCACATTCGCATTACCCCACCTGCCAACAGTGGGTCATTCTACGATAATTACAAAGGTCCAGCGCTTTTGGAATAAGTTATTCATATTCATCAATACTCACTTTCACACCTCTCTACGGCCAGATCAGCTGGCCTGCCTATGCATACATTTTTCTGTGTGGCAATCTATAGCTGGGGTCAAACCACTTTTCCCTATGTCGACCATGCTGTACACAATTTAAAAAAAGCGATTTTGAAGCACTGGGTTGTTAGAGCCACCCCCTCCTTGTCTGAAGTTTTCAAAATTATGTTGAAATATTTATATTTTGGTTGCAGATCTACTGTCCTCACGGGATATTCCGGCCTTGCTTGGTTTCATAGAAAATGGGGTCCCTATCTGTCAACACTAGACCTGGACACTCAAGCTAAGATAACCTCTGCCTTTGAAAACCCCCTATGGAAGATGTCTAAATAAAAATGCATTCTGTCCCCCATTCTCCTCCCTCAGTCATTCTCTCTCTTCTCCTCTTTGTTGTCCAACCTCTAGATATGCCCTCCCGCTCTTTCTGTTACATCTTTTTTCTACCTTCTTTGCTCTTACTCTTTGATATGGTCATCACTCTACCATTGCTGTAGCATTACCACCGGTAACATTGTCTTGATTTTTTGCCTTATAGGCTTTCTGCCTGCATTCTTTCATTCAGACGTATTGTCAGTGCTCCCTATTTCACCCCCCCCTTTTTTTCTCTTTCTCCCTTCCCCATATATTACCTCTGCTCACTCCCCGTGATTGACTGTATTTTTTTTCTGTATAATATTGTTTGATCTACGTTTGCATATGCTACTATTTCAAAGATCTCTTTTAACTGTAGGATCAAATAATCTGTTGTGTTGCTTTTTGATGTCAATTGTATATTTTTCTTCCAAAATCCAATAAAAATCAGTCTTGTTAAAAAATTACAAGGGGTATTTCAACGTGGTTCTAATGGTGGTGATAAACGCAAACTATGAGTCTCTGTTCATAGATGTTGGGAAGAATGACCATGCCTCTGACGGTGGTTCCTTTAAAAACACTGCATTCTATGACTGGCTCACCACCAAAACCCTAAATTTGCCATCTACAGAGGCAACAAAACACGGCCTAAACTACGTCCTTGTTGCTTACGAGGCCTTTGCCCTTCATGAGCAAGTCATAAAGCCATTCCCACAAAGGCCCCTCAATAAAGAGAAGCAGGTCTTCAATTACCAGCTGTCTCAGGTGAGACACATTGTAGAGAATGCCTTTGAGATCTTCAGGAACCGATTCCGGATCTTTCACATTGCAATTAATTTGAAGGTGGAGAAGATTAACTGGGTTGTCACTGCATGCTGTGTCCTGCACAACTTCCTACACAAGAAAGCCACCCAGCAAAGGACAGTGGACACAGCTGTGGTGGAAGACCCAGACCATACAGAAGAGGTTGCTCGATTTCCCTCAGTGGCAGTACCACCAGTGTCCAAATCCGGGACTGCTCTTTTCATAAAGGTCAGAGAGGAATATATGGCTTACTTCAATGGGGATGGTGCGGTTCCATGGCAGGAGGAGTACATACAATAAAGTGAAGGGGAAGTGGAGGGAACTTGGAACAATTGTCTTGCATAAGAGTTTGCTGTAATGAGGCCAATCCCGGGCCATTTTTTTCAATCTCGGGTATCGGGATTGAAAAATGGTCAATCCTGGGATAGGCTTTTCCCTATGTGGCTGCCCACCTTGTCCCGCCCACCATGCACACATAACTCACCATACGTCTGGAGCCGGTGGGTGGGAAACATCCTCTTCTCTCTCTCGGCGGCGGGTGACGGCGCAGCGTGACATGTGACTGCACGTTACGCTGCATGGGGGAGCCAGGAGGAGAGGGCCAGGCAGTATATGAGCATCCTGAGGACGCTCAATGCTGATCCCTCAATCCCCAGGATTGGAGCTTCCAATCCCGGGATTGAATCCCGGACGTTTTTGGTTCTAAATCCTTGGATCCCGCCGATTCTGATCCCGGGATTGGCCTCCCTAGTTTGCTGGGACTGTACTTACTGAAGAGGCATCAGGTGATTCAACAATATCATCTTCCTCTGCTCCACCATCCTCACTCTCATCCATGATTGTCAATGATGTCCGGACTGGTTCCTGATGGACTAGGAACATGAGCTGGTCGTAGTACCACAAGTTTGTGTGGTAGACGTCCTCAGTCACTGCTCCCAACCTCTTGGACTCCTCTATTTTCTTATGTTCCTTCAGGAACACAGTCTGGAGATTTTGAATCTTCTTGCGCACCCAGAGGAACGATGCCACGTCATGGAACGGCTTGCTGTATGCAGCAATCTCCTCATATGCCCGGTGCGCTACACCTTGTTGGCAAAATCTTTGCATTTAACTAGCCACAGAAATTCATGCTGCTGGTATAGGTCAATGATGCCAGGAATAAAATTGTGTTCTGTATCCATTAACATATCTAGAAATAAAAGAGACATTTTATATTAATGAACAATATTACAAAATTGAGATACAAAATTACAAGATTAGAAAATTGTTGGTTTCAAATAATGGGGGTGACCAGAATACCAGTATTTTTAGGGCCCCAACAGTAGGGGTGTCCAGAGGATTACACTATTGTGGCCCTAAATAATGGGGGCCTAGCGTGACCAAATTTACAATTGTATTTTAGTTTTTTGTTTGTAAATTTAGTTGTATTGGTTTTTACAGGTGTCAATTTCTATAAATGTATATGATTGCCTATGTATAGAAATGTGCCAAATTATAAAAACTAACAAACAGTGGCCATTGTGTGAATGGAATCCATATTTGATAATGGAAATGGTATAGAATGCACGTCTATATACCTGACTAGTATGGGGTGCAGTATATGTAAAATCACGTTTGCACCACATGGAGCATAAAATCACCACATGGGAAGACGCTAGCGAGTAATGTGCATTTGGGGTTCAGTAGTAAAATGACATGTGAGAGCAAGCATACTAGAGATGTGCGGTGGACACTTTTTGGGTTTTGGATCTAGATCTCCAGTAGAGATGTGCACTTGAAATTTTTCGGGTTTTGTGTTTTGGTTTTGGGTTCGGTTCCGCGGCCGTGTTTTGGGTTCGACCGCGTTTTGGCAAAACCTCACCGCATTTTTTTTGTCGGATTTGGGTGTGTTTTGGATTCGGGTGTTTTTTTCAAAAAACACTAAAAAACAGCTTAAATCATAGAATTTGGGGGTCATTTTGATCCCAAAGTATTATTAACCTCAAAAACCATAATTTCCACTCATTTTCAGTCTATTCTGAATACCTCACACCTCACAATATTATTTTTAGTCCTAAAATTTGCACCGAGGTCGCTGGATGACTAAGCTAAGCGACCCTAGTGGCCGACACAAACACCGGGCCCATCTAGGAGTGGCACTGCAGTGTCATGCAGGATGGCCCTTCCAAAAAACACTCCCCAAACAGCACATGACGCAAAGAAAAAAAGAGGCGCAATGAGGTAGCTGTGTGAGTAAGATAAGCGACCCTAGTGGCCGACACAAACACCGGGCCCATCTAGGAGTGGCACTGCAGTGTCATGCAGGATGGCCCTTCCAAAAAACACTCCCCAAACAGCACATGACGCAAAGAAAAAAAGAGGCGCAATGAAGTAGCTGTGTGAGTAAGATAAGCGACCCTAGTGGCCGACACAAACACCGGGCCCATCTAGGAGTGGCACTGCAGTGTCACGCAGGATGGCCCTTCCAAAAAACACTCCCCAAACAGCACATGACGCAAAGAAAAAAAGAGGCGCAATGAGGTAGCTGTGTGAGTAAGATAAGCGACCCTAGTGGCCGACACAAACACCTGGCCCATCTAGGAGTGGCACTGCAGTGTCACGCAGGATGGCCCTTCCAAAAAACACTCCCCAAACAGCACATGACGCAAAGAAAAATTAAAGAAAAAAGAGGTGCAAGATGGAATTGTCCTTGGGCCCTCCCACCCACCCTTATGTTGTATAAACAGGACATGCACACTTTAACCAACCCATCATTTCAGTGACAGGGTCTGCCACACGACTGTGACTGAAATGACGGGTTGGTTTGGACCCCCACCAAAAAAGAAGCAATTAATCTCTCCTTGCACAAACTGGCTCTACAGAGGCAAGATGTCCACCTCATCATCATCCTCCGATATATCACCGGGTACATCCCCCTCCTCACAGATTATCAATTCGTCCCCACTGGAATCCACCATCTCAGCTCCCTGTGTACTTTGTGGAGGCAATTGCTGCTGGTCAATGTCTCCACGGAGGAATTGATTATAATTCATTTTAATGAACATCATCTTCTCCACATTTTCTGGAAGTAACCTCGTACGCCGATTGCTGACAAGGTGAGCGGCGGCACTAAACACTCTTTCGGAGTACACATTTGTGGGAGGGCAACTTAGGTAGAATAAAGTAGAGATGAGCGGATTCGGTTTTACTCGGTTTTACTCGGTTCTCAAAACCGAATCTTATTGGCTATCCAAAACACGTGACATCCGTGAGCCAATTAGATGCCGTTTTGAGAACCGAGTAAAACCGAGTAAAACCGAACCCGCTCATCTCTAGAATAAAGCCAGTTTGTGCAAGGGCCTCCAAATTGCCTCTTTTTCCTGCCAGTATAAGTACGGACTGTGTGACGTGCCTACTTGGATGCGGTCACTCATATAATCCTCCACCATTCTTTCAATGGGGAGAGAATCATATGCAGTGACAGTAGACGACATGTCCGTAATCGTTGACAGGTCCTTCAGTCCGGACCAGATGTCAGCATCAGCAGTCGCTCCAGACTGCCCTGCATCACCGCCAGCGGGTGGGCTCGGAATTCTGAGCCTTTTCCTCGCACCCCCAGTTGCGGGAGAATGTGAAGGAGGAGATGTTGACAGGTCGCGTTCCGCTTGACTTGACAATTTTCTCACCAGCAGGTCTTTGAACCCCAGCAGACTTGTGTCTGCCGGAAAGAGAGATCCAAGGTAGGTTTTAAATCTAGGATCGAGCACGGTGGCCAAAATGTAGTGCTCTGATTTCAACAGATTGACCACCCGTGAATCCTTGTTAAGCGAATTAAGGGCTCCATCCACAAGTCCCACATGCCTAGCGGAATCGCTCCGTGTTAGCTCCTCCTTCAATGTCTCCAGCTTCTTCTGCAAAAGCCTGATGAGGGGAATGACCTGACTCAGGCTGGCAGTGTCTGAACTGACTTCACGTGTGGCAAGCTCAAAGGGCAGCAGAACCTTGCACAACGTTGAAATCATTCTCCACTGCGCTTGAGACAGGTGCATTCCACCTCCTATATCGTGCTGAATTGTATAGGCTTGAATGGCCTTTTGCTGCTCCTCCAACCTCTGAAGCATATATACGGTTGAATTCCACCTCGTTACCACTTCTTGCTTCAGATGATGGCAGGGCAGGTTCAGGCGTTTTTGGTGTTGCTCCAGTCTTCTGTACGTGGTGCCTGTACGCCGAAAGTGTCCCGCAATTCTTCTGGCCACCGACAGCATCTCTTGCACGCCCCTGTCGTTTTTTAAAAAATTCTGCACCACCAAATTCAAGGTATGTGCAAAACATGGGACGTGCTGGAATTTGCCCATATTTAATGCACACACAATATTGCTGGCGTTGTCCGATGCCACAAATCCACAGGAGAGTCCAATTGGGGTAAGCCATTCCGCGATGATCTTCCTCAGTTGCCGTAAGAGGTTTTCAGCTGTGTGCGTATTCTGGAAACCGGTGATACAAAGCGTAGCCTGCCTAGGAAAGAGTTGGCGTTTGCGAGATGCTGCTACTGGTGCCGCCGCTGCTGTTCTTGCGGCGGGAGTCCATACATCTACCCAGTGGGCTGTCACAGTCATATAGTCCTGACCCTGCCCTGCTCCACTTGTCCACATGTCCGTGGTTAAGTGGACATTGGGTACAGCTGCATTTTTTAGGACACTGGTGACTCTTTTTCTGAGGTCTGTGTACATTTTCGGTATCGCCTGCCTAGAGAAATGGAACCTAGATGGTATTTGGTACCGGGGACACAGTACCTCCAACAAGTCTCTAGTTGGCTCTGCAGTAATGATGGATACCGGAACCACGTTTCTCACCACCCAGGATGCCAAGGCCTCAGTTATCCGCTTTGCAGCAGGATGACTGCTGTGATATTTCATCTTCCTCGCAAAGGACTGTTGGACAGTCAATTGCTTGGTGGAAATAGTAAAAGTGGTCTTACGATTTCCCCTCTGGGATGACCATCGACTCCCAGCAGCAACAACAGCAGCGCCAGCAGCAGTAGGCGTTACACGCAAGGATGCATCGGAGGAATCCCAGGCAGGAGAGGAATCGTCAGAATTGCCAGTGACATGGCCTGCAGGACTATTGGCATTCCTGGGGAAGGAGGAAATTGACACTGAGGGAGTTGGTGGGGTGGTTTGCGTGAGCTTGGTTACAAGAGGAAGGGATTTACTGGTCAGTGGACTGCTTCCGCTGTCGCCCAAAGTTTTTGAACTTGTCACTGACTTATTATGAATGCGCTGCAGCTGACGTATAAGGGAGGATGTTCCGAGGTGGTTAACGTCCTTACCCCTACTTATTACAGCTTGACAAAGGCAACACACGGCTTGACAAATGTTGTCCGCATTTCTGTTGAAATACTTCCACACCGAAGAGCTGATTTTTTTGGTATTTTCACCAGGCATGTCAACGGCCATATTCCTCCCACGGACAACAGGTGTCTCCCCGGGTGCCTGACTTAAACAAACCACCTCACCATCAGAATCCTCCTTGTCAATTTCCTCCCCAGCGCCAGCAACACCCATATCCTCCTCATCCTGGTGTACTTCAACACTGACATCTTCAATCTGACTATCAGGAACTGGACTGCGGGTGCTCCTTCCAGCACTTGCAGGGGGCGTGCAAATTGTGGAAGGCGCATGCTCTTCACGTCCAGTGTTGGGAAGGTCAGGCATCGCAACCGACACAATTGGACTCTCCTTGTGGATTTGGGATTTCGAAGAACGCACAGTTCTTTGCGGTGCTTTTGCCAGCTTGAGTCTTCATTTTTCTAGCGAGAGGCTGAGTGCTTCCATCCTCATGTGAAGCTGAACCACTAGCCATGAACATAGGCCAGGGCCTCAGCCGTTCCTTGCCACTCCGTGTGGTAAATGGCATATTGGCAAGTTTACGCTTCTCCTCCGACAATTTTATTTTAGATTTTGGAGTCCTTTTTTTACTGATATTTGGTGTTTTGGATTTTACATGCTCTGTACTATGACATTGGGCATCGGCCTTGGCAGACGACGTTGCTGGCATTTCATCGTCTCGGCCATAACTAGTGGCAGCAGCTTCAGCATGAGGTGGAAGTGGATCTTGATCTTTCCCTAATTTTGGAACCTCAACATTTTTGTTCTCCATATTTTAATAGGCACAACTAAAAGGCACCTCAGGTAAACAATGGAGATGGATGGATACTAGTATACTTATGGATGGACGAGCGACTGCCGACACAGAGGTAGCTACAGCCGTGGACTACCGTACTGTGTCTGCTGCTAATATAGACTGGATGATAATGAGATGAAATCAATATATATATATATATATATATATATATATATATATAATATCACACTAGTACTGCAGCCGGACAGGTATATATATTTATTATGTAATGACTGATGACGGACCTGCTGGACACTGTCAGCTCAGCAGCACCGCAGACTGCTACAGTAAGCTACTATAGTAGTATGTATAAAGAAGAAAGAAAAAAACAAACCACGGGTAGGTGGTATACAATTATGGATGGACGAGCGACTGCCGACACAGAGGTAGCTACAGCCGTGGACTACCGTACTGTGTCTGCTGCTTATATAGACTGGATGATAATGAGATGAAATCAATATATATATATATATATATATAATATCACACTAGTACTGCAGCCGGACAGGTAGATATATTTATTATGTAATGACTGATGACGGACCTGCTGGACACTGTCAGCTCAGCAGCACCGCAGACTGCTACAGTAAGCTACTATAGTAGTATGTATAAAGAAGAAAGAAAAAAAAATCCACGGGTAGGTGGTATACAATTATGGATGGACGAGCGACTGCCGACACAGAGGTAGCTACAGCCGTGGACTACCGTACTGTGTCTGCTGCTAATATAGACTGGATGATAATGAGATGAAATCAATATATATATATATATATATAATATCACTAGTACTGCAGCCGGACAGGTATATATATTTATTATGTAATGACTGATGACGGACCTGCTGGACACTGTCAGCTCAGCAGCACCGCAGACTGCTACAGTAAGCTACTATAGTAGTATGTATAAAGAAGAAAGAAAAAAAAATCCACGGGTAGGTGGTATACAATATTATATATATATTATATACAATTATATATATATATATATATATATTAAACTGGTGGTGATTATTAAACTGGTGGTCAGGTCACTGGTCACACTATCAGCAACTTGCAAGTTGTACTCCTAAGCAGACAATCACAATATATATTATACTGGTGGTCAGTGTGGTCACAATGGCAGTGTGGCACTCTGGCAGCAAAAGTGTGCACTGTACGTTATATGTACTCCTGAGTCCTGCTCTCAGACTCTAACTGCTCCCCACTGTCAGTGTCTCCCCCACAAGTCAGATATACATTATACAGTCACACTATCTATCTATCACTTCAGCAAGTAGTAGTACTCCTCCTAATGCTCCCCAAAATTACTACTGTGTCTCTCTCTACTCTAGTCTCACTCTCTTCTCTAAAACGGAGAGGACGCCAGCCACGTCCTCTCCCTATGAATCTCAATGCACGTGTGAAAATGGCGGCGACGCGCGGCTCCTTAAATAGAATCCGAGTCTCGCGATAGAATCCGAGCCTCGCGAGAATCCGACAGCGGGATGATGACGTTCGGGCGCGCTCGGGTTACCCGAGCAAGGCGGGAAGATCCGAGTCGCTCGGACCCGTGTAAAAAAACATGAAGTTCGGGCGGGTTCGTATTCCGAGGAACCAAACCCGCTCATCTCTAATCTCCAGTCGTATTTTGGATCTGGATTGGTTTTGCCAAAACCACCATTTCGGGTTTTGGTTTTGGATTAAAATAGAATAAAAATAAAATAAAAACAGCTAAAATCACAGAATTTGGGGGTATTTTTGATCCTACGGTATTATTAACCGCAATAACATTCATTTCCACTCATTTCCATGCTATTCTGAACACCTCACACCTCACAATATTGTTTTTAGGCCAAAAGGTTGCACCAAGGTGTCTGAATGACTAGTGGTGCAAGTAGAAATATTTTATTAGTACCGAAAAATGGGCGTGGTCATGTGTTGTGAAGGGCTGTGACCACATGACACTAATGGGAGTGGCTACATGACACTATCGACATTGCCACATGACACAACCCTTTTTCTTTGCACTCAGGAGACAAGGCTTGAAATATATAGTAATTATATATATATATATATATATATATATATATATATATATATATAACCAATTTTATGCTCCGGCACTGGGCACTGCCCCGGCAATGGGGCTGGCTTGCTCAGGTGCCCTCCTCCAGGTGCGAAACCATATATATACCTACATGGAAAGATGAGGCGGCACTCAGAGTCTTGAAAGAGCTTAAAACTTGTAATAGTGCATATCAACATTTCGGGGTCTCCCCCTTCGTTAGGATTAGTGCTTTACAATACATAATGTGCTTAAATAGAACTTACCCCCCATAGGAACATCCCCTTCAGCGTGTGCCGGTGGCTGCACCATCCCGGCGTCCAGCCCGTCGTCTCCGGCGTCTCAGCGGAAGTGACGTGCCGGCACCTGGAGGCGCGTCCATGACCACGCTGCCTAGCAACAGAGGAGCATGGAAACAAACTTAGTAATACAGTGCCGTGAACCTTACTGATGAAAACAGTTAATGTGCCTAATGAATGTTAGGAAATAACTCAGTAACATAAAAACAATATCAGATTTAAAGTGTTCTCATTACTTGATGCCAGGTTTATAATCAAATTGTGCACACATAAAAACAGCTTTTTTAACATAATAAAGAATGTGAAAAAATAAAAATACATAGATGAACCAACCTAATGGCTACACCACGACCAATTGTTAACTCGCTCTATATACATATTGATATGTGATTCTCTATCAAAATGTTACTGATACCTAGAGCTGATGGTAAAATTATACCGACTTTCCTGTTTTTTTCTACTTTTTTACTAATTATTTTCTCTCTTACTGTCCTACCTTAACATGATATCCATAGAATACCAAAACCCTCTCAATTAAAGATCTACAGGGATTATGGAACGGATATCACGTCACTAGGCCATGTTGGGGAATCTCAACCTCCATTAAATAAAATGAATGATACCTAGATTGTCATTTAGACCAGCAGGTCTAAGAGTGTTTAGTCTATGAATCCACATAGACTCTAATTGTAAGAGTTTTTTACCTCTATCGCCACCCCGCATAGACTCGGGTACATGGTCTATGATTCTATGCTTGAAAGTGGCCATGGTGTGTCTAAATTCCACAAAATGTTTGGCTACAGGTTGATCCCCCTTGCCTGATGCAAGGGCATTCCGGAAAGCCAACCTGTGTTGTGCCATCCTGATTATAAACTGGCATTCAGTCTTGCCAATGTAGTATCTACCGCACGGACAAATTATGACATAAATTACGAATTTGGTGGTACACATTAAAGGCCATTTGATGGAATTTTTTTAACCCGAGCAAGGATGCGTGATGCTATCTCCCACCGACATGTGTGAACAGGCCGTACACCCAGTGCATTTAAAGCAACCATTCTTACGTTGCAGAAAATGCTTTGGAGTCTCCTTGAATTTTGCCATGTCAGTTGTAACTACCATATCTTTAATGCTCCGCCCTTTCACATAACTGGGCATCACTCTCTGATGGCGGCACGCAGGCAAATCAGGGTCAGTTGATACCAGGGGCCATCATTTTTTGACCTGCTTTTGTGTATGGTTACTGAATACATTAAAATCACAAACCCAAGGAATGACATCACCCAATTTTTTAGCACTCTTTGGTTTCAGACTTTCGATCCTATTTTTGCTTATAGCTTTTTCACTGGCCTGGGACAGCAATTGTCGTGGATAACCTCTAGCAAATAGTCTAGATTCCATTTCATCCAATTGCTTGGTTGTTTGCTGAAGTGTTCTTTCAGTTTTAATACGAATACGCATCACATGCAGAGACCACACAATCTACAACGGGCAGAGAGAGAGGCCCTCCAAGGATTGAGCAAGAGAAGGGACGTTGTGATCCGCCATGCGGACAAAGGCGGAGCCATAGTGATCCAGGAGCTTTCTGACTATAAAGAAGAGTGTCTGAGACTGCTTAATGATGAATTGACTTAATGTAAATTATCACGTGACCCATCAGTTGAATATCAGACGGAATTAAAACACATTTTACAGTAGGCCAGAGACGAGGACATCATTTCAGCAGAAGTGTTTCAGAAATTGTGGTCTGACTACCCTGTGTCACCCCTTTTCTACACCATCCCTAAGATTCATAAGGACGCACAGAGGCCACCGGGCAGACCAATTATTTTAGCCCGGGGGTCTCTGTGTGAACCAATTGCGATCTTTTTGGATTGTTATTTACAACCCTGTATACAGGGGACGTTCACTCACCTTAAAGATTCTTCTACGCTTCTGCATAAATGTTCTTCTTTTGACCAGCTACCGGCTGATATTACTCTAGCCACCATCGATGTCACAAGCCAATATACCTGCATCCCACATGCACAAGGGAAGCAGGCGGTGAGACGTCTGATTACAGGGAATGTATGTTATGAGGGCCCCGACATTGATTTTTTTCATGACCTTACTAAATTTCACTTTAACCCATAATTTTTTCAGTTTTGACAGTCAGTTCTATAGGCAGCAAACGGGGTGTGCCAATGGGATCTTCTGTGGCACCCTCGTTTGCAAATGCCTATATGTGGGAGGTGGAACGAAATCTCTTTTTCTCTAACAGTTTGGTTTCCAACAGATTGTTTCAGTACTTCAGGTATATAGACGATCTGTTTTTAATGTGGCATGGTGAGGTGGCTGATCTATATGATATTGTCAAGGCACATAACGCCACAGACAGTCACATTAAATTGACACTGAGCAGCAGCCATAGTGAAATTTGCTTCCTGGATCTTAAGATTAGTTTATAGGAAGGCAAAGTTGTGACATCTTTATACAAAAAACCGACAGATCGTAACACCATTCTTAGATACGATAGTTGCCATACATTATCTACCGTTAGGAGTGTACCCTATTCTCAACTTTTGAGAGTGTGTAAGAGCAATAGTAACATACACGAGAGAGACAAGCAATTGGATGAAATGGAATCTAGACTATTTGCTAGAGGTTATCCACGACAATTGCTGTCCCAGGCCAGTGAAAAAGCTATAAGCAAAAATAGGATCGAAAGTCTGAAACCAAAGAGTGCTAAAAAATTGGGTGATGTCATTCCTTGGGTTTGTGATTTTAATGTATTCAGTAACCATACACAAAAGCAGGTCAAAAAATGATGGCCCCTGGTATCAACTGACCCTGATTTGCCTGCGTGCCGCCATCAGAGAGTGATGCCCAGTTATGTGAAAGGGCGGAGCATTAAAGATATGGTAGTTACAACTGACATGGCAAAATTCAAGGAGACTCCAAAGCATTTTCTGCAACGTAAGAACGGTTGCTTTAAATGCACTGGGTGTACGGCCTGTTCACACATGTCGGTGGGAGATAGTATCACGCATCCTTGCTCGGGTTAAAAAAATTCCATCAAATGGCCTTTAATGTGTACCACCAAATTCGTAATTTATGTCATAATTTGTCCGTGCGGTAGATACTACATTGGCAAGACTGAATGCCAGTTTATAATCAGGATGGCACAACACAGGTTGGCTTTCCGGAATGCCCTTGCATCAGGCAAGGGGGATCAACCTGTAGCCAAACATTTTGTGGAATTTAGACACACCATGGCCACTTTCAAGCATAGAATCATAGACCATGTACCCGAGTCTATGCGGGGTGGCGATAGAGGTAAAAAACTCTTACAATTAGAGTCTATGTGGATTCATAGACTAAACACTCTTAGACCTGCTGGTCTAAATGACAATCTAGGTATCATTCATTTTATTTAATGGAGGTTGAGATTCCCCAAAATGGCCTAGTGACGTGATATCCGTTCCATAATCCCTGTAGATCTTTAATTGAGAGGGTTTTGGTATTCTATGGATATCATGTTAAGGTAGGACAGTAAGAAAGAAAATAATTAGTAAAAAAGTAGAAAAAAACAGGAAAGTCGGTATAATTTTACCATCAGCTCTAGGTATCAGTAACATTTTGATAGAGAATCACATGGTCAATATGTATATAGAGCGAGTTAACAATTGGTCGTGGTGTAGCCATTAGGTTGGTTCATCTATGTATTTTTATTTTTATTTTTTCACATTCTTTATTATGTTAAAAAAGCTGTTTTTATGTGTGCACAATTTGATTATTAACCTGGCATCAAGTAATGAGAGCACTTTAAATCTGATATTGTTTTTATGTTACTGAGTTATTTCCTAACATTCATTAGGCACATTAACTGTTTTCATCAGTAAGGTTCACGGCACTGTATTACTAAGTTTGTTTCCATGCTCCTCTGTTGCTAGGCAGCGTGGCCATGGACGCGCCTCCAGGTGCCGGCACGTCACTTCCGCTGAGACGCCGGAGACGCCGGGCTGGACGCCGGGACGGTGCAGCCACCGGCACACGCTGAAGGGGATGTTCCTATGGGGGGTAAGTTCTATTTAAGCACATTATGTATTGTAAAGCACTAATCCTGACGAAGGGGGAGACCCCGAAATGTTGATATGCACTATTACAAGTTTTAAGCTCTTTCAAGACTCTGAGTGCCGCCTCATCATTCCATGTTGATTATATATATATATATATATATATATATATATATATATATATATATATATATATATATATATGTAATCCCGCACTCTCACCCAACTCAAACAACCACTGGGTTGCCAAATCAGAGTCCAATCCAGTCAAGGGCTGGACCCATAGTACAGTACAGTGTTTTCCACTAAACGTGGAAATGATAGCACTCACCAGACTAAAGTCAATTTAGACAAAATTTACTGAATTAAGTTCAAAGCAGTTCCAAGATGTATACAATGCTTATGCTCATTGTGACAGTACGGTCCCGTACGAAAGCACTCGCCGCTTTCGCGTCCCGTCGGCTGCACACAGAATGGAAGTCAAGTCACACGAGGCCTGACCACATAGGGGATTCCCGCTTACCGTCAGTAACCGCCTGTTACTGACTCCACCCACTGTGCTGTGGGCGGGTTTAAGCTGCCACCACCAAACTCCTAACCTGCCGTGGCGTTTGGAGCCATGGTTCTGCTCTGTATGTGCTGACGCACTGCCTTACCACAGCTGTGTGGTGTTGATGAATCCCCACTTGCCACTTGCTAAGCCTCTACCGGTAGCTGGCGGAAGGCGGAACTTGGAGACATCAGGTGCTTCCCTGGACAGCCGGAGGACGGGGCTATGGTTGGCATAACCCTGTAGGTCACAAGATGACGCGGTCTTCTTGAGGCAAATGGTATTTTATTTGCTCAATAGTTCTAAAGAGAACTCTTCCCTATTGCTAGAGGCAACAGCATACAGCAAGATGTTCCAGCAGAATAAGATGGTACAACTACAAATCTGGAGGCACGCAGGCCTCCTTTTTATGTCAAATTTCCACACAGTACCACAGGGGGGTCATGTCCTCCCTGTCTTCTCCAACCAATCAGGATAACTTAGAAAATACAAGTAAATAAATTACATTTCAAAAAGGAGATAAGTGCAATAAAACAATATCCTCCTTCCTGTCACCCAGACAACGTTTGGTATCAGATTAACATTCACTATTGATAAATTTATCACTAGGCTTCAAAATACAAATGTTTCTGTCTCAGTAACATCTCCAGGCAAACCCAGTGTTTGAGATTACAACAGGAAACACAACAAACAGTCTTCCTTCCTGCATCTGCCATTCAGGGTTCGTATATCAATTAAATCAGGTACATGAAACAGGTTCCAAGCCCATAGACCCCGTGAATAGCATCTTTACACATCAAAAGGTTTTGTCATTCACACCTCTCTAGTAGGACAGGGCCATTTGTCCACAAACGTAAATGCATTTTAAAACCAACACAGCTTACACATTCCTTCTAAGTGCTGGCATTTGCATGCAATGTAAATGTGCAATCCTACAATTGTGCCTATTGCATTAAATATAACATTGGTGAAAACACAGTAGTAAATATATTTTTAAATACCCGGTGCCTAGCACCCACACTACATTTAAAGATGGCGCCAAGCGCCCATTGTCCCGATAATGGTGCCGGGCACTAGGGGTTAACCCCTTCAGTGCCGTGGCAGCCATTTTCCACGTGGCTGGGGCCTCTCCGGCCACACTCACCAACGTTTCAGTCCCCATCCAGGACCTTTATCAAATTATCACAACAATCCAACAGTAGTAGAGGGTGCAGATTGTTATGACTACTAGGCTTCTCTGTGTGTGCACATGCAGGAAACACCTGAAATGAGGTCAGCTGAAGCCAGGTGAAAAATAATGAGGTTTATTGTAACAAAAGAACAAGTATGATGCTGGAGTATAGAATGATAAAATGAATACAGAAAATGGATCTTTGACGGAACAGAATGCAAATCTTGTAATAATCTTATAATAGCTTGGAATAGCTTGTTATTGGAACAGTGAGTATGATGATGCTTGAATACAGGTAAAGTCCAGGTTTATAGCAGTGGTGAAATGAACATAAAGAAATCCGGATTTAAACAAAGCAGAGGAAAATAACATACCAAAATCTAGTAACCAGGCAGGGGTGGTAACAGACTGCAAATAATAACTCAGGAATGCAGATATTGCTCCAGCAGGGATAGAAGTCTTGTAACAAGGCATAGGTAGCACCAGACTACGGGAAGTGTCTCCGAGATGCAGGTACAGTATGGCTGAAGCAGGACAGGATAACTGGAGAGAGCCTAGCCACAATCCACATGGAACCACAATGATCTGCACATGAATGCTAGTGAGCTGGACCTAAATAGCAGCACAAGGTGTTGGCCACAGCTGCTCACAATTGGGTAATTAACCTGCAGGGACAGAGTGTGCAACTGCAATTCAGACATCTGGCAGAAAGTGAGACCCCTAGAGGCAGGAAGGAGACAAAATGCAAAGCAACACAAAAATACAGACCTTCCTGACACAGATATGGTATCAAAGAAATGGAACTGGACCAGTTCAGTGGTATTTGCCATATTTGTCCATATAACATACTCAAGTGTTTATTCTATTGCTCCAAAAGCTTCATCTCACAGCTTTGAGGACTATCAGCAACTTCAAAAAATCTCATATCTTTCTGATCTTCTTGCACATCTGCTTTCTGGGCATTGAATTGGGCATTGGGCATACGTACACTATGCTGAACAACTATAACATGTTCCATCAGCACAGATTGAAACTCTTCCTCCACAGAGGTCTTTAATTTCAGATTCCGTTTAGCTAGTTTATGTGCATCAGCCTTTACAGTGTGAGACAACGACACTTCATAGACAATATCAGCTGTATTGCAAAATCCGTCCTAGTTGCAATAAGGCATTGTTTACCATACAGGAGACTCTCAATTAGAGATGAGCGGGTTCGGTTCCTCGGAATCCGAACCCCCCCGAACTTCAGCCTTTTTACACGGGTCCGAGGCAGACTCGGATCTTCCCGCCTTGCTCGGTTAACCCGAGCGCGCCCGAACGTCATCCTCCCGCTGTCGGATTCTCGCGAGGCTCGTATTCTATCGCGAGACTCAGATTCTATATAAGGAGCCACGCGTCGCCGCCATTTTCACACATGCATTGAGATTGATAGGGAGAGGACGTGGCTGGCGTCCTCTCCGTTTAGATAGAGAGTGAGACACTTGATTTACTAGTAATTTAATTTTAGTAATTTTGGGGAGCATTAGGAGTACTCAGAGAGTGCAGAGTTTTGCTGATAGTTATACTAGTGACCACCAGTTTTATTTATTATTTAAAATCCGTTCTCTGCCTGAAAAAAAATGATACACAGTCACATACCATATCTGTGCTCAGCCTCAGTGTGCTGCATGATAATATCATCTATGTATATCTGACTGTGCTGAGTGCTCACTGCTCACACAGCTTAATTGTGGGGGAGACTGGGGAGCAGTTATAGCAGGAGTACATAACAGTGCACACTTTTGCTGCCAGTGTGACTGACCAGTGACCACCAGTATATTGTCTGCCTGAAAAAGTTAAACACTCGTGTGGTGTTTTTTTTTTTTATTCTATAAACGCATTCTGCTGACAGACAGTGTCCAGCAGGTCCGTCATTCATTATATTATAATATATACCTGCAGTAGTGATATATATATATATTTTTATATCATTATCATCCAGTCTATACTAGCAGACGCAGTACGGTAGTCCACGGCTGTAGCTACCTCTGTGTCGGCAGTGCTCGTCCATAATTGTATACCTACCTGTGGTGGGTTTTTTTTTCTATCTTCTTCATACTAGTAGTTTAGGAGTCTGCTGACAGTGTCCAGCAGGTCCGTCATTATATAATATATACCTGTCCTGCAGTAGTGATATATATATATATATTTTTTATATCATTATCATCCAGTCTATACTAGCAGACACAGTACGGTAGTCCATGGCTGTAGCTACCTCTGTGTCGGCAGTGCTCGTCCATAATTGTATACCTACCAGTGGTGGTTTTTTTTTTCTATCTTCTTCATACTAGTAGTTTAGGAGTCTGCTGACAGTGTCCAGCAGGTCCGTCATTATATAATATATACCTGTCCTGCAGTAGTGATATATATATATATATATATTTTATATCATTATCATCCAGTCTATACTAGCAGACGCAGTACGGTAGTCCACGGCTGTAGCTACCTCTGTGTCGGCAGTCGCTCGTCCATAATTGTATATCTACCTGTGGTGGTTTTTTTTTTACTATCTTCTTCATACTAGTAGTTTAGGAGTCTGCTGACAGTGTCCAGGAGGTCCGTCATTATATAATATATACCTGTCCTGCAGTAGTGATATATATATATATATATTTTTTTTTTTTTATATCATTATCATCCAGTCTATACTAGCAGACGCAGTACGGTAGTCCACGGCTGTAGCTACCTCTGTGTCGGCAGTGCTCGTCCATAATTGTATACCTACCTGTGGTGGTTTTTTTTTTCTATCTTCTTCATACTAGTAGTTTAGGAGTCTGCTGACAGTGTCCAGCAGGTCTTTCATTATATAATATATACCTGTCCTGCAGTAGTGATATATATATATATTTTATATCATTATCATCCAGTCTATACTAGCAGATGCAGTACGGTAGTCCACGGCTGTAGCTACCTCTGTGTCGGCAGTGCTCGTCCATAATTGTATACCTACCTGTGGTGGGTTTTTTTTTCTATCTTCTTCATACTAGTAGTTTAGGAGTCTGCTGACAGTGTCCAGCAGGTACGTCATTATATAATATATACCTGTCCTGCAGTAGTGATATATATATATTTTTTATATCATTATCATCCAGTCTATACTAGCAGACGCAGTACGGTAGTCCACGGCTGTAGCTACCTCTGTGTCGGCAGTCGCTCGTCCATAATTTTATACCTACCTGTGGTGGGTTTTTTTTTCTATCTTCTTCATACTAGTAGTTTAGGAGTCTGCTGACAGTGTCCAGCAGGTCCGTCATTATATAATATATACCTGTCCTGCAGTAGTGATATATATATATATATATATATTTTATATCATTATCATCCAGTCTACTCTATACTAGCAGACGCAGTACGGTAGTCCACGGCTGTAGCTACCTCTGTGTCGGCAGTGCTCGTCCATAATTGTATACCTACCTGTGGTGGTTTTTTTTTTTCTATCTTCTTCATACTAGTAGTTTAGGAGTCTGCTGACAGTGTCCAGCAGGTCCGTCATTATATAATATATACTTGTCCTGCAGTAGTGATATATATATATATTTTTTATATCATTATCATCCAGTCTATACTAGCAGACGCAGTACGGTAGTCCACGGCTGTAGCTACCTCTGTGTCGGCAGTCACTCGTCATCCATAAGTATACTAGTATCCATCCATCTCCATTGTTTACCTGAGGTGCCTTTTAGTTGTGCCTATTAAAATATGGAGGACAAAAATGTTGAGGTTCCAAAAATAGGGAAAGATCAAGATCGACTTCCACCTCGTGCTGAAGCTGCTGCCACTAGTCATGGCCGAGACGATGAAATGCCATCAACGTCGTCTGCCAAGGCCGATGCCCAATGTCATAGTACAGAGCATGTAAAATCCAAAACACCAAATATCAGTAAAAAAAGGACTCAAAAATCTAAAATAAAATCGTCGGAGGAGAAGCGTAAACTTGCCAATATGCCATTTACCACACAGAGTGGCAAGGAACGGCAGAGGCCCTGGCCTATGTTCATGGCTAGTGGTTCAGCTTCACATGAGGATGGAAGCACTCAGCCTCTCGCTAGAAAAATGAAAAAACTTAAGCTGGCAAAAGCACAGCAAAGAACTGTGCGTTCTTCGAAATCACAAATCCACAAGGAGAGTCCAATTGTGTCGGTTGCGATGCCTGACCTTCCCAACACTGGACGTGAAGAGCATTCGCCTTCCACCATTTGCACGCCCCCTGCAAGTGCTGGAAGGAGCACCCGCAGTCCAGTTCCTGATAGTCAGATTGAAGATGTCAGTGTTGAAGTACACAAGGATGAGGAGGATATGGGTGTTGCTGGCGCTGGGGAGGAAATTGACCAGGAGGATTCTGATGGTGAGGTGGTTTGTTTAAGTCAGGCACCCGGGGAGACACCTGTTGTCCGTGGGAGGAATATGGCCATTGACATGCCTGGTGAAAATACCAAAAAAATCAGCTCTTCGGTGTGGAAGTATTTCAACAGAAATGCGGACAACATTTGTCAAGCCGTGTGTTGCCTTTGTCAAGCTGTAATAAGTAGGGGTAAGGACGTTAACCACCTCGGAACATCCTCTCTTATACGTCACCTGCAGCGCATTCATCATAAGTCACTGACAAGTTCAAAAACTTTGGGCGACAGCGGAAGCAGTCCACTGACCAGTAAATCCCTTCCTCTTGTAACCAAGCTCACGCAAACCACCCCACCAACTCCCTCAGTGTCAATTTCCTCCTTCCCCAGGAATGCCAATAGTCCTGCAGGCCATGTCACTGGCAATTCTGACGAGTCCTCTCCTGCCTGGGATTCCTCCGATGCATCCTTGCGTGTAACACCTACTGCTGCTGGCGCTGCTGTTGTTGCTGCTGGGAGTCGATGGTCATCCCAGAGGGGAAGTCGTAAGACCACTTTTACTATTTCCACCAAGCAATTGACTGTCCAACAGTCCTTTGCGAGGAAGATGAAATATCACAGCAGTCATCCTGCTGCAAAGCGGATAACTGAGGCCTTGGCATCCTGCAGAGCCAACTATAGACTTGTTTGAGGTACTGTGTCCCCGGTACCAAATACCATCTAGGTTCCATTTCTCTAGGCAGGCGATACCGAAAATGTACACAGACCTCAGAAAAAGACTCACCAGTGTCCTAAAAAATGCAGTTGTACCCAATGTCCACTTAACCACGGACATGTGGACAAGTGGAGCAGGGCAGACTCATGACTATATGACTGTGACAGCCCACTGGGTAGATGTATGTATGGACTCCCGCTGCAAGAACAGCAGCGGCGGCACCAGTAGCAGCATCTCGCAAACGCCAACTCTTTCCTAGGCAGGCTACGCTTTGTATCACCGCTTTCCAGAATACGCACACAGCTAAAAACCTCTTACGGCAACTGAGGAAGATCATCGCAGAATGGCTTACCCCAATTGGACTCTCCTGTGGATTTGTGGCATCGGACAACGCCAGCAATATTGTGTGTGCATTAAATATGGGCAAATTCCAGCACGTCCCATGTTTTGCACATACCTTGAATTTGGTGGTGCAGAATTATTTAAAAAACGAGAGGGGCGTGCAAGAGATGCTGTCGGTGGCCAGAAGAATTGCGGCACACTTTCGGTGTACAGGCACCACGTACAGAAGACTGGAGCACCACCAAATACGCCTGAACCTGCCCTGCCATCATCTGAAGCAAGAAGTGGTAACGAGATGGAATTCAACACTCTATATGCTTCAGAGGTTAGAGGAGCAGCAAAAGGCCATTCAAGCCTATACAACTGAGCACGATATAGGAGGTGGAATGCACCTGTCTCAAGCGCAGTGGAGAATGATTTCAACGTTGTGCAAGGTTCTGCAACCTTTTGAACTTGCCACACGTGAAGTCAGTTCAGACACTGCCAGCCTGAGTCAGGTCATTCCCCTCATCAGGCTTTTGCAGAAGAAGCTGGAGACATTGAAGGAGGAGCTAACACAGAGCGATTCCGCTAGGCATGTGGGACTTGTGGATGGAGCCCTTAATTCGCTTAACAAGGATTCACGGGTGGTCAATCTGTTGAAATCAGAGCACTACATTTTGGCCACCGTGCTCGATCCTAGATTTAAAACCTACCTTGGATCTCTCTTTCCGGCAGACACAAGTCTGCAGGGGTTCAAAGAACTGCTGGTGAGAAAATTGTCAAGTCAAGCGGAACGCGACCTGTCAACATCTCCTCCTTCACATTCTCCCGCAACTGGGGGTGCGAGGAAAAGGCTCAGAATTCCGAGCCCACCCGCTGGCGGTGATGCAGGGCAGTCTGGAGCGACTGCTGATGCTGACATCTGGTCCGGACTGAAGGACCTGCCAACGATTACGGACATGTCGTCTACTGTCACTGCATATGATTCTCTCCCCATTGAAAGAATGGTGGAGGATTATATGAGTGACCGCATCCAAGTAGGCACGTCAGACAGTCCGTACGTATACTGGCAGGAAAAAGAGGCAATTTGGAGGCTCTTGCACAAACTGGCTTTATTCTACCTAAGTTGCCCCCCCCTCCAGTGTGTACTCCGAAAGAGTGTTTAGTGCAGCCGTTCACCTTGTCAGCAATCGGCGTACGAGGTTACTTCCAGAAAATGTGGAAAAGATGATGTTCATTAAAATGAATTATAATCAATTCCTCCGTGGAGACATTCACCAGCAGCAATTGCCTCCACAAAGTACACAGGGAGCTGAGATGGTGGATTCCAGTGGGGACGAATTGATAATCTGTGAGGAGAGGGATGTACACGGTGATATATCGGAGGATGATGATGAGGTGGACATCTTGCCTCTGTAGAGCCAGTTTGTGCAAGGAGAGATTAATTGCTTCTTTTTTGGTGGGGGTCCAAACCAACCAGTCATTTCAGTCACAGTCGTGTGGCAGACCCTGTCACTGAAATGATGGGTTGGTTAAAGTGTGCATGTCCTGTTTATACAACATAAGGGTGGGTGGGAGGGCCCAAGGACAATTCCATCTTGCACCTCTTTTTTCTTTCATTTTTCTTTGCTTCATGTGCTGTTTGGGGAGTGTTTTTTGGAAGGGCCAGCCTGCGTGACACTGCAGTGCCACTCCTAGATGGGCCAGGTGTTTGTGTCGGCCACTAGGGTCGCTTATCTTACTCACACAGCTACCTCATTGCGCCTCTTTTTTTCTTTGCGTCATGTGCTGTTTGGGGAGTGTTTTTTGGAAGGGCCATCCTGCGTGCCACTGCAGTGCCACTCCTAGATGGGCCAGGTGTTTGTGTCGGCCACTTGGGTCGCTGAGCTTAGTCATCCAGCGACCTCGGTGCAAATTTTAGGACAAAAATAATATTGTGAGGTGTGAGGTGTTCAGAATAGACTGAAAATGAGTCGATATTATGGTTATTGAGGTTAATAATACTTTGGGATCAAAATGACCCCCAAATTCTATGATTTAAGCTGTTTTTTAGGTTTTTTTTTAAAAAACACCCGAATCCAAAACACACTCGAATCCGACAAAAAAAATTCGGTGAGGTTTTGCCAAAACGCGTTCGAACCCAAAACACGGCCGCGGAACCGAACCCAAAACCAAAACACAAAACCCGAAAAATTTCAAGTGCACATCTCTACTCTCAATATTAACTATCTTCAAGGTTCTGCTTTCAACTGCAAAATGGCGTGATTGGGTGACATTTATACAACTCTGATCATATTACAGTATCTGGAAATGGAACCGTTTGGATGGTTAAGTTCTTCCTCCAAAGCCTCACTTTGCTCTGTTGCTTTATACAGACTTTCCTCCAGAAATAACTTTCTTTCAGTCATTTGTTCAAAATAATATAACAGTCTTTAACCACTTGCCTGGCATGGTGGCATCAGATGCGGCCATGCCTGCAAATGCTCTATCTGACCTGGTCACACAGGATGCGACCATGCCTGCAAGAGCTCTATCTGACCTGGTTGTACAGGATGCGACCATGCCTGCAAGTGCTCTATCTGACCTGGTCACACAGGATGCGACCATGCCTGCAAGTGCTCTATCTGACCTGGTCACACAGGATGCGACCATGCCTGCAAGTGCTCTATCTGACCTGGTTGTACAGGATGCGACCATGCCTGCAAGTGCTCTTTCTGACCTGGTCACACAGGATGCGACCATGCCTGCAAGTGCTCTATCTGACCTGGTTGTACAGGATGCGACCATGCCTGCAAGTGCTCTATCTGACCTGGTCACACAGGATGCGACCATGCCTGCAAGTGCTCTATCTGACCTGGTTGTACAGGATGCGACCATGCCTGCAAGTGCTCTATCTGACCTGGTTGTACAGGATGCGACCATGCCTGCAAGTGCTCTATCTGACCTGTTCACACAGGATGCGACCATGCCTGCAAGTGCTCTATCTCACCTGGATACACAGGATGCGACCATTCCTGCAAGTGCTCTATCTGACCTGGTTACACAGGATGCGACCATGCCTGCAAGTGCTCTATCTGACCTGGTTACACAGGATGCGACCATGCCTGCAAGTGCTCTATCTGACCTGGTCACACAGGATGCCACCATGCCTGCAAGTGCTCTATATGACCTGGTTACACAGGATGCGACCATGCCTGCAAGTGCTCTATCTGACCTGGTTATACAGGATGTGACCATGCCTGCAAGTGCTCTATATGACCTGGTCACACAGGATGCGACCATGTCTGCAAGTGCTCTATCTGACCTGGTTACACAGGATGCCACCATGCCTGCAAGTGCTCTATATGACCTGGTTACACAGGATGCGACCATGCCTGCAAGTGCTCTATCTGACCTGGTTATACAGGATGTGACCATGCCTGCAAGTGCTCTATATGACCTGGTCACACAGGATGCCACCATGCCTGCAAGTGCTCTATCTGACCTAGTTGTACAGGATGCGACCATGCCTGCAAGTGCTCTATCTGACCTGGTTACACAGGATGCGACCATGCCTGCAAGTGCTCTATCTGACCTGGTCACACAGGATGCGACCATGCCTGCAAGTGCTCTATCTGACCTGGTCACACAGGATGCGACCATGTCTGCAAGTGCTCTATCTGACCTGGTTGTACAGGATGCAACCATGCCTGCAAGTGCTCTATCTGACCTGGTTGTACAGGATGCGACCATGCCTGCAAGTGCTCTATCTGACCTGGTTGTACAGGATGCGACCATGCCTGCAAGTGCTCTATCTGACCTGTTCACACAGGATGCGACCATGCCTGCAAGTGCTCTATCTGACCTGGTTACACAGGATGCGACCATGCCTGCAAGTGCTCTATCTGACCTGGTTACACAGGATGCGACCATGCCTGCAAGTGCTCTATCTGACCTGGTTACACAGGATGTGACCATGCCTGCAAGTGCTCTATCTGACCTGGTCACACAGGATGCCACCATGCCTGCAAGTGCTCTATATGACCTGGTTGTACAGGATGCGACCATGCCTGCAAGTGCTCTATCTGACCTGGTTATTCAGGATGTGACCATGCCTGCAAGTGCTCTATATGACCTGGTTGTACAGGATGCGACCATGCCTGCAAGTGCTCTATCTGACCTGGTTGTACAGGATGCGACCATGCCTGCAAGTGCTCTATCTGACCTGGTTGTACAGGATGCGACCATGCCTGCAAGTGCTCTATCTGACCTGATCACACAGGATGCGACCATGCCTGCAAGTGCTCTATCTGACCTGGTCACACAGGATGCGACCATATCTGCAAGTGCTGTATCTGACCTGGTTGCACAGGATGCGACCATGCTTGCAAGTGCTCTATCTGACCTGGTCACACAGGATGCGACCATGCCTGCAAGTGCTCTATCTGACCCGTTTGTACAGGATGCGACCATGCCTGCAAGTGCTCTATCTGACCTGGTTGTACAGGATGCGACCATGCCTGCAAGTGCTCTATCTGACCTGGTTGTACAGGATGTGACCATGCCTGTAAGTGCTCTATCTGACCTGGTCACACAGGATGCGACCATGCATGCAAGTGCTCTATCTGACCTGGATGTACAGGATGCGACCATGCCTGCAAGTGCTCTATCTGACCTGGTCACACAGGATGCAACCATGCCTGCAAGTGCTCTATCTGACCTGGTCACAAAGGATGCGACCATGTCTGCAAGTGCTCTATCTGACCTGGTTGTACAGGATGCAACCATGCCTGCAAGTGCTCTATCTGACCTGGTCACACAGGATGCGACCATGCCTGCAAGTGCTCTATCTGACCAGGTGGCACAGGATGCGACCATGCCTGCAAGTGCTCTATCTGACCTGGTTGTACAGGATGCGACCATGCCTGCAAGTGCTCTATCTGACCTGGTTGTACAGGATGCGACCATGCTTGCAAGTGCTCTATCTGACCTGGTTGTACAGGATGTGACCATGCATGCAAGTGCTCTATCTGACCTGGTTACACAGGATGCGACCATGCCTGCAAGTGCTCTATCTGACCTGGTGGCACAGGATGCGACCATGCCTGCAAGTGCTCTATCTGACCTGGTTGTACAGGATGCGACCCTGCCTGCAAGTGCTCTATCTGACCTGGTTGTACGGGATGCGACCATGCCTGCAAGTGCTCTATCTGACCTGGTTGTACGGGATGTGACCATGCCTGCAAGTGCTCTATATGACCTGGTTGTACAGGATGCGACCATGCCTGCAAGTGCTCTATCTGACCTGGTTGTACAGGATGCAACCATGCCTGCAAGTGCTCTATCTGACCTGCTGGCACAGGATGCGACCATATCTGCAAGTGCTGTATCTGACCTGGTTGCACAGGATGCGACCATGCCTGCAAGTGCTCTATCTGACCTGGTTACACATGATGCGACCATGCCTGCAAGTGCTCTATCTGACCTGGTTGTACAGTATGCGACCATGCCTGCAGGTGCTCTCTCTGACCTGGTTGTACAGGATGCGACCATGCCTGCAAGTGCTCTATCTGACCTGGTGGCACAGGATGCGACCATGCCTGCAAGTGCTCTATCTGACCTGGTTACACAGGATGCGACCATGCCTGCAAGTGCTCTATCTGACCTGGTCACACAGGATGCCACCATGCCTGCAAGTGCTCTATATGACCTGGTTGTACAGGATGCGACCATGCCTGCAAGTGCTCTATCTGACCTGGTTATACAGGATGTGACCATGCCTGCAAGTGCTCTATATGACCTGGTTGTACAGGATGCGACCATGCCTGCAAGTGCTCTATCTGACCTGGTTGTACAGGATGCGACCATGCCTGCAAGTGCTCTATCTGACCTGGTTGTACAGGATGCGACCAAGCCTGCAAGTGCTCTATCTGACCTGATCACACAGGATGCGACCATGCCTGCAAGTGCTCTATCTGACCTGGTCACACAGGATGCGACCATATCTGCAAGTGCTGTATCTGACCTGGTTGCACAGGATGCGACCATGCTTGCAAGTGCTCTATCTGACCTGGTCACACAGGATGCGACCATGCCTGCAAGTGCTCTATCTGACCTGTTTGTACAGGATGCGACCATGCCTGCAAGTGCTCTATCTGACCAGGTTGTACAGGATGCGACCATGCCTGCAAGTGCTCTATCTGACCTGGTTGTACAGGATGTGACCATGCCTGTAAGTGCTCTATCTGACCTGGTCACACAGGATGCGACCATGCATGCAAGTGCTCTATCTGACCTGGATGTACAGGATGCGACCATGCCTGCAAGTGCTCTATCTGACCTGGTCACACAGGATGCAACCATGCCTGCAAGTGCTCTATCTGACCTGGTCACAAAGGATGCGACCATGTCTGCAAGTGCTCTATCTGACCTGGTTGTACAGGATGCGACCATGCTTGCAAGTGCTCTATCTGACCTGGTTGTACAGGATGCAACCATGCCTGCAAGTGCTCTATCTGACCTGGTCACACAGGATGCGACCATGCCTGCAAGTGCTCTATCTGACCTGGTGGCACAGGATGCGACCATGCCTGCAAGTGCTCTATCTGACCTGGTTGTACAGGATGCGACCATGCCTGCAAGTGCTCTATCTGACCTGGTTGTACAGGATGCGACCATGCCTGCAAGTGCTCTATCTGACCTGGTTGTACAGGATGTGACCATGCATGCAAGTGCTCTATCTGACCTGGTTACACAGGATGCGACCATGCCTGCAAGTGCTCTATCTGACCTGGTGGCACAGGATGCGACCATGCCTGCAAGTGCTCTATCTGACCTGGTTGTACAGGATGCAACCATGCCAGCAAGTGCTCTATCTGACCTGGTTGTACGGGATGCGACCATGCCTGCAAGTGCTCTATCTGACCTGGTTGTACGGGATGTGACCATGCCTGCAAGTGCTCTATATGACCTGGTTGTACAGGATGCGACCATGCCTGCAAGTGCTCTATCTGACCTGGTTGTACAGGATGCGACCATGCCTGCAAGTGCTCTATCTGACCTGGTTGTACAGGATGCGACCATGCCTGCAAGTGCTCTATCTGACCTGGTTGTACAGGATGTGACCATGCATGCAAGTGCTCTATCTGACCTGGTTACACAGGATGCGACCATGCCTGCAAGTGCTCTATCTGACCTGGTGGCACAGGATGCGACCATGCCTGCAAGTGCTCTATCTGACCTGGTTGTACAGGATGCGACCATGCCTGCAAGTGCTCTATCTGACCTGGTTGTACGGGATGCGACCATGCCTGCAAGTGCTCTATCTGACCTGGTTGTACGGGATGTGACCATGCCTGCAAGTGCTCTATATGACCTGGTTGTACAGGATGCGACCATGCCTGCAAGTGCTCTATCTGACCTGGTTGTACAGGATGCAACCATGCCTGCAAGTGCTCTATCTGACCTGCTGGCACAGGATGCGACCATATCTGCAAGTGCTGTATCTGACCTGGTTGCACAGGATGCGACCATGCCTGCAAGTGCTCTATCTGACCTGGTTACACATAATGCGACCATGCCTGCAAGTGCTCTATCTGACCTGGTTGTACAGGATGCGACCATGCCTGCAGGTGCTCTCTCTGACCTGGTTGTACAGGATGCGACCATGCCTGCAAGTGCTCTATCTGACCTGGTGGCACAGGATGCGACCATGCCTGCAAGTGCTCTATCTGACCTGGTTACACAGGATGCGACCATGCCTGCAAGTGCTCTATCTGACCTGGTCACACAGGATGCCACCATGCCTGCAAGTGCTCTATATGACCTGGTTGTACAGGATGCGACCATGCCTGCAAGTGCTCTATCTGACCTGGTTATACAGGATGTGACCATGCCTGCAAGTGCTCTATATGACCAGGTTGTACAGGATGCGACCATGCCTGCAAGTGCTCTATATGACCTGGTCACACAGGATGCCACCATGCCTGCAAGTGCTCTATCTGACCTAGTTGTACAGGATGCGACCATGCCTGCAAGTGCTCTATCTGACCTGGTTACACAGGATGCGACCATGCCTGCAAGTGCTCTATCTGACCTGGTCACACAGGATGCGACCATGCCTGCAAGTGCTCTATCTGACCTGGTCACACAGGATGCGACCATGTCTGCAAGTGCTCTATCTGACCTGGTTGTACAGGATGCAACCATGCCTGCAAGTGCTCTATCTGACCTGGTTGTACAGGATGCGACCATGCCTGCAAGTGCTCTATCTGACCTGGTTGTACAGGATGCGACCATGCCTGCAAGTGCTCTATCTGACCTGTTCACACAGGATGCGACCATGCCTGCAAGTGCTCTATCTGACCTGGTTACACAGGATGCGACCATGCCTGCAAGTGCTCTATCTGACCTGGTTACACAGGATGCGACCATGCCTGCAAGTGCTCTATCTGACCAGGTTACACAGGATGCGACCATGCCTGCAAGTGCTCTATCTGACCTGGTCACACAGGATGCCACCATGCCTGCAAGTGCTCTATATGACCTGGTTGTACAGGATGCGACCATGCCTGCAAGTGCTCTATCTGACCTGGTTATACAGGATGTGACCATGCCTGCAAGTGCTCTATATGACCTGGTTGTACAGGATGCGACCATGCCTGCAAGTGCTCTATCTGACCTGGTTGTACAGGATGCGACCATGCCTGCAAGTGCTCTATCTGACCTGGTTGTACAGGATGCGACCATGCCTGCAAGTGCTCTATCTGACCTGATCACACAGGATGCGACCATGCCTGCAAGTGCTCTATCTGACCTGGTCACACAGGATGCGACCATATCTGCAAGTGCTGTATCTGACCTGGTTGCACAGGATGCGACCATGCTTGCAAGTGCTCTATCTGACCTGGTCACACAGGATGCGACCATGCCTGCAAGTGCTCTATCTGACCTGTTTGTACAGGATGCGACCATGCCTGCAAGTGCTCTATCTGACCTGGTTGTACAGGATGCGACCATGCCTGCAAGTGCTCTATCTGACCTGGTTGTACAGGATGTGACCATGCCTGTAAGTGCTCTATCTGACCTGGTCACACAGGATGCGACCATGCATGCAAGTGCTCTATCTGACCTGGATGTACAGGATGCGACCATGCCTGCAAGTGCTCTATCTGACCTGGTCACACAGGATGCAACCATGCCTGCAAGTGCTCTATCTGACCTGGTCACAAAGGATGCGACCATGTCTGCAAGTGCTCTATCTGACCTGGTTGTACAGGATGCGACCATGCTTGCAAGTGCTCTATCTGACCTGGTTGTACAGGATGCAACCATGCCTGCAAGTGCTCTATCTGACCTGGTCACACAGGATGCGACCATGCCTGCAAGTGCTCTATCTGACCAGGTGGCACAGGATGCGACCATGCCTGCAAGTGCTCTATCTGACCTGGTTGTACAGGATGCGACCATGCCTGCAAGTGCTCTATCTGACCTGGTTGTACAGGATGCGACCATGCTTGCAAGTGCTCTATCTGACCTGGTTGTACAGGATGTGACCATGCATGCAAGTGCTCTATCTGACCTGGTTACACAGGATGCGACCATGCCTGCAAGTGCTCTATCTGACCTGGTGGCACAGGATGCGACCATGCCTGCAAGTGCTCTATCTGACCTGGTTGTACAGGATGCGACCATGCCTGCAAGTGCTCTATCTGACCTGGTTGTACGGGATGCGACCATGCCTGCAAGTGCTCTATCTGACCTGGTTGTACGGGATGCGACCATGCCTGCAAGTGCTCTATCTGACCTGGTTGTACGGGATGTGACCATGCCTGCAAGTGCTCTATATGACCTGGTTGTACAGGATGCGACCATGCCTGCAAGTGCTCTATCTGACCTGGTTGTACAGGATGCAACCATGCCTGCAAGTGCTCTATCTGACCTGCTGGCACAGGATGCGACCATATCTGCAAGTGCTGTATCTGACCTGGTTGCACAGGATGCGACCATGCCTGCAAGTGCTCTATCTGACCTGGTTACACATGATGCGACCATGCCTGCAAGTGCTCTATCTGACCTGGTTGTACAGGATGCGACCATGCCTGCAGGTGCTCTCTCTGACCTGGTTGTACAGGATGCGACCATGCCTGCAAGTGCTCTATCTGACCTGGTGGCACAGGATGCGACCATGCCTGCAAGTGCTCTATCTGACCTGGTTACACAGGATGCGACCATGCCTGCAAGTGCTCTATCTGACCTGGTCACACAGGATGCCACCATGCCTGCAAGTGCTCTATATGACCTGGTTGTACAGGATGCGACCATGCCTGCAAGTGCTCTATCTGACCTGGTTATACAGGATGTGTCCATGCCTGCAAGTGCTCTATATGACCTGGTTGTACAGGATGCGACCATGCCTGCAAGTGCTCTATCTGACCTGGTTGTACAGGATGCGACCATGCCTGCAAGTGCTCTATCTGACCTGGTTGTACAGGATGCGACCAAGCCTGCAAGTGCTCTATCTGACCTGATCACACAGGATGCGACCATGCCTGCAAGTGCTCTATCTGACCTGGTCACACAGGATGCGACCATATCTGCAAGTGCTGTATCTGACCTGGTTGCACAGGATGCGACCATGCTTGCAAGTGCTCTATCTGACCTGGTCACACAGGATGCAACCATGCCTGCAAGTGCTCTATCTGACCTGGTCACAAAGGATGCGACCATGTCTGCAAGTGCTCTATCTGACCTGGTTGTACAGGATGCGACCATGCCTGCAAGTGCTCTATCTGACCTGGTTGTACAGGATGTGACCATGCCTGTAAGTGCTCTATCTGACGTGGTCACACAGGATGCGACCATGCATGCAAGTGCTCTATCTGACCTGGATGTACAGGATGCGACCATGCCTGCAAGTGCTCTATCTGACCTGGTCACACAGGATGCAACCATGCCTGCAAGTGCTCTATCTGACTTGGTCACAAAGGATGCGACCATGTCTGCAAGTGCTCTATCTGACCTGGTTGTACAGGATGCGACCATGCTTGCAAGTGCTCTATCTGACCTGGTTGTACAGGATGCAACCATGCCTGCAAGTGCTCTATCTGACCTGGTCACACAGGATGCGACCATGCCTGCAAGTGCTCTATCTGACCTGGTGGCACAGGATGCGACCATGCCTGCAAGTGCTCTATCTGACCTGGTTGTACAGGATGCGACCATGCCTGCAAGTGCTCTATCTGACCTGGTTGTACAGGATGCGACCATGCCTGCAAGTGCTCTATCTGACCTGGTTGTACAGGATGTGACCATGCATGCAAGTGCTCTATCTGACCTGGTTACACAGGATGCGACCATGCCTGCAAGTGCTCTATCTGACCTGGTGGCACAGGATGCGACCATGCCTGCAAGTGCTCTATCTGACCTGGTTGTACAGGATGCGACCATGCCTGCAAGTGCTCTATCTGACCTGGTTGTACGGGATGCGACCATGCCTGCAAGTGCTCTATCTGACCTGGTTGTACGGGATGTGACCATGCCTGCAAGTGCTCTATATGACCTGGTTGTACAGGATGCGACCATGTCTGCAAGTGCTCTATCTGACCTGGTTGTACAGGATGCGACCATGCCTGCAAATGCTCTATCTGACCTGGTTGTACAGGATGCGACCATGCCTGCAAGTGCTCTATCTGACCTGGTTGTACAGGATGTGACCATGCATGCAAGTGCTCTATCTGACCTGGTTACACAGGATGCGACCATGCCTGCAAGTGCTCTATCTGACCTGGTGGCACAGGATGCGACCATGCCTGCAAGTGCTCTATCTGACCTGGTTGTACAGGATGCGACCATGCCTGCAAGTGCTCTATCTGACCTGGTTGTACGGGATGCGACCATGCCTGCAAGTGCTCTATCTGACCTGGTTGTACGGGATGTGACCATGCCTGCAAGTGCTCTATATGACCTGGTTGTACAGGATGCGACCATGCCTGCAAGTGCTCTATCTGACCTGGTTGTACAGGATGCAACCATGCCTGCAAGTGCTCTATCTGACCTGCTGGAACAGGATGCGACCATATCTGCAAGTGCTGTATCTGACCTGGTTGCACAGGATGCGACCATGCCTGCAAGTGCTCTATCTGACCTGGTTACACATAATGCGACCATGCCTGCAAGTGCTCTATCTGACCTGGTTGTACAGGATGCGACCATGCCTGCAGGTGCTCTCTCTGACCTGGTTGTACAGGATGCGACCATGCCTGCAAGTGCTCTATCTGACCTGGTGGCACAGGATGCGACCATGCCTGCAAGTGCTCTATCTGACCTGGTTACACAGGATGCGACCATGCCTGCAAGTGCTCTATCTGACCTGGTCACACAGGATGCCACCATGCCTGCAAGTGCTCTATATGACCTGGTTGTACAGGATGCGACCATGCCTGCAAGTGCTCTACCTGACCTGGTTATACAGGATGTGACCATGCCTGCAAGTGCTCTATATGACCAGGTTGTACAGGATGCGACCATGCCTGCAAGTGCTCTATCTGACCTGGTTGTACAGGATGCGACCATGCCTGCAAGTGCTCTATCTGACCTGGTTGTACAGGATGCGACCAAGCCTGCAAGTGCTCTATCTGACCTGATCACACAGGATGCGACCATGCCTGCAAGTGCTCTATCTGACCTGGTTGTACAGGATGCGACCATGCCTGCAAGTGCTCTATCTGACCTGGTCACACAGGATGCCACCATGCCTGCAAGTGCTCTATATGACCTGGTTGTACAGGATGCGACCATGCCTGCAAGTGCTCTATCTGACCTGGTTATACAGGATGCGACCATGCCTGCAAGTGCTCTATCTGACCTGGTCACAAAGGATGCGACCATGTCTGCAAGTGCTCTATCTGACCTGGTTGTACAGGATGCGACCATGCTTGCAAGTGCTCTATCTGACCTGGTTGTACAGGATGCGACCATGCCTGCAAGTGCTCTATCTGACCTGGTCACACAGGATGTGACCATGCCTGCAAGTGCTCTATCTGACCTGGTAGCACAGGATGCGACCATGCCTGCAAGTGCTCTATCTGACCTGGTTGTACAGGATGCGACCATGCCTGCAAGTGCTCTATCTGACCTGGTTGTACAGGATGCGACCTTGCCTGCAAGTGCTCTATCTGACCTGGTTGTACAGGATGTGACCATGCATGCAAGTGCTCTATCTGACCTGGTTACACAGGATGCGACCATGCCTGCAAGTGCTCTATCTGACCTGGTGGCACAGGATGCGACCATGCCTGCAAGTGCTCTATCTGACCTGGTTGTACAGGATGCGACCATGCATGCAAGTGCTCTATCTGACCTGGTTACACAGGATGCGACCATGCCTGCAAGTGCTCTATCTGACCTGGTCACACAGGATGCCACCATGCCTGCAAGTGCTCTATATGACCTGGTTGTACAGGATGCGACCATGCCTGCAAGTGCTCTATCTGACCTGGTTATACAGGATGTGACCATGCCTGCAAGTGCTCTATATGACCTGGTTGTACATGATGCGACCATGCCTGCAAGTGCTCTATCTGACCTGGTTGTACAGGATGCGACCATGCCTGCAAGTGCTCTATCTGACCTGGTTGTACAGGATGCGACCATGCCTGCAAGTGCTCTATCTGACCTGATCACACAGGATGCGACCATGCATGCAAGTGCTCTATCTGACCTGGTCACACAGGATGCGACCATATCTGCAAGTGCTGTATCTGACCTGGTTGCACAGGATGCGACCATGCTTGCAAGTGCTCTATCTGACCTGGTCACACAGGATGCGACCATGCCTGCAAGTGCTCTATCTGACCTGTTTGTACAGGATGCGACCATGCCTGCAAGTGCTCTATCTGACCTGGTTGTACAGGATGCGACCATGCCTGCAAGTGCTCTATCTGACCTGGTTGTACAGGATGTGACCATGCCTGTAAGTGCTCTATCTGACCTGGTCACACAGGATGCGACCATGCATGCAAGTGCTCTATCTGACCAGGATGTACAGGATGCGACCATGCCTGCAAGTGCTCTATCTGACCTGGTCACACAGGATGCAACCATGCCTGCAAGTGCTCTATCTGACCTGGTCACAAAGGATGCGACCATGTCTGCAAGTGCTCTATCTGACCTGGTTGTACAGGATGCGACCATGCTTGCAAGTGCTCTATCTGACCTGGTTGTACAGGATGCAACCATGCCTGCAAGTGCTCTATCTGACCTGGTCACACAGGATGCGACCATGCCTGCAAGTGCTCTATCTGACCTGGTGGCACAGGATGCGACCATGCCTGCAAGTGCTCTATCTGACCTGGTTGTACAGGATGCGACCATGCCTGCAAGTGCTCTATCTGACCTGGTTGTACAGGATGCGACCATGCCTGCAAGTGCTCTATCTGACCTGGTTGTACAGGATGTGACCATGCATGCAAGTGCTCTATCTGACCTGGTTACACAGGATGCGACCATGCCTGCAAGTGCTCTATCTGACCTGGTGGCACAGGATGCGACCATGCCTGCAAGTGCTCTATCTGACCTGGTTGTACAGGATGCGACCATGCCTGCAAGTGCTCTATCTGACCTGGTTGTACGGGATGCGACCATGCCTGCAAGTGCTCTATCTGACCTGGTTGTACGGGATGTGACCATGCCTGCAAGTGCTCTATATGACCTGGTTGTACAGGATGCAACCATGCCTGCAAGTGCTCTATCTGACCTGCTGGCACAGGATGCGACCATATCTGCAAGTGCTGTATCTGACCTGGTTGCACAGGATGCGACCATGCCTGCAAGTGCTCTATCTGACCTGGTTACACATGATGCGACCATGCCTGCAAGTGCTCTATCTGACCTGGTTGTACAGGATGCGACCATGCCTGCAGGTGCTCTATCTGACCTGGTTGTACAGGATGCGACCATGCCTGCAAGTGCTCTATCTGACCTGGTGGCACAGGATGCGACCATGCCTGCAAGTGCTCTATCTGACCTGGTTACACAGGATGCGACCATGCCTGCAAGTGCTCTATATGACCTGGTTGTACAGGATGCGACCATGCCTGCAAGTGCTCTATCTGACCTGGTTATACAGGATGTGACCATGCCTGCAAGTGCTCTATATGACCTGGTTGTACAGGATGCGACCATGCCTGCAAGTGCTCTATCTGACCTGGTTATACAGGATGTGACCATGCCTGCAAGTGCTCTATATGACCTGGTTGTACAGGATGCGACCATGCCTGCAAGTGCTCTATCTGACCTGGTTGTACAGGATGCGACCATGCCTGCAAGTGCTCTATCTGACCTGGTTGTACAGGATGCGACCATGCCTGCAAGTGCTCTATCTGACCTGATCACACAGGATGCGACCATGCCTGCAAGTGCTCTATCTGACCTGGTCACACAGGATGCGACCATATCTGCAAGTGCTGTATCTGACCTGGTTGCACAGGATGCGACCATGCTTGCAAGTGCTCTATCTGACCTGGTCACACAGGATGCGACCATGCTTGCAAGTGCTCTATCTGACCTGGTCACACAGGATGCCACCATGCCTGCAAGTGCTCTATATGACCTGGTTGTACAGGATGCGACCATGCCTGCAAGTGCTCTATCTGACCTGGTTATACAGGATGTGACCATGCCTGCAAGTGCTCTATATGACCTGGTTGTACAGGATGCGACCATGCCTGCAAGTGCTCTATCTGACCTGGTTGTACAGGATGCGACCAAGCCTGCAAGTGCTCTATCTGACCTGGTTGTACAGGATGCGACCATGCCTGCAAGTGCTCTATCTGACCTGATCACACAGGATGCGACCATGCCTGCAAGTGCTCTATCTGACCTGGTCACACAGGATGCGACCATATCTGCAAGTGCTGTATCTGACCTGGTTGCACAGGATGCGACCATGCTTGCAAGTGCTCTATCTGACCTGGTCACACAGGATGCAACCATGCCTGCAAGTGCTCTATCTGACCTGTTTGTACAGGATGCGACCATGCCTGCAAGTGCTCTATCTGACCTGGTTGTACAGGATGCGACCATGCCTGCAAGTGCTCTATCTGACCTGGTTGTACAGGATGTGACCATGCCTGTAAGTGCTCTATCTGACCTGGTCACACAGGATGCGACCATGCATGCAAGTGCTCTATCTGACCTGGATGTACAGGATGCGACAATGCCTGCAAGTGCTCTAACTGACCTGGTCACACAGGATGCAACCATGCCTACAAGTGCTCTATCTGACCTGGTCACAAAGGATGCGACCATGTCTGCAAATGCTCTATCTGACCTGGTTGTACAGGATGCGACCATGCTTGCAAGTGCTCTATCTGACCTGGTTGTACAGGATGCAACCATGCCTGCAAGTGCTCTATCTGACCTGGTTGTACATGATGTGACCATGCATGCAAGTGCTCTATCTGACCTGGTTACACAGGATGCGACCATGCCTGCAAGTGCTCTATCTGACCTGGTGGCACAGGATGCGACCATGCCTGCAAGTGCTCTATCTGACCTGGTTGTACAGGATGCGACCATGCCTGCAAGTGCTCTATCTGACCTGGTTGTACGGGATGCGACCATGCCTGCAAGTGCTCTATCTGACCTGGTTGTACGGGATGTGACCATGCCTGCAAGTGCTCTATATGACCTGGTTGTACAGGATGCGACCATGCCTGCAAGTGCTCTATCTGACCTGGTTGTACAGGAAGCAACCATGCCTGCAAGTGCTCTATCTGACCTGCTGGCACAGGATGCGACCATATCTGCAAGTGCTGTATCTGACCTGGTTGCACAGGATGCGACCATGCCTGCAAGTGCTCTATCTGACCTGGTTGTACAGGATGCGACCATGCCTGCAAGTGCTCTATCTGACCTGGTCACACAGGATGCCACCATGCCTGCAAGTGCTCTATATGACCTGGTTGTACAGGATGCGACCATGCCTGCAAGTGCTCTATCTGACCTGGTTATACAGGATGCGACCATGCCTGCAAGTGCTCTATCTGACCTGGTCACAAAGGATGCGACCATGTCTGCAAGTGCTCTATCTGACCTGGTTGTACAGGATGCGACCATGCTTGCAAGTGCTCTATCTGACCTGGTTGTACAGGATGCGACCATGCCTGCAAGTGCTCTATCTGACCTGGTCACACAGGATGTGACCATGCCTGCAAGTGCTCTATCTGACCTGGTGGCACAGGATGCGACCATGCCTGCAAGTGCTCTATCTGACCTGGTTGTACAGGATGCGACCATGCCTGCAAGTGCTCTATCTGACCTGGTTGTACAGGATGCGACCATGCCTGCAAGTGCTCTATCTGACCTGGTTGTACAGGATGTGACCATGCATGCAAGTGCTCTATCTGACCTGGTTACACAGGATGCGACCATGCCTGCAAGTGCTCTATCTGACCTGGTGGCACAGGATGCGACCATGCCTGCAAGTGCTCTATCTGACCTGGTTGTACAGGATGCGACCATGCATGCAAGTGCTCTATCTGACCTGGTTACACAGGATGCGACCATGCCTGCAAGTGCTCTATCTGACCTGGTGGCACAGGATGCGACCATGCCTGCAAGTGCTCTGTCTGACCTGGTTGTACAGGATGCGACCATGCCTGCAAGTGATCTATCTGACCTGGTTATACAGGATGTGACCAAGCCTGCAAGTGCTCTATCTGACCTGGTGGCACAGGATGCGACCATGCCTGCAAGTGCTCTATCTGACCTGGTTGTACAGGATGCGACCATGCCTGCAAGTGCTCTATCTGACCTGGTTGTACGGGATGCGACCATGCCTGCAAGTGCTCTATCTGACCTGGTTGTACGGGATGTGACCATGCCTGCAAGTGCTCTATATGACCTGGTTGTACAGGATGCGACCATGCCTGCAAGTGCTCTATCTGACCTGGTTTTACAGGATGTGACCATGCCTGCAAGTGCTCTATCTGACCTGGTTGTACAGGATGTGACCATGCCTGCAAGTGCTCTATCTGACCTGGTTGCACAGGATGCGACCATGCCTGCAAGTGCTCTATCTGACCTGGTCACACAGGATGCGACCATGCCTGCAAGTGCTCTATCTGACCTGCTGGCACAGGATGCGACCATGCCTGCAAGTGCTCTATCTGACCTGGTTGTACAGGATGCGACCATGCCTGCAAGTGCTCTATCTGACCTGGTTGTACAGGATGCGACCATGCCTGCAAGTGCTCTATCTGACCTGGTTGTACAGGATGTGACCATGCATGCAAGTGCTCTGTCTGACCTGGTTACACAGGATGCGACCATGCCTGCAAGTGCTCTATCTGACCTGGTGGCACAGGATGCGACCATGCTTGCAAGTCCTCTATCTGACCAGGTTGTACAGGATGCGACCATGCCTGCAAGTGCTCTATCTGACCTGGTCACACAGGATGTGACCATGCCTGCAAGTGCTCTATCTGACCTGGTGGCACAGGATGCGACCATGCCTGCAAGTGCTCTATCTGACCTGGTTGTACAGGATGCGACCATGCCTGCAAGTGCTCTATCTGACCTGGTTGTACAGGATGCGACCATGCCTGCAAGTGCTCTATCTGACCTGGTTGTACAGGATGTGACCATGCATGCAAGTGCTCTATCTGACCTGGTTACACAGGATGCGACCATGCCTGCAAGTGCTCTATCTGACCTGGTGGCACAGGATGCGACCATGCCTGCAAGTGCTCTATCTGACCTGGTTGTACAGGATGCGACCATGCATGCAAGTGCTCTATCTGACCTGGTTACACAGGATGCGACCATGCCTGCAAGTGCTCTATCTGACCTGGTGGCACAGGATGCGACCATGCCTGCAAGTGCTCTGTCTGACCTGGTTGTACAGGATGCGACCATGCCTGCAAGTGATCTATCTGACCTGGTTATACAGGATGCGACCATGCCTGCAAGTGCTCTATCTGACCTGGTTGTACGGGATGCGACCATGCCTGCAAGTGCTCTATCTGACCTGGTTGTACGGGATGTGACCATGCCTGCAAGTGCTCTATATGACCTGGTTGTACAGGATGCGACCATGCCTGCAAGTGCTCTATCTGACCTGGTTGTACAGGATGCGACCATGCCTGCAAGTGCTCTATCTGACCTGGTTGTACAGGATGCGACCATGCCTGCAAGTGCTCTATCTGACCTGGTTTTACAGGATGTGACCATGCCTGCAAGTGCTCTATCTGACCTGGTTGTACAGGATGTGACCATGCCTGCTAGTGCTCTATCTAACCTGGTTGCACAGGATGCGACCATGCCTGCAAGTGCTCTATCTGACCTGGTCACACAGGATGCGACCATGCCTGCAAGTGCTCTATCTGACCTGGTGGCACAGGATGCGACCATGCCTGCAAGTGCTCTATCTGACCTGGTTGTACAGGATGCGACCATGCCTGCAAGTGCTCTATCTGACCTGGTTGTACAGGATGCGACCATGCCTGCAAGTGCTCTATCTGACCTGGTTGTACAGGATGTGACCATGCATGCAAGTGCTCTATCTGACCTGGTTACACAGGATGCGACCATGCCTGCAAGTGCTCTATCTAACCTGGTGGCACAGGATGCGACCATGCCTGCAAGTGCTCTATCTGACCTGGTTGTACGGGATGCGACCATGCCTGCAAGTGCTCTATCTGACCTGGTTGTACGGGATGTGACCATGCCTGCAAGTGCTCTATATGACCTGGTTGTACAGGATGCGACCATGCCTGCAAGTGCTCTATCTGACCTGGTTGTACAGGATGCAACCATGCCTGCAAGTGCTCTATCTGACCTGCTGGCACAGGATGCGACCATATCTGCAAGTGCTGTATCTGACCTGGTTGCACAGGATGCGACCATGCCTGCAAGTGCTCTATCTGACCTGGTTACACATGATGCGACCATGCCTGCAAGTGCTCTATCTGACCTGGTTGTACAGGATGCGACCATGCCTGCAGGTGCTCTATCTGACCTGGTTGTACAAGATGCGACCATGCCTGCAAGTGCTCTATCTGACCTGGTGGCACAGGATGCGACCATGCCTGCAAGTGCTCTATCTGACCTGGTTACACAGGATGCGACCATGCCTGCAAGTGCTCTATCTGACCTGGTCACACAGGATGCCACCATGCCTGCAAGTGCTCTATATGACCTGGTTGTACAGGATGCGACCATGCCTGCAAGTGCTCTATCTGACCTGGTTATACAGGATGTGACCATGCCTGCAAGTGCTCTATATGACCTGGTTGTACAGGATGCGACCATGCCTGCAAGTGCTCTATCTGACCTGGTTGTACAGGATGCGACCATGCCTGCAAGTGCTCTATCTGACCTGGTTGTACAGGATGCGACCATGCCTGCAAGTGCTCTATCTGACCTGGTTGTACAGGATGCGACCATGCCTGCAAGTGCTCTATCTGACCTAGTCACACAGGATGCGACCATATCTGCAAGTGCTGTATCTGACCTGGTTGCACAGGATGCGACCATGCTTGCAAGTGCTCTATCTGACCTGGTCACACAGGATGCGACCATGCCTGCAAGTGCTCTATCTGACCTGTTTGTACAGGATGCGACCATGCCTGCAAGTGCTCTATCTGACCTGGTTGTACAGGATGTGACCATGCCTGTAAGTGCTCTATCTGACCTGGTCACACAGGATGTGACCATGCATGCAAGTGCTCTATCTGACCTGGATGTACAGGATGCGACCATGCCTGCAAGTGCTCTATCTGACCTGGTCACACAGGATGCAACCATGCCTGCAAGTGCTCTATCTGACCTGGTCACAAAGGATGCGACCATGTCTGCAAGTGCTCTATCTGACCTGGTTGTACAGGATGCGACCATGCTTGCAAGTGCTCTATCTGACCTGGTTGTACAGGATGCAACCATGCCTGCAAGTGCTCTATCTGACCTGGTCACACAGGATGCGACCATGCCTGCAAGTGCTCTATCTGACCTGGTGGCACAGGATGCGACCATGCCTGCAAGTGCTCTATCTGACCTGGTTGTACAGGATGCGACCATGCCTGCAAGTGCTCTATCTGACCTGGTTGTACAGGATGCGACCATGCCTGCAAGTGCTCTATCTGACCTGGTTGTACAGGATGTGACCATGCATGAAAGTGCTCTATCTGACCTGGTTACACAGGATGCGACCATGCCTGCAAGTGCTCTATCTGACCTGGTTGTACAGGATGCGACCATGCCTGCAAGTGCTCTATCTGACCTGGTTGTACGGGATGCGACCATGCCTGCAAGTGCTCTATCTGACCTGGTTGTACGGGATGTGACCATGCCTGCAAGTGCTCTATATGACCTGGTTGTACAGGATGCGACCATGCCTGCAAGTGCTCTATCTGACCTGGTTGTACAGGATGCAACCATGCCTGCAAGTGCTCTATCTGACCTGCTGGCACAGGATGCGACCATATCTGCAAGTGCTGTATCTGACCTGGTTGCACAGGATGCGACCATGCCTGCAAGTGCTCTATCTGACCTGGTTGTACAGGATGCGACCATGCCTGCAAGTGCTCTATCTGACCTGGTCACACAGGATGCCACCATGCCTGCAAGTGCTCTATATGACCTGGTTGTACAGGATGCGACCATGCCTGCAAGTGCTCTATCTGACCTGGTTATACAGGATGCGACCATGCCTGCAAGTGCTCTATCTGACCTGGTCACAAAGGATGCGACCATGTCTGCAAGTGCTCTATCTGACCTGGTTGTACAGGATGCGACCATGCTTGCAAGTGCTCTATCTGACCTGGTTGTACAGGATGCGACCATGCCTGCAAGTGCTCTATCTGACCTGGTCACACAGGATGTGACCATGCCTGCAAGTGCTCTATCTGACCTGGTGGCACAGGATGCGACCATGCCTGCAAGTGCTCTATCTGACCTAGTTGTACAGGATGCGACCATGCCTGCAAGTGCTCTATCTGACCTGGTTGTACAGGATGCGACCATTCCTGCAAGTGCTCTATCTGACCTGGTTGTACAGGATGTGACCATGCATGCAAGTGCTCTATCTGACCTGGTTACACAGGATGCGACCATGCCTGCAAGTGCTCTATCTGACCTGGTGGCACAGGATGCGACCATGCCTGCAAGTGCTCTATCTGACCTGGTTGTACAGGATGCGACCATGCATGCAAGTGCTCTATCTGACCTGGTTACACACGATGCGACCATGCCTGCAAGTGCTCTATCTGACCTGGTGGCACAGGATGCGACCATGCCTGCAAGTGCTCTGTCTGACCTGGTTATACAGGATGCGACCATGCCTGCAAGTGCTCTATCTGACCTGGTTATACAGGATGTGACCAAGCCTGCAAGTGCTCTATCTGACCTGGTGGCACAGGATGCGACCATGCCTGCAAGTGCTCTATCTGACCTGGTTGTACAGGATGCGACCATGTCTGCAAGTGCTCTATCTGACCTGGTTGTACGGGATGCGACCATGCCTGCAAGTGCTCTATCTGACCTGATTGTACGGGATGTGACCATGCCTGCAAGTGCTCTATATGACCTGGTTGTACAGGATGCGACCAAGCCTGCAAGTGCTCTATCTGACCTGGTTGTACAGGATGCGACCATGCCTGCAAGTGCTCTATCTGACCTGGTTGTACAGGATGCGACCATGCCTGCAAGTGCTCTATCTGACCTGGTTTTACAGGATGTGACCATGCCTGCAAGTGCTCTATCTGACCTGGTTGTACAGGATGTGACCATGCCTGCAAGTGCTCTATCTGACCTGGTTGCACAGGATGCGACCATGCCTGCAAGTGCTCTATCTGACCTGGATACACATGATGCGACCATGCCTGCAAGTGCTCTATCTGACCTGGTTGTACAGGATGCGACCATGCCTGCAAGTGCTCTATCTGACCTGGTTGTACAGGATGCGACCATGCCTGCAAGTGTTCTATCTGACCTGGTTGTACGGGATGTGACCATGCCTGCAAGTGCTCTATATGACCTGGTTGTACAGGATGTGACCATGCCTGCAAGTGCTCTATCTGACCTGGTGGTACAGGATGCGACCATGCCTGCAAGTGCTCTATCTGACCTGAATGTACAGGATGCGACCATGCCTGCAAGTGCTCTATCTGGCTTGGTCACACATAATGCAACCATGCCTGCAAGTGCTCTATCTGACCTGGTCACAAAGGATGCGACTATGTCTGCAAGTGCTGTATCTGACCTGGTTTTACAGGATGCGACCATGCTTGCAAGTGCTCTATCTGACCTGGTTGTACAGGATGCGACCATGCTTGCAAGTGCTCTATATGACCTGGTCACACAGGACGCGACCATGCCTGCAAGTGCTCTATCTGACCTGGTGGTAGAGGATGCGACCATGCCTGCAAGTGCTCTATCTGACCTGGTTGTACAGGATGCAACCATGCCTGCAAGTGCTCTATCTGACCTGGTTGTACAGGATGCGACCATGCCTGCAAGTGCTCTATCTGACCTGGTAGTACAGGATGCGACCATGCCTGCAAGTGCTCTATCTGACCTGGTAGTACATGATGCGACCATGCCTGCAAGTGCTCTATCTGACCTGTTCACACAGGATGCGACCATGCCTGCAAGTGCTCTATCTGACCTGGTTACACAGGATGCGACCATGCCTGCAAGTGCTCTATCTGACCTGGTTACACAGGATGCGACTATGCCTGCAAGTGCTCTATCTGACCTGGTCACACAGGATGCCACCATGCCTGCAAGTGCTCTATATGACCTGGTTACACAGGATGCGACCATGCCTGCAAGTGCTCTATCTGACCTGGTTATACAGGATGTGACCTTGCCTGCAAGTGCTCTATATGACCTGGTCACACAGGATGCGACCATGTCTGCAAGTGCTCTATCTGACCTGGTCACACAGGATGCCACCATGCCTGCAAGTGCTCTATATGACCTGGTTACACAGGATGCGACCATGCCTGCAAGTGCTCTATCTGACCTGGTTATACAGGATGTGACCATGCCTGCAAGTGCTCTATATGACCTGGTCACACAGGATGCCACCATGCCTGCAAGTGCTCTATCTGACCTAGTTGTACAGGATGCGACCATGCCTGCAAGTGCTCTATCTGACCTGGTTACACAGGATGCGACCATGCCTGCAAGTGCTCTATCTGACCTGGTCACACAGGATGCCACCATGCCTGCAAGTGCTCTATATGACCTGGTTACACAGGATGCGACCATGCCTGCAAGTGCTCTATCTGACCTGGTTATACAGGATGTGACTATGCCTGCAAGTGCTCTATATGACCTGGTCACACAGGATGCGACCATGTCTGCAAGTGCTCTATCTGACCTGGTCACACAGGATGCCACCATGCCTGCAAGTGCTCTATATGACCTGGTTACACAGGATGCGACCATGCCTGCAAGTGCTCTATCTGACCTGGTTGTACAGGATGCGACCATGCCTGCAAGTGCTCTATCTGACCTGGTTGTACAGGATGCGACCATGCCTGCAAGTGCTCTATCTGACCTGTTCACACAGGATGCGACCATGCCTGCAAGTGCTCTATCTGACCTGGTTACACAGGATGCGACCATGCCTGCAAGTGCTCTGTCTGACCTGGTTGTACAGGATGCGACCATGCCTGCAAGTGATCTATCTGACCTGGTTATACAGGATGTGACCAAGCCTGCAAGTGCTCTATCTGACCTGGTGGCACAGGATGCGACCATGCCTGCAAGTGCTCTATCTGACCTGGTTGTACAGGATGCGACCATGCCTGCAAGTGCTCTATCTGACCTGGTTGTACGGGATGCGACCATGCCTGCAAGTGCTCTATCTGACCTGGTTGTACGGGATGTGACCATGCCTGCAAGTGCTCTATATGACCTGGTTGTACAGGATGCGACCATGCCTGCAAGTGCTCTATCTGACCTGGTTGTACAGGATGCGACCATGCCTGCAAGTGCTCTATCTGACCTGGTTGTACAGGATGCGACCATGCCTGCAAGTGCTCTATCTGACCTGGTTTTACAGGATGTGACCATGCCTGCAAGTGCTCTATCTGACCTGGTTGTACAGGATGTGACCATGCCTGCTAGTGCTCTATCTGACCTGGTTGCACAGGATGCGACCATGCCTGCAAGTGCTCTATCTGACCTGGTCACACAGGATGCGACCATGCCTGCAAGTGCTCTATCTGACCTGGTGGCACAGGATGCGACCATGCCTGAAAGTGCTCTATCTGACCTGGTTACACATGATGCGACCATGCCTGCAAGTGCTCTATCTGACCTGGTTGTACAGGATGCGACCATGCCTGCAGGTGCTCTATCTGACCTGGTTGTACAAGATGCGACCATGCCTGCAAGTGCTCTATCTGACCTGGTGGCACAGGATGCGACCATGCCTGCAAGTGCTCTATCTGACCTGGTTACACAGGATGCGACCATGCCTGCAAGTGCTCTATCTGACCTGGTCACACAGGATGCCACCATGCCTGCAAGTGCTCTATATGACCTGGTTGTACAGGATGCGACCATGCCTGCAAGTGCTCTATCTGACCTGGTTATACAGGATGTGACCATGCCTGCAAGTGCTCTATATGACCTGGTTGTACAGGATGCGACCATGCCTGCAAGTGATCTATCTGACCTGGTTATACAGGATGTGACCAAGCCTGCAAGTGCTCTATCTGACCTGGTGGCACAGGATGCGACCATGCCTGCAAGTGCTCTATCTGACCTGGTTGTACAGGATGCGACCATGCCTGCAAGTGCTCTATCTGACCTGGTTGTACGGGATGCGACCATGCCTGCAAGTGCTCTATCTGACCTGGTTGTACGGGATGTGACCATGCCTGCAAGTGCTCTATATGACCTGGTTGTACAGGATGCGACCATGCCTGCAAGTGCTCTATCTGACCTGGTTGTACAGGATGCGACCATGCCTGCAAGTGCTCTATCTGACCTGGTTGTACAGGATGCGACCATGCCTGCAAGTGCTCTATCTGACCTGGTTTTACAGGATGTGACCATGCCTGCAAGTGCTCTATCTGACCTGGTTGTACAGGATGTGACCATGCCTGCTAGTGCTCTATCTGACCTGGTTGCACAGGATGCGACCATGCCTGCAAGTGCTCTATCTGACCTGGTCACACAGGATGCGACCATGCCTGCAAGTGCTCTATCTGACCTGGTGGCACAGGATGCGACCATGCCTGCAAGTGCTCTATCTGACCTGGTTGTACAGGATGCGACCATGCCTGCAAGTGCTCTATCTGACCTGGTTGTACAGGATGCGACCATGCCTGCAAGTGCTCTATCTGACCTGGTTGTACAGGATGTGACCATGCATGCAAGTGCTCTATCTGACCTGGTTACACAGGATGCGACCATGCCTGCAAGTGCTCTATCTGACCTGGTGGCACAGGATGCGACCATGCCTGCAAGTGCTCTATCTGACCTGGTTGTACAGGATGCGACCATGCCTGCAAGTGCTCTATCTGACCTGGTTGTACGGGATGCGACCATGCCTGCAAGTGCTCTATCTGACCTGGTTGTACGGGATGTGACCATGCCTGCAAGTGCTCTATATGACCTGGTTGTACAGGATGCGACCATGCCTGCAAGTGCTCTATCTGACCTGGTTGTACAGGATGCAACCATGCCTGCAAGTGCTCTATCTGACCTGCTGGCACAGGATGCGACCATATCTGCAAGTGCTGTATCTGACCTGGTTGCACAGGATGCGACCATGCCTGCAAGTGCTCTATCTGACCTGGTTACACATGATGCGACCATGCCTGCAAGTGCTCTATCTGACCTGGTTGTACAGGATGCGACCATGCCTGCAGGTGCTCTATCTGACCTGGTTGTACAAGATGCGACCATGCCTGCAAGTGCTCTATCTGACCTGGTGGCACAGGATGCGACCATGCCTGCAAGTGCTCTATCTGACCTGGTTACACAGGATGCGACCATGCCTGCAAGTGCTCTATCTGACCTGGTCACACAGGATGCCACCATGCCTGCAAGTGCTCTATATGACCTGGTTGTACAGGATGCGACCATGCCTGCAAGTGCTCTATCTGACCTGGTTATACAGGATGTGACCATGCCTGCAAGTGCTCTATATGACCTGGTTGTACAGGATGCGACCATGCCTGCAAGTGCTCTATCTGACCTGGTTGTACAGGATGCGACCATGCCTGCAAGTGCTCTATCTGACCTGGTTGTACAGGATGCGACCATGCCTGCAAGTGCTCTATCTGACCTGGTCACACAGGATGCGACCATATCTGCAAGTGCTGTATCTGACCTGGTTGCACAGGATGCGACCATGCTTGCAAGTGCTCTATCTGACCTGGTCACACAGGATGCGACCATGCCTGCAAGTGCTCTATCTGACCTGTTTGTACAGGATGCGACCATGCCTGCAAGTGCTCTATCTGACCTGGTTGTACAGGATGCGACCATGCCTGCAAGTGCTCTATCTGACCTGGTTGTACAGAATGTGACCATGCCTGTAAGTGCTCTATCTGACCTGGTCACACAGGATGTGACCATGCATGCAAGTGCTCTATCTGACCTGGATGTACTGGATGCGACCATGCCTGCAAGTGCTCTATCTGACCTGGTCACACAGGATGCAACCATGCCTGCAAGTGCTCTATCTGACCTGGTCACAAAGGATGCGACCATGTCTGCAAGTGCTCTATCTGACCTGGTTGTACAGGATGCGACCATGCTTGCAAGTGCTCTATCTGACCTGGTTGTACAGGATGCAACCATGCCTGCAAGTGCTCTATCTGACCTGGTCACACAGGATGCGACCATGCCTGCAAGTGCTCTATCTGACCTGGTGGCACAGGATGCGACCATGCCTGCAAGTGCTCTATCTGACCTGGTTGTACAGGATGCGACCATGCCTGCAAGTGCTCTATCTGACCTGGTTGTACAGGATGCGACCATGCCTGCAAGTGCTCTATCTGACCTGGTTGTACAGGATGTGACCATGCATGCAAGTGCTCTATCTGACCTGGTTACACTGGATGCGACCATGCCTGCAAGTGCTCTATCTGACCTGGTGGCACAGGATGCGACCATGCCTGCAAGTGCTCTATCTGACCTGGTTGTACAGGATGCGACCATGCCTGCAAGTGCTCTATCTGACCTGGTTGTACGGGATGCGACCATGCCTGCAAGTGCTCTATCTGACCTGGTTGTACGGGATGTGACCATGCCTGCAAGTGCTCTATATGACCTGGTTGTACTGGATGCGACCATGCCTGCAAGTGCTCTATCTGACCTGGTTGTACAGGATGCAACCATGCCAGCAAGTGCTCTATCTGACCTGCTGGCACAGGATGCGACCATATCTGCAAGTGCTGTATCTGACCTGGTTGCACAGGATGCGACCATGCCTGCAAGTGCTCTATCTGACCTGGTTGTACAGGATGCGACCATGCCTGCAAGTGCTCTATCTGACCTGGTCACACAGGATGCCACCATGCCTGCAAGTGCTCTATATGACCTGGTTGTACAGGATGCGACCATGCCTGCAAGTGCTCTATCTGACCTGGTTATACAGGATGCGACCATGCCTGCAAGTGCTCTATCTGACCTGGTCACAAAGGATGCGACCATGTCTGCAAGTGCTCTATCTGACCTGGTTGTACAGGATGCGACCATGCTTGCAAGTGCTCTATCTGACCTGGTTGTACAGGATGCGACCATGCCTGCAAGTGCTCTATCTGACCTGGTCACACAGGATGTGACCATGCCTGCAAGTGCTCTATCTGACCTGGTGGCACAGGATGCGACCATGCCTGCAAGTGCTCTATCTGACCTGGTTGTACAGGATGCGACCATTCCTGCAAGTGCTCTATCTGACCTGGTTGTACAGGATGTGACCATGCATGCAAGTGCTCTATCTGACCTGGTTACACAGGATGCGACCATGCCTGCAAGTGCTCTATCTGACCTGGTGGCACAGGATGCGACCATGCCTGCAAGTGCTCTATCTGACCTGGTTGTACAGGATGCGACCATGCATGCAAGTGCTCTATCTGACCTGGTTACACAGGATGCGACCATGCCTGCAAGTGCTCTATCTGACCTAGTTGTACAGGATGCGACCATGCCTGCAAGTGCTCTATCTGACCTGGTTACACAGGATGCGACCATGCCTGCAAGTGCTCTATCTGACCTGGTCACACAGGATGCGACCATGCCTGCAAGTGCTCTATCTGACCTGGTGGCACAGGATGCGACCATGCCTGCAAGTGCTCTATCTGACCTGGTTGTACAGGATGCGACCATGCATGCAAGTGCTCTATCTGACCTGGTTACACAGGATGCGACCATGCCTGCAAGTGCTCTATCTGACCTAGTTGTACAGGATGCGACCATGCCTGCAAGTGCTCTATCTGACCTGGTTACACAGGATGCGACCATTCCTGCAAGTGCTCTATCTGACCTGGTGGCACAGGATGCGACCATGCCTGCAAGTGCTCTGTCTGACCTGGTTATACAGGATGCGACCATGCCTGCAAGTGCTCTATCTGACCTGGTTATACAGGATGTGACCAAGCCTGCAAGTGCTCTATCTGACCTGGTGGCACAGGATGCGACCATGCCTGCAAGTGCTCTATCTGACCTGGTTGTACAGGATGCGACCATGTCTGCAAGTGCTCTATCTGACCTGGTTGTACGGGATGCGACCATGCCGGCAAGTGCTCTATCTGACCTGATTGTACGGGATGTGACCATGCCTGCAAGTGCTCTATATGACCTGGTTGTACAGGATGCGACCATGCCTGCAAGTGCTCTATCTGACCTGGTTGTATAGGATGCGACCATGCCTGCAAGTGCTCTATCTGACCTGGTTGTACAGGATGCGACCATGCCTGCAAGTGCTCTATCTGACCTGGTTTTACAGGATGTGACCATGCCTGCAAGTGCTCTATCTGACCTGGTTGTACAGGATGTGACCATGCCTGCAAGTGCTCTATCTGACCTGGTTGCACAGGATGCGACCATGCCTGCAAGTGCTCTATCTGACATGGTTACACATGATGCGACCATGCCTGCAAGTGCTCTATCTGACCTGGTTGTACAGGATGCGACCATGCCTGCAAGTGCTCTATCTGACCTGGTTGTACAGGATGCGACCATGCCTGCAAGTGTTCTATCTGACCTGGTTGTACGGGATGTGACCATGCCTGCAAGTGCTCTATATGACCTGGTTGTACAGGATGCGACCATGCCTGCAAGTGCTCTATCTGACCTGGTGGTACAGGATGCGACCATGCCTGCAAGTGCTCTATCTGACCTGGATGTACAGGATGCGACCATGCCTGCAAGTGCTCTATCTGGCCTGGTCACACATAATGCAACCATGCCTGCAAGTGCTCTATCTGACCTGGTCACAAAGGATGCGACTATGTCTGCAAGTGCTGTATCTGACCTGGTTTTACAGGATGCGACCATGCTTGCAAGTGCTCTATCTGACCTGGTTGTACAGGATGCGACCATGCTTGCAAGTGCTCTATATGACCTGGTCACACAGGATGCGACCATGCCTGCAAGTGCTCTATCTGACCTGGTGGTAGAGGATGCGACCATGCCTGCAAGTGCTCTATCTGACCTGGTTGTACAGGATGCGACCATGCCTGCAAGTGCTCTATCTGACCAGGTTGTACAGGATGCAACCATGCCTGCAAGTGCTCTATCTGACCTGGTAGTACAGGATGCGACCATGCCTGCAAGTGCTCTATCTGACCTGGTAGTACATGATGCGACCATGCCTGCAAGTGCTCTATCTGACCTGTTCACACAGGATGCGACCATGCCTGCAAGTGCTCTATCTGACCTGGTTACACAGGATGCGACCATGCCTGCAAGTGCTCTATCTGACCTGGTTACACAGGATGCGACTATGCCTGCAAGTGCTCTATCTGACCTGGTCACACAGGATGCCACCATGCCTGCAAGTGCTCTATATGACCTGGTTACACAGGATGCGACCATGCCTGCAAGTGCTCTATCTGACCTGGTTATACAGGATGTGACCTTGCCTGCAAGTGCTCTATATGACCTGGTCACACAGGATGCGACCATGTCTGCAAGTGCTCTATCTGACCTGGTCACACAGGATGCCACCATGCCTGCAAGTGCTCTATATGACCTGGTTACACAGGATGCGACCATGCCTGCAAGTGCTCTATCTGACCTGGTTATACAGGATGTGACCATGCCTGCAAGTGCTCTATATGACCTGGTCACACAGGATGCCACCATGCCTGCAAGTGCTCTATCTGACCTAGTTGTACAGGATGCGACCATGCCTGCAAGTGCTCTATCTGACCTGGTTACACAGGATGCGACCATGCCTGCAAGTGCTCTATCTGACCTGGTCACACAGGATGCCACCATGCCTGCAAGTGCTCTATATGACCTGGTTACACAGGATGCGACCATGCCTGCAAGTGCTCTATCTGACCTGGTTATACAGGATGTGACTATGCCTGCAAGTGCTCTATATGACCTGGTCACACAGGATGCGACCATGTCTGCAAGTGCTCTATCTGACCTGGTCACACAGGATGCCACCATGCCTGCAAGTGCTCTATATGACCTGGTTACACAGGATGCGACCATGCCTGCAAGTGCTCTATCTGACCTGGTTGTACAGGATGCGACCATGCCTGCAAGTGCTCTATCTGACCTGGTTGTACAGGATGCGACCATGCCTGCAAGTGCTCTATCTGACCTGTTCACACAGGATGCGACCATGCCTGCAAGTGCTCTATCTGACCTGGTTACACAGGATGCGACCATGCCTGCAAGTGCTCTATCTGACCTGGTTACACAGGATGCGACCATGCCTGCAAGTGCTCTATCTGACCTGGTTACACAGGATGCGACCATGCCTGCAAGTGCTCTATCTGACCTGGTCACACAGGATGCCACCATGCCTTCAAGTGCTCTATATGACCTGGTTACACAGGATGCGACCATGCCTGCAAGTGCTCTATCTGACCTGGTTATACAGGATGTGACCATGCCTGCAAGTGCTCTATATGACCTGGTCACACAGGATGCGACCATGTCTGCAAGTGCTCTATCTGACCTGGTCACACAGGATGCCACCATGCCTGCAAGTGCTCTATATGACCTGGTTACACAGGATGCGACCATGCCTGCAAGTGCTCTATATGACCTGGTTATACAGGATGTGACCATGCCTGCAAGTGCTCTATTTGACTTGGTCACACAGGATGCCACCATGCCTGCAAGTGCTCTATCTGACCTAGTTGTACAGGATGCGACCATGCCTGCAAGTGCTCTATCTGACCTGGTTACACAGGATGCGACCATGCCTGCAAGTGCTCTATCTGACCTGGTCACACAGGATGCGACCATGCCTGCAAGTGCTCTATCTGACCTGGTCACACAGGATGCGACCATGTCTGCAAGTGCTCTATCTGACCTGGTTGTACAGGATGCAACCATGCCTGCAAGTGCTCTATCTGACCTGGTTGTACAGGATGCGACCATGCCTGCAAGTGCTCTATCTGACCTGGTTGTACAGGATGCGACCATGCCTGCAAGTGCTCTATCTGACCTGTTCACACAGGATGCGACCATGCCTGCAAGTGCTCTATCTGACCTGGTTACACAGGATGCGACCATGCCTGCAAGTGCTCTATCTGACCTGGTTACACAGGATGCCACCATGCCTGCAAGTGCTCTATATGACCTGGTTACACAGGATGCGACCATGCTTGCAAGTGCTCTATCTGACCTGGTTGTACAGGATGCGACCATGCCTGCAAGTGCTCTATATGACCTGGTCACACAGGATGCCACCATGCCTGCAAGTGCACTATATGACCTGGTTACACAGGATGCGACCATGCCTGCAAGTGTTCTATCTGACCTGGTTATACAGGATGTGACCATGCCTGCAAGTGCTCTATCTGACCTGGTCACACAGGATGCCACCATGCCTGCAAGTGCTCTATATGACCTGGTTACACAGGATGCGACCATGCTTGCAAGTGCTCTATCTGACCTGGTTGTACAGGATGCGACCATGCCTGCAAGTGCTCTATATGACCTGGTCACACAGGATGCCACCATGCCTGCAAGTGCTCTATATGACCTGGTTACACAGGATGCGACCATGCCTGCAAGTGCTCTATCTGACCTGGTTATACAGGATGTGACCATGCCTGCAAGTGCTCTATATGACCTGGTCACACAGGATGCGACCATGTCTGCAAGTGCTCTATCTGACCTGGTCACACAGGATGCCACCATGCCTGCAAGTGCTCTATATGACCTGGTTACACAGGATGCGACCATGCCTGCAAGTGCTCTATCTGACCTGGTTGTACAGGATGCGACCATGCCTGCAAGTGCTCTATCTGACCTGTTCACACAGGATGCGACCATGCCTGCAAGTGCTCTATCTGACCTGGTTACACAGGATGCGACCATGCCTGCAAGTGCTCTATCTGACCTGGTTACACAGGATGCGACCATGCCTGCAAGTGCTCTATCTGACCTGGTTACACAGGATGCGACCATGCCTGCAAGTGCTCTATCTGACCTGGTCACACAGGATGCCACCATGCCTGCAAGTGCTCTATATGACCTGGTTACACAGGATGCGACCATGCCTGCAAGTGCTCTATCTGACCTGGTTACACAGGATGCGACCATGCCTGCAAGTGCTCTATCTGACCTGGTGGCACAGGATGCGACCATGCCTGCAAGTGCTCTATCTGACCTGGTTGTACAGGATGCGACCATGCCTGCAAGTGCTCTATCTGACCTGGTTGTACAGGATGCGACCATGCCTGCAAGTGCTCTATCTGACCTGGTTGTACGGGATGCGACCATGCCTGCAAGTGCTCTATCTGACCTGGTTGTACGGGATGTGACCATGCCTGCAAGTGCTCTGTATGACCTGGTTGTACAGGATGCGACCATGCCTGCAAGTGCTCTATCTGACCTGGTTGTACAGGATGTGACCATGCCTGCAAGTGCTCTATCTGACCTGGTTGCACAGGATGCGACCATGCCTGCAAGTGCTCTATCTGACCTGGTTACACATGATGCGACCATGCCTGCAAGTGCTCTATCTGACCTGGTTGTACAGGATGCGACCATGCCTGCAGGTGCTCTATCTGACCTGGTTGTACAGGATGCGACCATGCCTGCAAGTGCTCTATCTGACCTGGTGGCACAGGATGCGACCATGCCTGCAAGTGCTCTATCTGACCTGGTTGTACAGGATGCGACCATGCCTGCAGGTGCTCTATCTGACATGGTAACACAGGATGCGACCATGCCTGCAAGTGCTCTATCTGACCTGGTGGCACAGGATGCGACCATGCCTGCAAGTGCTCTATCTGACCTGGTTGTACGGGATGTGACCATGCCTGCAAGTGCTCTATATGACCTGGTTGTACAGGATGTGACCATGCCTGCAAGTGCTCAGGAACTCAGAGCAGGAACATTAAAGTGAACACTAGTACTCACCTAAAAGTAACTCATCCATCTGGAGCCCGGTAACTACTAAGGAACTCAGAGCAGGAACATTAAAGTGAACACTAGTACTCACCTAAAAGTAACTCATCCATCTGGAGGCCGGTAAGTACTCAGGAACTCAGAGCAGGAACATTAAAGTGAACACTAGTACTCACCTAAAAGTAACTCATCCATCTGGAGGCCGGTAACTACTCAGGAACTCAGAGCAGGAACATTAAAGTGAACACTAGTACTCACCTAAAAGTAACTCATCCATCTGGAGCCCGGTAAGTACTCAGGAACTCAGAGCAGGAACATTAAAGTGAACACTAGTACTCACCTAAAAGTAACTCATCCATCTGGAGGCCGGTATCTACTCAGGAACTCAGAGCAGGAACATTAAAGTGAACACTAGTACTCACCTAAAAGTAACTCATCCATCTGGAGGCCGGTAAGTACTCAGGAACTCAGAGCAGGAACATTAAAGTGAACACTAGTACTCACCTAAAAGTAACTCATCCATCTGGAGCCCGGTAACTACTCAGGAACTCAGAGCAGGAACATTAAAGTGAACACTAGTACTCACTTAAAAGTAACTCATCCATCTGGAGCCCGGTAACTACTAAGGAACTCAGAGCAGGAACATTAAAGTGAACACTAGTACTCACCTAAAAGTAACTCATCCATCTGGAGGCCGGTAACTACTCAGGAACTCAGAGCAGGAACATTAAAGTGAACACTAGTACTCACTTAAAAGTAACTCATCCATCTGGAGCCCGGTAACTACTAAGGAACTCAGAGCAGGAACATTAAAGTGAACACTAGTACTCACCTAAAAGTAACTCATCCATCTGGAGGCCGGTAAGTACTCAGGAACTCAGAGCAGGAACATTAAAGTGAACACTAGTACTCACCTAAAAGTAACTCATCCATCTGGAGCCCGGTAACTACTAAGGAACTCAGAGCAGGAACATTAAAGTGAACACTGGTACCTAAAAGTAACTCATCCATCTGGAGGCCGGTAACTACTCAGGAACTCAGAGCAGGAACATTAAAGTGAACACTAGTACTCACCTAAAAGTAACTCATCCATCTGGAGGCCGGTAACTTCTCAGGAACTCAGAACAGGAACATTAAAGTGAACACTAGTACTCACCTAAAAGTAACTCATCCATCTGGAGCCCGGTAACTACTCAGGAACTCGGAGCAGGAACATTAAAGTGAACACTAGTACTCACCTAAAAGTAACTCATCCATCTGGAGGCCGGTAACTTCTCAGGAACTCAGAGCAGGAACATTAAAGTGAACACTAGTACTCACCTAAAAGTAACTCATCCATCTGGAGGCCGGTAACTACTCAGGAACTCAGAGCAGGAACATTAAAGTGAACACTAGTACTCACCTAAAAGTAACCCATCCATCTGGAGGCCGGTAACTACTCAGGAACTCGGAGCAGGAACATTAAAGTGAACACTAGTACTCACCTAAAAGTAACTCATCCATCTGGAGGCCGGTAACTACTCAGGAACTCAGAGCAGGAACATTAAAGTGAACACTAGTACTCACCTAAAAGTAACTCATCCATCTGGAGGCCGGTAAGTACTCAGGAACTCAGAGCAGGAACATTAAAGTGAACACTAGTACTCACCTAAAAGTAACTCATCCATCTGGAGGCCGGTAACTACTCAGGAACCCAGAGCAGGAACATTAAAGTGAACACTAGTACTCACCTAAAAGTAACTCATCCATCTGGAAGCGGGTAACTACTCAGGAACCCAGAGCAGGAACATTAAAGTGAACACTAGTACTCACCTAAAAGTAACTCATCCATCTGGAAGCGGATAACTACTCAGAAACTCAGAGCAGGAATATTAAAGTGAACACTAGTACTCACCTAAAAGTAACCCATCCATCTGGAGGCCGGTAACTACTCAGGAACCCAGAGCAGGAACATTAAAGTGAACACTAGTACTCACCTAAAAGTAACTCATCCATCTGGAAGCGGGTAACTACTCAGGAACTCGGAGCAGGAACATTAAAGAGAACACTAGTACTCACCTAAAAGTAACTCATCCATCTGGAGGCCGGTAACTACTCAGGAACCCAGAGCAGGAACATTAAAGTGAACACTAGTACTCACCTAAAAGTAACTCATCCATCTGGAAGCGGATAACTACTCAGAAACTCAGAGCAGGAATATTAAAGTGAACACTCGTACTCACCTAAAAGTAACTCATCCATCTGGAAGCGGATAACTACTCAGAAACTCAGAGCAGGAATATTAAAGTGAACACTAGTACTCACCTAAAAGTAACTCATCCATCTGGAGGCCGGTAACTACTCAGGAACTCGGAGCAGGAACATTAAAGTGAACATGTCAGGGCTGTGAGATATGGTTTCAATCTAGCAGGATTAATAAATGCACATTTTAGTCTTTGAGCAAAGTAGTAGCTACAGATTGGGGCAAATAGTTTCTGTTTTTGGGCCACAGAAGTTGAGAAATCCTGAAACATGAGATAAATTAGGCACATTATGAGTGTGTTGTTTCCAGTAGGATATGAGCATGTTTTACTTACCACAGAAAAGAAGACAATTGGCAGTAACTGGATGTTGGTGGGATTAGGCAGAATGGGGCCATGATCACGACCAATGCAATGCGCCCATTCAACTAAAACCATCCTTGACATGGTGAGAACATAAACAGTGGAGAATATCCACACTTATTAGGTCAATAAGGTTAGACCCCTCAATACTCTCCGGGATTCCAGTAACCCTAAGTTTAGCCCTATGTTCAAGGTATTCCAGTTTCGAGGTGAGAAAAGTAATATGCTCGGATTGAGACCCAACAGTATTTTGTAAAGACAATAGTATTATAATCATTATCTCATGGGGGCTGCTCAACTTCAACTAAATGCTTAGTATGGGATTGTAAGTAGTGATGAGCGGGTTCGGTTTCTCGGAAACCGAACCCCCCCGAACTTCACGCTTTTTACACGGGTCCGAGGCAGACTCGGATCTTCCCGCCTTGCTCGGTTAACCCGAGCGCGCCCGAACGTCATCATCCCGCTGTCGGATTCTCGCGAGGCTCGGATTCTATCGCGAGACTCGGATTCTATATAAGGAGCAGCGCGTCGCCGCCATTTTCACACGTGCATTGAGATTGATAGGGAGAGGACGTGGCTGGCGTCCTCTCTGCTTAGAGTAGACTAGAGAGTAGTAGAGACACTTGATTTACTAATTTTGGGGAGCATATTAGGAGTACTACTTGCTGATAGTGTGACCAGTGACCACCAGTTTAATTAATCCGTTCTCTGCCTGAAAAAAACGATACACAGTGTGACACAGTCACATACCATATCTGTGCTCAGCCTCAGTGTGCTGCATCATCTATGTAATACTGTATATCTGACTGTGCTGAGTGCTCACTGCTCACACAGCTTAATTGTGGGGGAGACTGGGGAGCAGTTATAGCAGGAGTACATATTTTAACAGTGCACACTTTTGCTGCCAGAGTGCCACTGCCAGTGTGACTGACCAGTGACCACTGACCACCAGTATATTGTGATTGTCTGCCTGAAAAAGTTAAACACTCGTCGTGTGGTGTTTTTATTCTATAAACGCATTCTGCTGACAGTGTCCAGCAGGTCCGTCATTATATAATATATACCTGTCCGGCTGCAGTAGTGATATATATATATATTTTTTATATCATTATCATCCAGTCTATATTAGCACTGCAGCAGACGCAGTACGGTAGTCCACGGCTATAGCTACCTCTGTGTCGGCAGTCGCTCGTCCATCCATAATTGTATACCACCTACCCGTGGTGTTTTTTTTTTTTTTTCTATCTTCTTGATACTAGTAGCTTACTTTAGGAGTCTGCAGTGCTGAGCTGACAGTGTCCAGCAGGTCCGTCATTATATAATATATACCTGTCCGGCTGCAGTAGTGATATATATATATTTTTTATATCATTATCATCCAGTCTATATTAGCAGCAGACGCAGTACGGTAGTCCACGGCTGTAGCTACCTCTGTGTCGCCAGTCGCTCGTCCATCCATAATTGTATACCACCTACCCGTGGTGTTTTTTTTTTTTCTATCTTCTTGATACTAGTAGCTTACTTTAGGAGTCTGCAGTGCAGAGCTGACAGTGTCCAGCAGGTCCGTCATTATATAATATATACCTGTCCGGCTGCAGTAGTAATATATATATATATTTTATATCTCACTATCATCCAGTCTATATTAGCAGCAGACGCAGTATGGTAGTCCACGGCTGTAGCTACCTCTGTGTCGGCAGTCGCTCGTCCATCCATAATTGTATACCACCTACCTGTGGTGTTTTTTTTTTTTCTATCTTCTTGATACTACTAGTAGCTTACTTTAGGAGTCTGCAGTGCTGAGCTGACAGTGTCCAGCAGGTCCGTCATTATATAATATATACCTGTCCGGCTGCAGTAGTGATATATATATATTTTATATCTCATTATCATCCAGTCTATATTAGCAGCAGACGCAGTACGGTAGTCCACGGCTGTAGCTACCTCTGTGTCGGCAGTCGCTCGTCCATCCATAATTGTATACCACCTACCCGTGGTGTTTTTTTTTTTCTTTCTATCTTCTTGATACTAGTAGCTTACATTAGGAGTCTGCAGTGCTGAGCTGACAGTGTCCAGCAGGTCCGTCATTATTTAATATATACCTGTCTGGCTGCAGTAGTGATATATATATATATTTTATATCTCATTATCATCCAGTCTATATTAGCAGCAGACGCAGTACGGTAGTCCACGGCTGTAGCTACCTCTGTGTCGGCAGTCGCTCGTCCATCCATAATTGTATACCACCTACCTGTGGTGTTTTTTTTTTCTTTCTATCTTCTTGATACTACTAGTAGCTTACTTTAGGAGTCTGCAGTGCTGAGCTGACAGTGTCCAGCAGGTCCGTCATTATATAATATATACCTGTCCGGCTGCAGTAGTGATATATATATATATTTTATATCTCATTATCATCCAGTCTATATTAGCAGCAGACGCAGTACGGTAGTCCACGGCTGTAGCTACCTCTGTGTCGGCAGTCGCTCGTCCATCCATAATTGTATACCACCTTCCTGTGGTGTTTTTTTTTTTTCTCTCTTCTTGATACTAGTAGCTTACTTTAGGAGTCTGCAGTGCTGAGCTGACAGTGTCCAGCAGGTCCGTCATTATATAATATATACCTGTCCGGCTGCAGTAGTGATATATATATATTTTATATCTCATTATCATCCAGTCTATATTAGCAGCAGACGCAGTACGGTAGTCCACGGCTGTAGCTACCTCTGTGTCGGCAGTCGCTTGTCCATCCATAATTGTATACCACCTACCTGTGGTGTTTTTTTTTTTTTCTATCTTCTTGATACTACTAGTAGCTTACTTTAGGAGTCTGCAGTGCTGAGCTGACAGTGTCCAGCAGGTCCGTCATTATATAATATATACCTGTCCGGCTGCAGTAGTGATATATATATATTTTATATCTCATTATCATCCAGTCTATATTAGCAGCAGACGCAGTACGGTAGTCCACGGCTGTAGCTACCTCTGTGTCGGCAGTCGCTCGTCCATGTTATGATTCCAGTACTTCTGACCAGAGGAGATCTTATGACAAAGGCCAAAGTACTGGAAGGGAATGCTGGTTACGGGAGCAGGAAAGCCTAGTAACCCCTGGCGCCCTAACTCCGTTGTCTCGCCCGTGTTATCAGAAATCCCCTGCGAGACTATGGTTGCTTGAGCCCATGGCAGCCGCGTTTGAAGGGCGGATTATGTCTGCCCAACTCCGATGCCCCCTCAGGTCTTAATGGGAGACAAAGGGAAATCCGAGACAGGGTGATAACAAGGGGCCCTCTGACTAAACAACCAGGCCAGGGGCTACAAGCTAACTAAACTTAAACCAGAAGTATGTGCGGACAAACCGCCAGGGAAAAGGACAACCAAAATCCACTAATCCGTTACTCCTACCCAGCACCGCTGGATACCAGAGTGGATTTGTGGGAGCGGAATCCTCCGCAAAAGCTCCGAGACTCAATATAACAAATAATAAATAGTAAGCGGTCAAGCCGCAACACACGGCAACGCCGCGACTCACGAACACCACAGGATGTTAAAGGTGCTCGGTCAGGACTCCAGGAACAGATGACAACTTCCGAGTACTGGACCACTGAGGACAGGAACGACCGGATAGAGCAGGACTGGAAACACTCTCTGCAACAGATACAGCAAACAGGAAGCTATTACCGGCGTCTGTGAGAAGTCCTGAGAGTGCCTTTAAATGGAAGCCCTCCAATCAGGTGCCAGACAGGGCTAATTACAAACATGCCGTGCAGCTGCCATACTGCACGGCCAGGAAACAAGTGTGGTAATTAACTTTGGACCCAGCAACGGGGAACGCGGTCCGACAGTGGCGTCCCCGTTGCTAGGGTCTGTGCGGCTCCGTGCGCCCGGCGTCTAGCGTTGCCAGGGAGCCGGCGGCTGTCCGCGTACGGCGTCCCTGGTTGCTTGGCGCCGGGCCGCACTGACGAGCGGACCCTCGGCGCCTAACAGTACCCCCCCCCTTGAGGAGGGGTCAAGGAACCCCTAAAGCCAGGTTTCAGAGGAAATTCTCGAAAATATGCCCTCTTGAGCCTCGGGGCATGGAGATCCTTATCCAGGACCCAAGACCTTTCTTCTGGACCATAACCTCTCCAGTGTACCAGAAAATAAAGCCGACCCCGGGACAATTTGGAATCAAGAACCTTCTCCACCAAGAACTCCTGATGACCCTGTACATCTACTGGTGATTTCCCCTGAGAGATCTTTCGAGGAAATCTACTGGAAGAAACGTATGGTTTCAACAAGGAGCAATGGAACGTATTTCCGATCCGGAGAGCTCTTGGTAAATGTAACCGGAAAGCAACTGGATTGATTTTTTTAATAATATGAAATGGTCCAATAAATTTGGGACCCAATCTGGCTGAGGTTTGTCGAATTTTAATGTTGCGAGTCGACAACCATACCCTATCTCCTACTTTAAAAGTGCAAGGCCGCCGGAGCCTGTCAGAAATTTTTTTCTCCCGAAATGCCGCTTTTCTGAGAGCAAGGTGCACTTTTCTCCAAATGAGTCTGAGATGAGAGGTTAAGGTTATCGAGGAGACAGAGGAATGTTGAAAAAAGGAATTAGCTCTGGGGTGAAAACCAAAAACTGTAAAGAATGGAGACACATTGGTGGAGGAATGACAGGAATTGTTGTAAGCAAACTCCGCCAAAGGAAGAAACTCGGACCAATCATTTTGGAGTTTGGCTGAGTACAAACGCAAATACTGTTTTAATGATTGATTAACTCGCTCAGTCTGCCCGTTGGATTGGGGATGGTAGCCAGACGTTAAAGACAATTTCATCTTTAATGAGGCACAAAAAGACTTCCAAAATTGTGCAATGAATTGTGGACCCCGATCAGAAACAATATCAGTAGGTAACCCATGGAGTCTGAAAACATGGCGGAGGAACAAAACTGCCAATCCCTCGGCAGATGGCAGTCGGGGAAGAGCAATGAAATGGGCCATCTTGCTAAAACGGTCCACTACTACCCATATGACTCGGCATCCGGCTGACAGAGGGAGGTCTACCACAAAATCCATGGAAATATGAGACCATGGCCTGAGAGGAACATTCAAGGGCATAAGTTGCCCGATAGGCAAGGGACGGGGAACTTTATGCTGTGCACAGACCTGACAAGAAAAAACAAACTCCTTAATGTCTTTAGAAAGACCAGGCCACCATACTGAGCGGGAGACTAATTCCAAAGTCTTAGAGATCCCCGGATGCCCGGCAACTTTGCTATCATGAAACTCAGTCAAAACAGTTGCTCTCAAAATCTCAGGGACATAAAGACGACCAGCAGGAGTATTTCCAGGAGCTTGATGTTGAAGCTGCTTTAACTGGGTAAATAAATCTTGTGTGAGGCCTGCCCGAATGACTGAAGACGGAAGTATGGGAGTAACAGGACTGTTATCATGAACTGGAAGAAAACTGCGTGATAGGGCATCCGCCTTGGTATTCTTGGAACCTGGCCTGAAGGTGATAATGAACTTGAAACGAGTAAAAAATAAAGCCCAACGAGCCTGCCGGGCATTCAGCCGTTTAGCTGATTCGATGTACTGAAGATTTTTGTGATCAGTCAAAACTGAAATGGTATGTGTTGCTCCCTCAAGCCAATGCCTCCACTCCTCGAAAGCCCATTTAATAGCCAGTAATTCCCGGTTACCAACATCGTAGTTGGATTCAGCAGATGAGAATTTCCTGGACATAAAGGCACAAGGATGTAATTCTAGAGAGTCCGGATCCTTCTGAGACAGGATAGCCCCTACTCCAACCTCCGAGGCATCAACCTCAACAATGAAAGGCAATTCTGGGTTGGGATGTCTGAGGACTGGGGCTGAGACGAAGGCTTGTTTCAAGGCCTGAAAAGATAACTCAGCTTCACGAGACCAGCTGGTTGGATCCGCTCCCTTCTTAGTAAGTGCCACAATGGGAGCAACCAGGTCGGAAAAAGAATGAATAAATCTTCTATAATAATTCGCAAACCCTAAAAAGCGCTGAATTGCTTTTAAGTTGGTGGGTTGCGCCCAACTAAGGATGGCTTGGAGCTTCTTTGGTTCCATACAGAATCCCCGAGGGGAAATAATGTACCCCAAAAAGGATACCTCCGTGACATGAAATTCACACTTCTCCAGCTTGGCATATAGGTGATTTTCACGTAATTTTTGAAGAACCTGACGCACCTGGGTAACATGTTGTTCAATAGAGTCAGAATAGATCAAGATATCGTCTAAGTAAACGACCACGAATCTTCCAAGAAAATCACGGAGCACGTCGTTAATGAGATCCTGGAAAACTGCAGGAGCGTTAGACAGGCCGAATGGCATAACCAGATACTCGTAGTGACCCGACTGAGTACTGAATGCCGTTTTCCACTCATCTCCTGACTTGATTCGGATGAGGTTATATGCTCCTCTCAGGTCAATCTTAGAAAAAATCACAGCCGAACGTAGCTGATCAAAGAGGACAGAAATCAGCGGCAAAGGGTAAGTATTTTTTACTGAGATCTTATTCAAGGCTCTAAAGTCAATGCAAGGTCTGAGTGATCCATCTTTCTTCTCCACAAAGAAGAAGCCTGCACTTAACGGGGATTTAGATGGCCTGATAAATCCTTTCCCTAGGCTCTCTTTAACATACTCATTCATGGCCACAGTCTCTGGTCCGGACAATGCATATAACCTTCCCTTTGGCAATGTGGCACCAGGAATTAGCTCAATAGCACAATCATAAGGCCGATGGGGAGGCAGAATGTCTGCATTGCCCTTGGAAAATACATCAACAAAATCCTGGTATTCCACAGGAATGGGTTCGGGAATGGCAGCAGCTATTCTGATGGGAAACGTAATACATTCCTTATTACAGATGGTACCCCATTGTGAGATCTCCCCCGACTGCCAATCAATGATGGGATTATGAAAGGCCAGCCAAGGGTGACCCAGAACCACTGGAACTGCAGGGCAATGGGTAAGGAAAAATTCAATCTTTTCGGAATGAAGAGCTCCTACCGAAAGTAGAACAGGGGGTGTACAGAGGGAAATAACCCCATTGGACAAGGGACTCCCATCTAAACCATGCATGGTGATACGCCTACCCAAGGTTAACTGAGGAATACCTAAGGCCTTGGCCCACGTTAAGTCCATAAAGTTCCCTGCAGCTCCACTGTCAACAAAAGCCGACACCGAAGAACTGAGGCTGCCAAAGGAAACTTTAGCTGGGACTAACAGGGAATTATTTGAGGAGATAAGCTGCAGACCAATGTGAACCCCCTCACAATTCACTTGGTCGAGGCGTTTCCCGACTTGTTCGGACAATTACGGGCAAAATGTCCCTTACCCCCACAGTACAAACAAAGACCAGAATTTTGCCTTCTGGTTCTTTCTTCAGGAGACAGCTTGGAGAGACCCATCTGCATGGGCTCCTCTAAGTCCACAGGAATGGAAAAAACACAAGGAGAAGACCCGACAGGTGCTCCTTTTTCAGCCCTCCGCTCTCTGAGACGACGATCAATCTTAATAGAAAGCTCCATGAGTTTATCGAGAGTCTCAGGAGCGGGATACTGAAGGAGACTGTCTTTTATAGACTCAGATAAGCCGAGGCAAAACTGACTGCGCAGGGCTGGGTCATTCCAGCCACAGTCGTTCGACCAACGGCGAAACTCCGTACAATAAATCTCTGCGGGATTCCTACCCTGTCTGAGAGCACGCAACTGACTCTCGGCGGATGCCTCTCTATCAGGGTCATCATACAAAAGCCCTAAAGACCCCAGAAAGGCGTCTTCAGACAACAATGCCGGATCCTCTGTTCTTAAACCAAAAGCCCAGGTCTGGGGATCCCCCTGAAGTAAAGAAATAATAATTCCGACCCGCTGAGATTCCGTACCTGAGGAGATTGGTTTTAAGCGAAAATAAAGTTTACAAGACTCTTTAAAATTAAAAAACTGCTTCCTATCACCAGAAAAACGGTCAGGCAAATGCATTTTCGGTTCAGGGACGACCCTCTGGGAAGTCCGTAAAAGATCTTCCTGCGACTTCACCCGAAGGGAAAGATCCTGAACCATCTGAGTAAGTTCTTGAATCTGGCTAACTAGAAACTGGCCAGGATTTGGCCCTAAACCAGTAGGATTCATGAGGCCGACAAATCTTCCAAACTGAAATAAGGGAAAAAATCAAACCTTGTTTAATTTTAAGTTTTGGTTGGCCGGTAATAATGTTATGATTCCAGTACTTCTGACCAGAGGGGATCTTATGACAAAGGCCAAAGTACTGGAAGGGAATGCTGGTTACGGGAGCAGGAAAGCCTAGTAACCCCTGGCGCCCTAACTCCGTTGTCTCGCCCGTGTTATCAGAAATCCCCTGCGAGACTATGGTTGCTTGAGCCCATGGCAGCCGCGTTTGAAGGGCGGATTATGTCTGCCCAACTCCGATGCCCCCTCAGGTCTTAATGGGAGACAAAGGGAAATCCGAGACAGGGTGATAACAAGGGGCCCTCTGACTAAACAACCAGGCCAGGGGCTACAAGCTAACTAAACTTAAACCAGAAGTATGTGCGGACAAACCGCCAGGGAAAAGGACAACCAAAATCCACTAATCCGTTACTCCTACCCAGCACCGCTGGATACCAGAGTGGATTTGTGGGAGCGTTATCCTCCGCAAAAGCTCCGAGACTCAATATAACAAATAATAAATAGTAAGCGGTCAAGCCGCAACACACGGCTACGCCGCGACTCACGAACACCACAGGATGTTAAAGGTGCTCGGTCAGGACTCCAGGAACAGATGACAACTTCCGAGTACTGGACCACTGAGGACAGGAACGACCGGATAGAGCAGGACTGGAAACACTCTCTGCAACAGATACAGCAAACAGGAAGCTATTACCGGCGTCTGTGAGAAGTCCTGAGAGTGCCTTTAAATGGAAGCCCTCCAATCAGGTGCAAGACAGGGCTAATTACAAACATGCCGTGCAGCTGCCATACTGCACGGCCAGGAAACAAGTGTGGTAATTAACTTTGGACCCAGCAACGGGGAACGCGGTCCGACAGAGGCGTCCCCGTTGCTAGGGTCTGTGCGGCTCCGTGCGCCCGGCGTCTAGCGTTGCCAGGGAGCCGGCGGCTGTCCGCGTACGGCGTCCCTGGTTGCTAGGCGCCGGGCCGCACTGACGAGCGGACCCTCGGCGCCTAACAGTCCATCCATAATTGTATACCACCGACCCGTGGTGCTTTTTTTTTTCTATCTTCTTGATACTAGTAGCTTACTTTAGGAGTCTGCAGTGCTGAGCTGACAGTGTCCAGCAGGTCCGTCATTATATAATATATACCTGTCCGGCTGCAGTAGTGATATATATATATTTTATATCTCATTATCATCCAGTCTATATTAGCAGCAGACGCAGTACGGTAGTCCACGGCTGTAGCTACCTCTGTGTCGGCAGTCGCTCGTCCATCCATAATTGTATACCACCTACCCGTGGTGTTTTTTTTTTCTTTCTATCTTCTTGATACTAGTAGCTTACTTTAGGAGTCTGCAGTGCTGAGCTGACAGTGTCCAGCAGGTCCGTCATTATATAATATATACCTGTCCGGCTGCAGTAGTGATATATATATATTTTATATCTCATTATCATCCAGTCTATATTAGCAGCAGACGCAGTACGGTAGTCCACGGCTGTAGCTACCTCTGTGTCGGCAGTCGCTCGTCCATCCATAATTGTATACCACCTACCTGTGGTGTTTTTTTTTTTTTCTATCTTCTTGATACTACTAGTAGCTTACTTTAGAAGTCTGCAGTGCTGAGCTGACAGTGTCCAGCAGGTCCGTCATTATATAATATATACCTGTCCGGCTGCAGTAGTGATATATATATATTTTATATCTCATTATCATCCAGTCTATATTAGCAGCAGACGCAGTACGGTAGTCCACGGCTGTAGCTACCTCTGTGTCGGCAGTCGCTCGTCCATCCATAATTGTATACCACCTACCCGTGGTGTTTTTTTTTTTCTTTCTATCTTCTTGATACTAGTAGCTTACTTTAGGAGTCTGCAGTGCTGAGCTGACAGTGTCCAGCAGGTCCGTCATTATATAATATATACCTGTCCGGCTGCAGTAGTGATATATATATATTTTATATCTCATTATCATCCAGTCTATATTAGCAGCAGACGCAGTACGGTAGTCCACGGCTGTAGCTACCTCTGTGTCGGCAGTCGCTCGTCCATCCATAATTGTATACCACCTACCCGTGGTGTTTTTTTTTTTTTCTATCTTCTTGATACTAGTAGCTTACTTTAGGAGTCTGCAGTGCTGAGCTGACAGTGTCCAGCAGGTCCGTCATTATATAATATATACCTGTCCGGCTGCAGTAGTTATATATATATATATATTTTATATCTCATTATCATCCAGTCTATATTAGCAGCAGACGCAGTACGGTAGTCCACGGCTGTAGCTACCTCTGTGTCGGCAGTCGCTCGTCCATCCATAATTGTATACCACCTACCTGTGGTGTTTTTTTTTTTTCTATCTTCTTGATACTACTAGTAGCTTACTTTAGGAGTCTGCAGTGCTGAGCTGACAGTGTCCAGCAGGTCCGTCATTATATAATATATACCTGTCCGGCTGCAGTAGTGATATATATATATTTTATATCTCATTATCATCCAGTCTATATTAGCAGCAGACGCAGTACGGTAGTCCACGGCTGTAGCTACCTCTGTGTCGGCAGTCGCTCGTCCATCCATAATTGTATACCACCTACCTGTGGTGTTTTTTTTTTTTCTATCTTCTTGATACTACTAGTAGCTTACTTTAGGAGTCTGCAGTGCTGAGCTGACAGTGTCCAGCAGGTCCGTCATTATATAATATATACCTGTCCGGCTGCAGTAGTGATATATATATATTTTATATCTCATTATCATCCAGTCTATATTAGCAGCAGACGCAGTACGGTAGTCCACGGCTGTAGCTACCTCTGTGTCGGCAGTCGCTCGTCCATCCATAATTGTATACCACCTACCTGTGGTGTTTTTTTTTCTATCTTCTTGATACTACTAGTAGCTTACTTTAGGAGTCTGCAGTTCTGAGCTGACAGTGTCCAGCAGGTCCGTCATTATATAATATATACCTGTCCGGCTGCAGTAGTGATATATATATATTTTATATCTCATTATCATCCAGTCTATATTAGCAGCAGACACAGTACGGTAGTCCACGGCTGTAGCTACCTCTGTGTCGGCAGTCGCTCGTCCATCCATGGTTGTATACCACCTACCTGTGGTGTTTTTTTTTTCTCTCTTCTTGATACTAGTAGCTTACTTTAGGAGTCTGCAGTGCTGAGCTGACAGTGTCCAGCAGGTCCGTCATTATATAATATATACCTGTCCGGCTGCTGTAGTGATATATATATATATTTTATATCTCATTATCATCCAGTCTATATTAGCAGCAGACGCAGTACGGTAGTCCACGGATGTAGCTACCTCTGTGTCGGCAGTCACTTGTCCATCCATAATTGTATACCATCTACCTGTGGTGTTTTTTTTTTTCTATCTTCTTGATACTACTAGTAGCTTACTTTAGGAGTCTGCAGTTCTGAGCTGACAGTGTCCAGCAGGTCCGTCATTATATAATATATACCTGTCCGGCTGCAGTAGTGATATATATATATTTTATATCTCATTATCATCCAGTCTATATTAGCAGCAGACACAGTACGGTAGTCCACGGCTGTAGCTACCTCTGTGTCGGCAGTCGCTCGTCCATCCGTAGTTGTATACCACCTACCTGTGGTGTTTTTTTTTTCTCTCTTCTTGATACTAGTAGCTTACTTTAGGAGTCTGCAGTGCTGAGCTGACAGTGTCCAGCAGGTCCGTCATTATATAATATATACCTGTCCGGCTGCAGTAGTGATATATATATATTTTATATCTCATTATCATCCAGTCTATATTAGCAGCAGACGCAGTACGGTAGTCCACGTATGTAGCTACCTCTGTGTCGGCAGTCGCTTGTCCATCCATAATTGTATACCACCTACCTGTGGTGTTTTTTTTTTTCTATCTTCTTGATACTACTAGTAGCTTACTTTAGGAGTCTGCAGTGCTGAGCTGACAGTGTCCAGCAGGTCCGTCATTATATAATATATACCTGTCCGGCTGCAGTAGTGATATATATATATTTTATATCTCATTATCATCCAGTCTATATTAGCAGCAGACGCAGTACGGTAGTCCACGGCTGTAGCTACCTCTGTGTCGGCAGTCGCTCGTCCATCCATAATTGTATACCACCTACCTGTGGTGTTTTTTTTTTTTTTCTCTCTTCTTGATACTAGTAGCTTACTTTAGGAGTCTGCAGTGCTGAGCTGACAGTGTCCAGCAGGTCCGTCATTATATAATATATACCTGTCCGGCTGCAGTAGTGATATTTATATATTTTATATCTCATTATCATCCAGTCTATATTAGCAGCAGACGCAGTACGGTAGTCCACGGCTGTAGCTACCTCTGTGTCGGCAGTCGCTCGTCCATCCATAATTGTATACCACCTACCTGTGGTGTTTTTTTTTTTTCTATCTTCTTGATACTACTAGTAGCTTACTTTAGAAGTCAGCAGTGCTGAGCTGACAGTGTCCAGCAGGTCCGTCATTATATAATATATACCTGTCCGGCTGCAGTAGTGATATATATATATTTTATATCTCATTATCATCCAGTCTATATTAGCAGCAGACGCAGTACGGTTGTCCACGGCTGTAGCTACCTCTGTGTCGGCAGTCGCTCGTCCATCCATAATTGTATACCACCTACCCGTGGTGTTTTTTTTTTTCTATCTTCTTGATACTAGTAGCTTACTTTAGGAGTCTGCAGTGCTGAGCTGACAGTGTCCAGCAGGTCCGTCAATATATAATATATACCTGTCCGGCTGCAGTAGTGATATATATATATTTTATATCTCATTATCATCCAGTCTATATTAGCAGCAGACGCAGTACGGTAGTCCACAGCTGTAGCAACCTCTGTGTCTGCAGTCGCTCGTCCATCCATAATTGTATACCACCTACCCGTGGTGTTTTTTTTTTCTATCTTCTTGATACTAGTAGCTTACTTTAGGAGTCTGCAGTGCTGAGCTGACAGTGTCCAGCAGGTCCATCATTATATAATATATACCTGTCCGGCTGCAGTAGTGATATATATATATTTTATATCTCATTATCATCCAGTCTATATTAGCAGCAGACGCAGTACGGTAGTCCACGGCTGTAGCTACCTCTGTGTCGGCAGTCGCTCGTCCATCCATAATTGTATACCACCTACCTGTGGTGTTTTTTTTTTCTCTCTTCTTGATACTAGTAGCTTACTTTAGGAGTCTGCAGTGCTGAGCTGACAGTGTCCAGCAGGTCCGTCATTATATAATATATACCTGTCCGGCTGCAGTAGTGATATATATATATTTTATATCTCATTATCATCCAGTCTATATTAGCAGCAGACGCAGTACGGTAGTCCACGGCTGTAGCTACCTCTGTGTCGGCAGTCGCTCGTCCATCCATAATTGTATACCACCTACCTGTGGTGTTTTTTTTTTTTCTATCTTCTTGATACTACTAGTAGCTTACTTTAGAAGTCTGCAGTGCTGAGCTGACAGTGTCCAGCAGGTCCGTCATTATATAATATATACCTGTCCGGCTGCAGTAGTGATATATATATATTTTATATCTCATTATCATCCAGTCTATATTAGCAGCAGACGCAGTACGGTTGTCCACGGCTGTAGCTACCTCTGTGTCGGCAGTCGCTCGTCCATCCATAATTGTATACCACCTACCCGTGGTGTGTTTTTTTTTTCTATCTTCTTGATACTAGTAGCTTACTTTAGGAGTCTGCAGTGCTGAGCTGACAGTGTCCAGCAGGTCCGTCAATATATAATATATACCTGTCCGGCTGCAGTAGTGATATATATATATATTTTATATCTCATTATCATCCAGTCTATATTAGCAGCAGACGCAGTACGGTAGTCCACGGCTGTAGCTACCTCTGTGTCTGCAGTCGCTCGTCCATCCATAATTGTATACCACCTACCCATGGTGTTTTTTTTTTCTATCTTCTTGATACTAGTAGCTTACTTTAGGAGTCTGCAGTGCTGAGCTGACAGTGTCCAGCAGGTCCGTCATTATATAATATATACCTGTCCGGCTGCAGTAGTGATATATATATATTTTATATCTCATTATCATCCAGTCTATATTAGCAGCAGACGCAGTACGGTAGTCCACGGCTGTAGCTACCTCTGTGTTGGCAGTCGCTCGTCCATCCATAATTGTATACCACCTACCCGTGGTGTGTTTTTTTTTTTTCTATCTTCTTGATACTAGTAGCTTACTTTAGGAGTCTGCAGTGCTGAGCTGACAGTGTCCAGCAGGTCCGTCATTATATAATGTATACCTGTCCGGCTGCAGTAGTGATATATATATATTTTATATCTCATTATCATCCAGTCTATATTAGCAGCAGACGCAGTACGGTAGTCCACGGCTGTAGCTACCTCTGTGTCGGCAGTCGCTCGTCCATCCATAATTGTATACCACCTACCTGTGGTGTTTTTTTTTTTCTATCTTCTTGATACTACTAGTAGCTTACTTTAGGAGTCTGCAGTGCTGAGCTGACAGTGTCCAGCAGGTCCGTCATTATATAATATATACCTGTCCGGCTGCAGTAGTGATATATATATATTTTATATCTCATTATCATCCAGTCTATATTAGCAGCAGACACAGTCCGGTAGTCCACGGCTGTAGCTACCTCTGTGTCGGCAGTCGCTCGTCCATCCATAGTTGTATACCACCTACCTGTGGTGTTTTTTTTTTCTCTCTTCTTGATACTAGTAGTTTACTTTAGGAGTCTGCAGTGCTGAGCTGACAGTGTCCAGCAGGTCCGTCATTATATAATATATACCTGTCCGGCTGCAGTAGTGATATATATATATTTTATATCTCATTATCATCCAGTCTATATTAGCAGCAGACACAGTACGGTAGTCCACGGCTGTAGCTACCTCTGTGTCGGCAGTCGCTCGTCCATCCATAATTGTATACCACCTACCCGTGGTGTTTTTTTTTTTCTATCTTCTTGATACTAGTAGTTTACTTTAGGAGTCTGCAGTGCTGAGCTGACAGTGTCCAGCAGGTCCGTCATTATATAATATATACCTGTCCGGCTGCAGTAGTGATATATATATATATATTTTATATCTCATTATCATCCAGTCTATATTAGCAGCAGACGCAGTACGGTAGTCCATGGCTGTAGCTACCTCTGTGTCGGCAGTCGCTCGTCCATCCATAATTGTATACCACCTACCTGTGGTGTTTTTTTTTTTTTCTATCTTCTTGATACTACTAGTAGCTTACTTTAGGAGTCTGCAGTGCTGAGCTGACAGTGTCCAGCAGGTCCGTCATTATATAATATATACGTGTCCGGCTGCAGTAGTGATATATATATATTTTATATCTCATTATCATCCAGTCTATATTAGCAGCAGACGCAGTACGGTAGTCCACGGCTGTAGCTACCTCTGTGTCGGCAGTCGCTCGTCCATCCATAATTGTATACCACCTACCTGTGGTGTTTTTTTTTTTCTCTCTTCTTGATACTAGTAGCTTACTTTAGGAGTCTGCAGTGCTGAGCTGACAGTGTCCAGCAGGTCCGTCATTATATAATATATACCTGTCCGGCTGCAGTAGTGATATATATATATTTTATATCTCATTATCATCCAGTCTATATTAGCAGCAGACGCAGTACGGTAGTCCACGGCTGTAGCTACCTCTGTGTCGGCAGTCGCTCGTCCATCCATAATTGTATACCACCTACCTGTGGTGTTTTTTTTTTTTTTCTATCTTCTTGATACTACTAGTAGCTTACTTTAGAAGTCTGCAGTGCTGAGCTGACAGTGTCCAGCAGGTCCGTCATTATATAATATATACCTGTCCGGCTGCAGTAGTGATATATATATATATTTTATATCTCATTATCATCCAGTCTATATTAGCAGCAGACGCAGTACGGTTGTCCACGGCTGTAGCTACCTCTGTGTCGGCAGTCGCTCGTCCATCCATAATTGTATACCACCTACCCGTGGTGTTTTTTTTTTTTCTATCTTCTTGATACTAGTAGCTTACTTTAGGAGTCTGCAGTGCTGAGCTGACAGTGTCCAGCAGGTCCGTCAATATATAATATATACCTGTCCGGCTGCAGTAGTGATATATATATATATATATTATATCTCATTATCATCCAGTCTATATTAGCAGCAGACGCAGTACGGTAGTCCACGGCTGTAGCTACCTCTGTGTCGGCAGTCGCTCGTCCATCCATAATTGTATACCACCTACCTGTGGTGTTTTTTTTTTTCTATCTTCTTGATACTACTAGTAGCTTACTTTAGGAGTCTGCAGTGCTGAGCTGACAGTGTCCAGCAGGTCCGTCATTATATAATATATACCTGTCCGGCTGCAGTAGTGATATATATATATATATATATATATTTTATATCTCATTATCATCCAGTCTATATTAGCAGCAGACGCAGTACGGTAGTCCACGGCTGTAGCTACCTCTGTGTCGGCAGTCGCTCGTCCATCCATAATTGTATACCACCTACCCGTGGTGTTTTTTTTTTTTCTATCTTCTTGATACTAGTAGCTTACTTTAGGAGTCTGCAGTGCTGAGCTGACAGTGTCCAGCAGGTCCGTCATTATATAATATATACCTGTCCGGCTGCAGTAGTGATATATATATATTTTATATCTCATTATCATCCAGTCTATATTAGCAGCAGACGCAGTACGGTAGTCCACGGCTGTAGCTACCTCTGTGTCGGCAGTCGCTCGTCCATCCATAATTGTATACCACCTACCCGTGGTGTTTTTTTTTTTTCTATCTTCTTGATACTAGTAGCTTACTTTAGGAGTCTGCAGTGCTGAGCTGACAGTGTCCAGCAGGTCCGTCATTATATAATATATACCTGTCCGGCTGCAGTAGTGATATATATATATATTATATCTCATTATCATCCAGTCTATATTAGCAGCAGACGCAGTACGGTAGTCCACGGCTGTAGCTACCTCTGTGTCGGCAGTCGCTCGTCCATCCATAATTGTATACCACCTACCTGTGGTGTTTTTTTTTTCTCTCTTCTTGATACTAGTAGCTTACTTTAGGAGTCTGCAGTGCTGAGCTGACAGTGTCCAGCAGGTCCGTCATTATATAATATATACCTGTCCGGCTGCAGTAGTGATATATATATATATATATATATTATATCTCATTATCATCCAGTCTATATTAGCAGCAGACGCAGTACGGTAGTCCACGGCTGTAGCTACCTCTGTGTCGGCAGTCGCTCGTCCATCCATAATTGTATACCACCTACCTGTGGTGTTTTTTTTTTTTCTCTCTTCTTGATACTAGTAGCTTACTTTAGGAGTCTGCAGTGCTGAGCTGACAGTGTCCAGCAGGTCCGTCATTATATAATATATACCTGTCCGGCTGCAGTAGTGATAGATATATATCTATATATATATATATATATATATATATTTTATATCTCATTATCATCCAGTCTATATTAGCAGCAGACGCAGTACGGTAGTCCACGGCTGTAGCTACCTCTGTGTCGGCAGTCGCTCGTCCATCCATAATTGTATACCACCTACCCGTGGTGTTTTTTTTTTCTATCTTCTTGATACTAGTAGCTTACTTTAGGAGTCTGCAGTGCTGAGCTGACAGTGTCCAGCAGGTCCGTCATTATATAATATATACCTGTCCGGCTGCAGTAGTGATATATATATATTTTATATCTCATTATCATCCAGTCTATATTAGCAGCAGATGCAGTACGGTAGTCCATGGCTGTAGCTACCTCTGTGTCGGCAGTCGCTCGTCCATCCATAATTGTATACCACCTACCCGTGGTGTTTTTTTTTTCTTCTATCTTCTTGATACTAGTAGCTTACTTTAGGAGTCTGCAGTGCTGAGCTGACAGTGTCCATCAGGTCCGTCATTATATAATATATACCTGTCCGGCTGCAGTAGTGATATATATATATATATTTTATATCTCATTATCATCCAGTCTATATTAGCAGCAGACACAGTACGGTAGTCCACGGCTGTAGCTACCTCTGTGTCGGCAGTCGCTCGTCCATCCATAATTGTATACCACCTACCCGTGGTGTTTTTTTTTCCTATCTTCTTGATACTAGTTGCTTACTTTAGGAGTCTGCAGTGCTGAGCTGACAGTGTCCAGCAGGTCCGTCATTATATAATATATACCTGTCCGGCTGCAGTAGTGATATATATATATTTTATATCTCATTATCATCCAGTCTATATTAGCAGCAGACGCAGTACGGTAGTCCACGGCTGTAGCTACCTCTGTGTCGGCAGTCGCTCGTCCATCCATAATTGTATACCACCTACCTGTGGTGTTTATTTTTTTTCTATCTTCTTGATACTACTAGTAGCTTACTTTAGAAGTCTGCAGTGCTGAGCTGACAGTGTCCAGCAGGTCCGTCATTATATAATATATACCTGTCCGGCTGCAGTAGTGATATATATATATTTTATATCTCATTATCATCCAGTCTATATTAGCAGCAGACGCAGTACGGTAGTCCACGGCTGTAGCTACCTCTGTGTCGGCAGTCGCTCGTCCATCCATAATTGTATACCACCTACCCATGGTGTTTTTTTTTTTTCTATCTTCTTGATACTAGTAGCTTACTTTAGGAGTCTGCAGTGCTGAGCTGACAGTGTCCAGCAGGTCCGTCATTATATAATATATACCTGTCCGGCTGCAGTAGTGATATATATATTTTATATCTCATTATCATCCAGTCTATATTAGCAGCAGACGCAGTACGGTAGTCCACGGCTGTAGCTACCTCTGTGTCGGCAGTCGCTCGTCCATCCATAATTGTATACCACCTACCTGTGGTGTTTTTTTTTTTCTATCTTCTTGATACTACTAGTAGCTTACTTTAGGAGTCTGCAGTGCTGAGCTGACAGTGTCCAGCAGTTCCATCATTATATAATATATACCTGTCCGGCTGCAGTAGTGATATATATATATTTTATATCTCATTATCATCCAGTCTATATTAGCAGCAGACGCAGTACGGTAGTCCACGGCTGTAGCTACCTCTGTGTCGGCAGTCGCTCGTCCATCCATAATTGTATACCACCTACCCGTGGTGTTTTTTTTTTTCTATCTTCTTGATACTAGTAGCTTACTTTAGGAGTCTGCAGTGCTGAGCTGACAGTGTCCAGCAGGTCCGTCATTATATAATATATACCTGTCCGGCTGCAGTAGTGATATATATATATTTTATATCTCATTATCATCCAGTCTATATTAGCAGCAGACGCAGTACGGTAGTCCACGGCTGTAGCTACCTCTGTGTCGGCAGTCGCTCGTCCATCCATAATTGTATACCACCTACCTGTGGTGTTTTTTTTTTTCTATCTTCTTGATACTACTTGTAGCTTACTTTAGGAGTCTGCAGTGCTGAGCTGACAGTGTCCAGCAGGTCCGTCATTATATAATATATACCTGTTCGGCTGCAGTAGTGATATATATATATTTTATATCTCATTATCATCCAGTCTATATTAGCAGCAGACGCAGTATGGTAGTCCACGGCTGTAGCTACCTCTGTGTCGGCAGTCGCTCGTCCATCCATAATTGTATACCATCTACCTGTGGTGTTTTTTTTTTCTATCTTCTTGATACTAGAAGCTTACTTTAGGAGTCTGCAGTGCTGAGCTGACAGTGTCCAGCAGGTCCGTCATTATATAATATATACCTGTCCGGCTGCAGTAGTGATATATATATATATTTTATATCTCATTATCATCCAGTCTATATTAGCAGCAGACGCAGTACGGTAGTCCACGGCTGTAGCTACCTCTGTGTCGGCAGTCGCTCGTCCATCCATAATTGTATACCACCTACCCGTGGTGTTTTTTTTTTCTATCTTCTTGATACTAGTAGCTTACTTTAGGAGTCTGCAGTGCTGAGCTGACAGTGTCCAGCAGGTCCGTCATTATATAATATATACCTGTCCGGCTGCAGTAGTGATATATATATATTTTATATCTCATTATCATCCAGTCTATATTAGCAGCAGACGCAGTACGGTAGTCCACGGCTGTAGCTACCTCTGTGTCGGCAGTCGCTCGTCCATCCATAATTGTATACCACCTACCCGTGGTGTTTTTTTTTTCTTAATATCTTCTTGATACTAGTAGCTTACTTTAGGAGTCTGCAGTGCTGAGCTGACAGTGTCCAGCAGGTCCGTCATTATATAATATATACCTGTCCGGCTGCAGTAGTGATATATATATATTTTATATCTCATTATCATCCAGTCTATATTAGCAGCAGACGCAGTACGGTAGTCCACGGCTGTAGCTACCTCTGTGTCGGCAGTCGCTCGTCCATCCATAATTGTATACCACCTACCTGTGGTGTTTTTTTTTTTCTATCTTCTTGATACTACTAGTAGCTTACTTTAGGAGTCTGCAGTGCTGAGCTGACAGTGTCCAGCAGGTCCGTCATTATATAATATATACCTGTCCGGCTGCAGTAGTGATATATATATATTTTATATCTCATTATCATCCAGTCTATATTAGCAGCAGACGCAGTACGGTAGTCCACGGCTGTAGCTACCTCTGTGTCGGCAGTCGCTCGTCCATCCATAATTGTATACCACCTACCTGTGGTGTTTTATTTTTCTATCTTCTTGATACTACTAGTAGCAAACTTTAGGAGTCTGCAGTGCTGAGCTGACAGTGTCCAGCAGGTCCGTCATTATATAATATATACCTGTCCGGCTGCAGTAGTGATATATATATATTTTATATCTCATTATCATCCAGTCTATATTAGCAGCAGACACAGTACGGTAGTCCACGGCTGTAGCTACCTCTGTGTCGGCAGTCGCTCGTCCATCCATAGTTGTATACCACCTACCTGTGGTTATTTTTTTTTCTCTCTTCTTGATACTAGTAGCTTACTTTAGGAGTCTGCAGTGCTGAGCTGACAGTGTCCAGCAGGTCCGTCATTATATAATATATACCTGTCCGGCTGCAGTAGTGATATATATATATTTTATATCTCATTATCATCCAGTCTATATTAGCAGCAGACGCAGTACGGTAGTCCACGGATGTAGCTACCTCTGTGTCGGCAGTCGCTTGTCCATCCATAATTGTATACCACCTACCTGTGGTGTTTGTTTTTTTTTCTATCTTCTTGATACTACTAGTAGCTTACTTTAGGAGTCTGCAGTGCTGAGCTGACAGTGTCCAGCAGGTCCGTCATTATATAATATATACCTGTCCGGCTGCAGTAGTGATATATATATATTTTATATCTCATTATCATCCAGTCTATATTAGCAGCAGACGCAGTACGGTAGTCCACGGCTGTAGCTACCTCTGTGTCGGCAGTCGCTCGTCCATCCATAATTGTATACCACCTACCCGTGGTGTTTTTTTTTTCTATCTTCTTGATACTAGTAGTTTACTTTAGGAGTCTGCAGTGCTGAGCTGACAGTGTCCCAGCAGGTCCGTCATTATATAATATATACCTGTCCGGCTGCAGTAGTGATATATATATATATTTTATATCTCATTATCATCCAGTCTATATTAGCAGCAGACGCAGTACGGTAGTCCACGGCTGTAGCTACCTCTGTGTCGGCAGTTGCTCGTCCATCCATAATTGTATACCACCTACCTGTGGTGTTTTTTTTTTTTTCTCTCTACTTGATACTAGTAGCTTACTTTAGGAGTCTGCAGTGCTGAGCTGACAGTGTCCAGCAGGTCCGTCATTATATAATATATACCTGTCCGGCTGCAGTAGTGATATATATATATTTTATATCTCATTATCATCCAGTCTATATTAGCAGCAGACGCAGTACGGTAGTCCACGGCTGTAGCTACCTCTGTGTCGGCAGTCGCTCGTCCATCCATAATTGTATACCACCTACCTGTGGTGTTTTTTTTTTTTTCTATCTTCTTGATACTACTAGTAGCTTACTTTAGAAGTCTGCAGTGCTGAGCTGACAGTGTCCAGCAGGTCCGTCATTATATAATATATACCTGTCCGGCTGCAGTAGTGATATATATATATTTTATATCTCATTATCATCCAGTCTATATTAGCAGCAGACGCAGTACGGTTGTCCACGGCTGTAGCTACCTCTGTGTCGGCAGTCGCTCGTCATCCATAATTGTATACCACCTACCCGTGGTGTTTTTTTTTTTTCTATCTTCTTGATACTAGTAGCTTACTTTAGGAGTCTGCAGTGCTGAGCTGACAGTGTCCAGCAGGTCCGTCAATATATAATATATACCTGTCCGGCTGCAGTAGTGATATATATATATTTTATATCTCATTATCATCCAGTCTATATTAGCAGCAGACGCAGTACGGTAGTCCACGGCTGTAGCTACCTCTGTGTCGACAGTCGCTCGTCCATCCATAATTGTATACCACCTACCTGTGGTGGGTTTTTTTTTTCTATCTTCTTGATACTACTAGTAGCTTACTTTAGGAGTCTGCAGTGCTGAGCTGACAGTGTCCAGCAGGTCCGTCATTATATAATATATACCTGTCCGGCTGCAGTAGTGATATATATATATTTTATATCTCATTATCATCCAGTCTATATTAGCAGCAGACGCAGTACGGTAGTCCACGGCTGTAGCTACCTCTGTGTCGGCAGTCGCTCGTCCATCCATAATTGTATACCACCTACCCGTGGTGTTTTTTTTTTCTATCTTCTTGATACTAGTAGCTTACTTTAGGAGTCTGCAGTGCTGAGCTGACAGTGTCCAGCAGGTCCGTCATTATATAATATATACCTGTCCGGCTGCAGTAGTGATATATATATATATTTTATATCTCATTATCATCCAGTCTATCTTAGCAGCAGACGCAGTACGGTAGTCCACGGCTGTAGCTACCTCTGTGTTGGCAGTCGCTCGTCCATCCATAATTGTATACCACCTACCCGTGGTGTGTTTTTTTTTTTTCTATCTTCTTGATACTAGTAGCTTACTTTAGGAGTCTGCAGTGCTGAGCTGACAGTGTCCAGCAGGTCCGTCATTATATAATATATACCTGTCCGGCTGCAGTAGTGATATATATATATTTTATATCTCATTATCATCCAGTCTATATTAGCAGCAGATGCAGTACGGTAGTCCACGGCTGTAGCTACCTCTGTGTCGGCAGTCCGCTCGTCCATCCATAATTGTGTACCACCTACCTGTGGTGTTTTTTTTTTTCTATCTTCTTGATACTAGTAGTAGCTTACTTTAGGAGTCTGCAGTGCTGAGCTGACAGTGTCCAGCAGGTCCGTCATTATATAATATATACCTGTCCGGCTGCAGTAGTGATATATATATATTTTATTTCTCATTATCATCCAGTCTATATTAGCAGCAGACGCAGTACGGTAGTCCACGGCTGTAGCTACCTCTGTGTCGGCAGTCGTTCGTCCATCCATAATTGTATACCACCTACCGTGGTGTTTTTTTTTTCTATCTTCTTGATACTAGTAGCTTACTTTAGGAGTCTGCAGTGCTGAGCTGACAGTGTCCAGCAGGTCCGTCATTATATAATATATACCTGTCCGGCTGCAGTAGTGATATATATATATTTTATATCTCATTATCATCCAGTCTATATTAGCAGCAGACGCAGTACGGTAGTCCACGGCTGTAGCTACCTCTGTGTCGGCAGTCGCTCGTCCATCCATAATTGTATACCACCTACCTGTGGTGGTTTTTTTTTTTTTTCTATCTTCTTGATACTACTAGTAGCTTACTTTAGGAGTCTGCAGTGCTGAGCTGACAGTGTCCAGCAGGTCCGTCATTATATAATATATACCTGTCCGGCTGCAGTAGTGATATATATATATTTTATATCTCATTATCATCCAGTCTATATTAGCAGCAGACGCAGTACGGTAGTCCACGCCTGTAGCTACCTCTGTGTCGGCAGTCGCTCGTCCATCCATAATTGTATACCACCTACCTGTGTGTTTTTTTTTTTTTTCTCTCTTCTTGATACTAGTAGCTTACTTTAGGAGTCTGCAGTGCTGAGCTGACAGTGTCCAGCAGGTCCGTCATTATATAATATATACCTGTCCGGCTGCAGTAGTGATATATATATATTTTATATCTCATTATCATCCAGTCTATATTAGCAGCAGACGCAGTACGGTAGTCCACGGCTGTAGCTACCTCTGTGTCGGCAGTCGCTCGTCCATCCATAATTGTATACCACCTACCTGTGGTGTTTTTTTTTTTCTATCTTCCTTGATACTACTAGTAGCTTACTTTAGAAGTCTGCAGTGCTGAGCTGACAGTGTCCAGCAGGTCCGTCATTATATAATATATACCTGTCCGGCTGCAGTAGTTGATATATATATATTTTATATCTCATTATCATCCAGTCTATATTAGCAGCAGACGCAGTACGGTTGTCCACGGCTGTAGCTACCTCTGTGTCGGCAGTCGCTCGTCCATCCATAATTGTATACCACCTACCCGTGGTGTTTTTTTTTTCTATCTTCTTGATACTAGTAGCTTACTTTAGGAAGTCTGCAGTGCTGAGCTGACAGTGTCCAGCAGGTCCGTCAATATATAATATATACCTGTCCGGCTGCAGTAGTGATATATATATATTTTATATCTCATTATCATCCAGTCTATATTAGCAGCAGACGCAGTACGGTAGTCCACGGCTGTAGCTACCTCTGTGTCGGCAGTCGCTCGTCCATCCATAATTGTATACCACCTACCTGTGGTGTTTATTTTTTTTCTATCTTCTTGATACTACTAGTAGCTTACTTTAGAAGTCTGCAGTGCTGAGCTGACAGTGTCCAGCAGGTCCGTCATTATATAATATATACCTGTCCGGCTGCAGTAGTGATATATATATATATATATTATATCTCATTATCATCCAGTCTATATTAGCAGCAGACGCAGTACGGTAGTCCACGGCTGTAGCTACCTCTGTGTCGGCAGTCGCTCGTCCATCCATAATTGTATACCACCTACCCATGGTGTTTTTTTTTTTCCTATCTTCTTGATACTAGTAGCTTACTTTAGGAGTCTGCAGTGCTGAGCTGACAGTGTCCAGCAGGTCCGTCATAATATAATATATACCTGTCCGGCTGCAGTAGTGATATATATATATTTTATATCTCATTATCATCCAGTCTATATTAGCAGCAGACGCAGTACGGTAGTCCACGGCTGTAGCTACCTCTGTGTCGGCAGTCGCTCGTCCATCCATAATTGTATACCACCTACCTGTGGTGTTTTTTTTTTTTTCTATCTTCTTGATACTACTAGTAGCTTACTTTAGGAGTCTGCAGTGCTGAGCTGACAGTGTCCAGCAGGTCCGTCATTATATAATATATACCTGTTCGGCTGCAGTAGTGATATATATATATTTTATATCTCATTATCATCCAGTCTATATTAGCAGCAGACGCAGTATGGTAGTCCACGGCTGTAGCTACCTCTGTGTCGGCAGTCGCTCGTCCATCCATAATTGTATACCATCTACCTGTGGTGTTTTTTTTTTCTATCTTCTTGATACTAGAAGCTTACTTTAGGAGTCTGCAGTGCTGAGCTGACAGTGTCCAGCAGGTCCGTCATTATATAATATATACCTGTCCGGCTGCAGTAGTGATATATATATATATTTTATATCTCATTATCATCCAGTCTATATTAGCAGCAGACGCAGTACGGTAGTCCACGGCTGTAGCTACCTCTGTGTCGGCAGTCGCTCGTCCATCCATAATTGTATACCACCTACCCGTGGTGTTTTTTTTTTCTATCTTCTTGATACTAGTAGCTTACTTTAGGAGTCTGCAGTGCTGAGCTGACAGTGTCCAGCAGGTCCGTCATTATATAATATATACCTGTCCGGCTGCAGTAGTGATATATATATATTTTATATCTCATTATCATCCAGTCTATATTAGCAGCAGACGCAGTACGGTAGTCCACGGCTGTAGCTACCTCTGTGTCGGCAGTCGCTCGTCCATCCATAATTGTATACCACCCTACCTGTGGTGTTTTTTTTTTCTATCTTCTTGATACTACTAGTAGCTTACTTTAGGAGTCTGCAGTGCTGAGCTGACAGTGTCCAGCAGGTCCGTCATTATATAATATATACCTGTCCGGCTGCAGTAGTGATATATATATATTTTATATCTCATTATCATCCAGTCTATATTAGCAGCAGACGCAGTACGGTAGTCCAC